>NW_024340700.1:7177007-7377691 GCF_902729225.1 Pteropus medius | reverse complement strand
CCCTGTCCCCGCCCCGACTTGACTGGCAACCGGACTCCTCTACACCGGCCAGAGCCGCAGCGGGGTCCGGAGCGGCAGCCATCGCCGCGGCCGGCCTGATCGAGCGCTCGCCTCTACTGCTCGCGTCCCGCTCGGGGGGCGTCACCCCCACTGTGCCGCGGCGCTGCACGGAGCGGGCCCCAGAGGTGATGCGGCGCAGACCCCTCGCCGGGCAGAGGCTCCCGCGCTCAGAGCCCTCGAGCGACGCGCGCAGGACTTCGGGGTCCTGGAGAGCGCGCCCGCCTCGCACCTTCATCCCGGGCCGAGGCTGGTTCCCCGCCATGCCGAAGGTCTGGGTCGGGCTCTCGCATGGCGGGACGACCTAGCCCCGTCCCCCACTCCACCCCCCGAACGCGAGCCTCACCGCTCTTGGCCTCTCGGCAGGAGTCCGACCCGGGCGCGGCCCGCCATCCTCTCGGCCACCTGGGCACCGAGGCGGGTGCGGCTTTGCCACGTCCCGGCCCGGCCCTGAACCACACCCACCCCTCGCCTTCGCTCCGCGCTGTGGCCGAGCCCGACCGGCCCCGAACCACGCGGAGACACGGGCCACACCACCAGACAACGCTTCGCTCCGAGACCTCAACATCCGCCCAGCGCCCTCCGCCCTTGGGGCTCGGCCCCTCGGAGCCCAGGAAGGGAAGGGCCCGGAGTGGAGAGAGGAAACAGCCCAGGGCTGGCGGCAGGAGAGCAGGTGGAGGCGGGCGGTGGCGAGGGGCGCACGGCCATTCGTGCGACCCCCGAGACAGCGAGCGAGCGAGCAGGGTCCAGGGGCGTGCAGGGGCATCCCGGCTGGAGGGCGGCAAAAGGAGGGGCGGCAAAAAGCCTACAGCACCCGGTATTCCCAGGCGGTCTCCCATCCAAGTACTGACCAGGCCCGACCCTGCTTAGCTTCCGAGATCAGACGAGATCGGGCGCGTTCAGGGTGGTATGGCCGTAGACGGGAGAAGCCGTCGCCTGCCGCCTCAAGAGCTCGAGCCTGACCTCCCGGTTGCCAGAGACGTCCGCGCCTGCACCGCACCTCCTTGGGGATTTGCAGGGATTCCGCGGGTGAGGCGGCGGCGAGCGAGCGCCAGCCTCGCTAGGGCACCGCGGGCCTTGGCCGGTTCCCGGCCGTGCGGAGGTCTGGGTGGGCGCTCTCGCATCCTGCGACTGCCCAGGCCCCAGGCAGCCCTTCTCTCCAGTCTTGGCCGCTTGGCAGGACGCCGGCCCGGGCGTGGCCCGCCATCCTCTGGGCCACCTGCGCTCCTAGGCACCTGCGGCCGGCTAAGTCTGGGCTCCGGCGCTGACCCAGACGCACTCCTCACCTGCGCTCCCGTCCCCCAGCCGTGCCCGACCTGCCCAAACGCACACAGAGCCCCCGGCCACACCCCGAGACATCGCTTAGGACGGACGCAGCCCTCGCCCTGCACCGGGACCAGGGACCCGCCCAGTCCGCTGCCCCTCGACTTCACATCGACTCTCTCCATCAAGAGAGACAGAGGGACAAAGAAACCAGAGACAGAGCGAGTGACAGGGAGGGAAGGAGAAAGGAGGACACAGGTCCCCAGGGCGGGAGTCCCAATGAGAGCCACGAAGGAGGGGACCGGGACGGGGTCGCCGGGGAAGGGGAGGGCCGCGGGAACTGGCTGCGGTCAGACACAGAGAGACAGTGAGGAGGAAAGTGACCGAGACGGAGAGAGAGACGAGAGAGGAGAGGCCGTGCCTGCCCACAGAGAGCGGGACGGGGCACGCAGACGAGTGCACCGACGCACAGAGCCGGACCCCGACTGTGACCCCGAGAGCCTGCGGCCGCCCTAAAGAGGCCGCTTCCACAGCAGAGGGTGGTCGTGCCGGGGCCGGGCTCGGGCGGGGAGGCGGTTCATGCCCTGTGCCCCGCCCCTGGGACAAGCCGGGGGCTCAGGGAATCTTGTGCTCAGAGTCCTTCCAGGGGTCCCGCCAAGGAAAGGAAAGACGCACGGGCTCCCTGGAGTCGGGGGGGCGGGGGCGGGGCGTTAGCTGCGACCTGTCGCGAGCGAGAGGGGCTCTCGTGCGTCTCCGCCTCTCTGACGCAGCGGGTCGGTCCCGGCTGTGCGGGGCGGCCTCGCGCCTGGTCAGAGGGCACCTGGCTGCCCCGTGAGAAGGGCGAGGAGAAGCGTGAGGCCTCGGGCTGGGCGGGCAGTGGCGGCCAGTCCCGCGTCGTGGGGATGCGTGCGCACTCCCGGCATGTGTCAGAGACGGCGGTCCTTGGGGCTCGGCCCCGCGGACACCAGGAAGGTAACGGCCCGGAGAGGAGAGAGAAAACAGTCCAGGACTGGCTGGCTGCAGGAGAGCAGGTGGAAACGGGCGAGGGCGCGGGGCGCCCGGCCGTGCGGGCAACCCTTGGGCTCGGGCGGCTGCCGGGGACCCCCGAGACAGCGAATGAGCGAGCGAGCAGGGTCCAGAGGTGTGCAGGGGCACCCTGGCTGGAGGGTGGCAAAAGGAGGGCGCGGCAAAAAGCCTACAGCACCCGGTATTCCCAGGCGGTCTCCCATCCAAGTACTGACCAGGCCCGACCCTGCTTAGCTTCCGAGATCAGACGAGATCGGGCGCGTTCAGGGTGGTATGGCCGTAGACGGGAGAGGATGTCGCCTGCCGCCCCAAGAGCTCGAGCCTGGGCGCCTGCACCCCACTTGGCGGGACGGGGTTGAGGGGGTTGCGGCAGCCAGACGGTGGCCAGCGAGCGCCAGCCGCGCTAAGTCTCGGCGTGCCTTGGCCCGTTCCCGGCCGTGCCAGAGGTCTGGGTGGGCGCTCTCGCTTCCCGGTACTGTCCAGCAAAAAAATAACTTCTCATGATGACATACACTCATCAGTTATTCCCAAGATACACACTAGATGGCTACAAATAATAACTTTTCATGGTAGCATACATTCGTGTGTTACTCGAATGATGCCCAGAGATGACAGCACAGAATAACTTCTGAAGACATACACTTGGATGCTATTCCCAAAATGTCCACCAGATGGCGGCAGAAAATAAATTTTTCTAATGCCATACACAAGGGCGTTATTTTCAAAATGCCCACGAGATGGCAGCAGTGAATAATTTTTTTTTTTATTACTTCCATTCTGATGTTATTCCAAGAGCTTCTTGGGTGCTCAGAATAGAGTCGAGGGTGGCAGGTTCCCTGTGGGGGAGTGTCTGAGCCCCAGACAGGCACCGAGCTGACTTCTGGCTTCACTACCTACTAGCTCTGAGTGACTTCAGGCAAAGAAATGGAAACTCAGTCTCCTCATCTGGAAGATGGAGATCACGGTTCCCTCTCAGGGGGCTGTGAGGGCTCAGTGAGGTGGTGACATCAGCTCCTGCCCAACATGTGATGAGCACTCCCTCTCCCTCTTCCCTTTAGTCGTTTCTCCACCTTCTATGGGCCACATAAATCAAAATTTAGCAAATAGTGTCCTTTTAACAGAATGAGCTCTCCTACTGGCGTCCGAATAGCCAAAGTTCCCCTAAGTGCTGATTGGCATCTGTGCCACCTTTGTCCTCGGGGCAGCACTAACCACAGTCCTCTCCGGTCTTCGTGCCCCTGATCATCTCCACCCTCGCGGTCTCTGCCTCGGCTCAGGCCAGCGCCACCTCTCACCAGTCTTCTCACTGGTCTCCCTGCTTCCTGTCCCTTTCCCGTCCAGTCCAACCTCCACACCGGACCAGCGTGGTGTTTCTAAATTAGGGGCCTAATCCTGTCACCTCCTGTGCGCAGAAATACCAACAGCTTTTCCTCATCCTAGAGAATAGTCTCTATCGTCGGCACGGTGCAGAGAATCTTCATCTGGCCCATTTCGCTCCTGGTCTCATTTCCCATCATAACACCCCAACTCGGTGGCCTGGTACCCCGACTGGCAGCACTCACCTTTCTGGGTGGATGGCTGGTGGGGGCTTTAAGAGATAGAGGCACCAGCACTAAGACTGAGCCTGAATCCAGGCACTTTAACAAAGCACAGACTTTAGTAATAATAAATCAATATGTGTTCATTAATTGTAAAAATTATATAAAAAATAGAGAGAGAAAAGAAATTAAAAGTAAAAAAAAAACCCTATTGCATCAAACTGGAAACATAGAGGAAATGAGTGATTTCCTAGTAAAACTACACATTAATGAAATGGACTCTAAAATAAGGAAAATAGGAACAGGCCACTGAGCCATCCAGGGACCTCCTCCCCCTGCTGGCTCTCCTCCGCTTGTTCTGGGGTATCCTTCTCCCGGGACAGGGAAGGAGCAGGGACAGAGCTGTGGGGCAGCTCCCCTAAGATCTGGCCTGGCCCAGTGTCCTCATCTCCCCCGCTGGCCACACCCAGTTAGGACGCCATGCTGAGGGGGTCTCAGGGATTATTGATTCTGCTGTGTCAGCTAGGACTCTTTTTATTGCAAGGAACTGGACACACTTATGGAAGTAAAATAAATTAATAATTTCTAAATAGTAGAAATAAAGAGACGTCAGAAACATGGCGGAGTGAGAGACGTCCCCAGGTCGCTCCCCTTGAAACAACAATAAATTGAACATCTAAAAATCAACAAAAAAACCCCAACCTGCACACAAGCATGTCTGAGCGTGATATCTGCGCATAAGAGCTACCACGGGTCAGGACCCTGGGAGTCAGGCGGTGGACTGGGAGAAACAAAGAAGCCGCCTCCCGCACCCGGAGCTCCCCGTACGGGGTGGGGGGAGGGAGAAGGTGCCGTGAGTTCTCTGAACAGCCCCGTCTGAGAGACCAGCGGCAGTGCCCAGGGATCAGGGCAGAAAGCGGGGATGGCAGAGAAGCAACAGTTGATTTTTACCAGCCGAAGCCCCCGTCCCTCGACCCAGAGGGCCCCTCCCCCATATCCTCCAAGACTGAACACCACGGAGCCCCAGGGGAATCTGAGCAGATGCTACTGAAACTGATGCCACCTACTGGAAATAAAAAAAAAAAATGCCATCTTAGCAACAGGCTAAAGAGAGATCTCTATACGATAAATCTTCTTTCTGGAAAAAAAAGCAGAATACATTTTCATTAACTCCCAGGTGGAAAAATAGTCCATTAAACACCATGTACAATCAAGGTGACAGGAGCTCAGAAAGAAAGAAAAGTCTCCAGAAAATAAGCTTAAAGATGTAGAAATATGCAACTTAAATGACAGAAAATTCAGGATGGTACTTCTGAAAAAAAAATCAATGAGATCCAAAATAATTCACGTCAACAATTCCAGGTGTTGAAAAACAAACTAAATAAGCAGAATGAGTTTTTTAAGCAAGGAGACTGAAACCCTCAAAAAGAAACAAATAGAAATTCTGAAAATGAAGAACACACTGAAAGAGATGAAAAACAAAATAGCAAGCTTGGGAAATAGAGTCGACCAAATGGAGGAAAAGATCAGTGATATTAAACACAGAAATCTAGAAATAAATCAGAAGGAAGAAGAGAGAAACTGAAGAATGAAAAATAATGCAAGAGAAATACAAGAACTAGCTGAGACCGTCAGGAGAGGAAATAAGCATAACGGGCCTTCTCAAGGGGCTCTCTGGGGAGGGCCCGCTCCCTGGCTCACAGACACCTCCTCGCTGTGTCCTCCCAAGGCGGAAAGGCCGAGGGAGCCCCCGGGGCCTCTTTCGTAAGGACACTGTCTCATTCATGAGTCTCTACCCTCGTGCCCTGATCACCTCCCAACGACCCCACCTCCCAACACCACCACACTGGGGGGCAGGATTTCCACACATGACTAAAATTTCATTTTAGTTTTTTACTGGGACTCATTTCCCAGCCACACTTCCAGTATTCCCAGCTGATCCGGCCGATCTTCCCCAAAAGCTGATCCCTACCCGACCCAGAGGTCGCAGCTCTCCAGCATTGCTCGCAGCCCTCCGGGCGTGTGCAGTGGAGCAGGGAACATTCGGGCGGGAAGAGAAAGCCAGGGCTGCAGAGCCTGAGGACCCTGCCCAGCCCCAGCCCCTCCCCAACCACAAAGGGCCTCGCACCACAGGGCACCGCGCACCACTGCACTGCCTGTCACAGCGCGGGGGGGCCCGGTGCCTGCCTGGCAGGGGAGTAGCCTTGGGGAACCCTCGCAACCAATTCAAGCTCCATGTATCACTCTGTAAAAGAGGGATAATGTGACTTTCATGGCTCTGTGGGCATCGCATTCGTAAGTGCGAATGGAGCTGGCTCTGGCGAAGGGGCTAAGAGAGCTCGAAAGAGGTGGCAAACGGATGAGCAGAGACGGGCGGATGGGTGGCTGGAGCGTGTCTCTTGCCTTGCAGATTCCAAACCGTTTCCATGTACTTGATCCTCACCACATCCTTCTGATGCAGGCACAGAGGTAAAGTCCTCTCGACAATAAACTGCCCAAGATCCGGGCGGGCGCGGGGCGGGGACCGAAGCTCGGGTGTCCTGATGCCTCCCGCCTCGCAGGAGTGTGTGAGGGTGGTGTTTCCCCCATGAATGACGTATGCACGATTTTTAAAGAAAAAACTTCTATGTCACTAATGTCAACCTAAATTATTTTCATCATGTAACTAAAATGTATACTAATATGACCTAAATATGAACTCGACACTCATGTGTACGTTGAGTAGTGACAACCTCAGTATGTTGAGTAGCTGTGCCCCAGCATCGAGCCTTGTGACAAGTGCTGTGTGAGGGTTCGTGCTCGTGACCCTCAGGGGCCAAGCGGGTCGTGAGCACGAACCCTCACACAGCACTTGTCACATGGCTCGATGCTGGGGCACAGCTTCGACCCCGCCTGAGCTTTTCATCGACACTTGGGGTCATCGCACGCACTGGATCATGACACGTTTTCCCAGGAGAGACCCGTGGTCATGGGGGTGGGGGAAGGGCAGCAACTAACACCGCCCCCCACCCCCCGCCGCCTAACCCCGCCAGGCGGAGCCCTGATGTCACCCTCTGACTTCCCTCTCCCACAACCGTCCTCACACCTGCCCCCTCACTACAGGGGAGGGAGGTGCCACCTCCCACCTCCGCCTTCACACGCAGCCACCTTGCTCTTCACCCAAGGCAGAGGGCGGACACAGGTCCTCCCTGGGGAGGGTATCAGCCATGCTCTGCCCACTCACAGCTCTGACCAAGGACCTGGCCCCTCCCTGTTGGGGACACAGTGCTGGGGACAGAGGGCTGACAGTCACCCAGGGCTGGCAGGGCTGCTGAGCTCCTCTGGCCTGGCCCTGGGTGATGGGGCAGGACGCCGGCCACTTGCGCACCAGATGCCACCACGCTCTCCCTGCCCCTGCTCTGGAGGCAGACGCTGAGGGGCAGGATCAGGGGCTCCCTGGTCCTCGGCTTTGACTGGTTTCGGCCCACAGGAGCAGGTCGGAGGCAACTTGCCACGTCCCTCTCCCGCGGGCAGCCCCACAGCTTCTCGCCCATTTTCTCATCAACTTGCCGTTTGCAGGGGCCATCATGTCCGCCGGGGCCCGGACCCGCTCCTGGGGACCCGGAGCCTGCACGGTCCCTACGGTCCTCTCACCAGCCGCTGGCTACTGCTGAGCGTCCGCCTCGGAGTGCAGGGACCCCGGAGCCCACTGGACCCTGCTCGCTGTGTGGGCAGGAACAGAACCGTCCTCTGCGGGTCCAGGCGGACGAGCCCAGGCCCCACCCCGGGACCAAGGGGCACTCGGAAGCAGGGCCTGACAGGGAGCTGGGGCAGCCCTCTGGGCCCCGCAGACAGGGCCAAGCTCCTCTGGGGCGTGCAGGGCCAAGACCCTCAGCCACAGGCCTCCATCCCGCCCCCACAGGAGCGCCCTGAGGGGACACGGGGCTGGAGGCTGTGGGTTCTACTTCCTGATGAGACCCATGCGAGAGGAGGCCGTGAGGCAGGGACTGTGCGGGGTCCCCGTGCGGGACGGGAGGGAGGAAAGGAGGGACGCGTGTTTGTCCATGGGGGGGGTCTGTCACCAGGCCACCTGCAGCCCTTTCTTCAGGGCAGTGGGCAGAACTGATGGACGTGGACGGCCCTGTCGGCCACAGAGCGTGGCAGTCGACCGACCCGGGGAACCCTGGGGGGTGAGGCGTCGGCGACAGCGCAGCTCGAGAGCAGGGAGCAGCTGAGAGTGGCGGACCGGCCACAGCTGGAGCCTGACCCAGGCGACCGCCAAGTCCCACCCAGGCTCCGGTTCACCAAAGGGACCCCCAGGAGCTCCCCTGTGAGGAAAACCATACACTTCCACGGCCTCAACGGCCACACTGTGTGGCCGTGACATTGTCTATCTGCCCCGTCCCTCTGCTGGTGGACAAAGCCTGGTGGTCCAACCAGCAGCTGGCATCGCTCGGCCTCGGCTCGGTGCCCCGGTGGTGGGGCAGTCCCTGTGCGTAGTGTCCCACAGGGCTGGGAACTCGACCTCGGCCTTCCCACACCCGTCCCTCTCACGTTGTGATTCAGGACCCGACGGTGGGGCCACGTGTCCCCAGGCTGAGCCCATCCGTCCACACTCAGAGGACTCCCTGAGCAAACTAACCAGGTTGAAGGCAAAACCCAGGAGACCAGACCCCTGGGCCAGCGACAGACCTTCAGACACCCCGGCCCAGTCCTCCTGAGAAGGGGTGGAGCCGAGAACCTGCCACCAACCGTCTTCGTGGCTCAGCGGAGACGTGCTGGCCGCCGGTCCCGCTCTGCCGTCGGGTTCAGCTGAGTCCACCTGGCTGTAGGGGCATCGGCGACCTCCGCCCTGCAAGAGGCATGGCCCGGCCACCGGCCGGGCTCCAGAGGGAGAGTCCGGGCCCTCCTGGTGGGGCCGTGTGGGTGACAGCGCGTCTGTGAAGAACCAGCTGGGTGCATCTGGGACGAGGCCTTCCTGTCATGATACTGACACTGCCTGTGGCCTTGGGGTCAGAGGCTCACAGCTGTTAGCTCGAGGGCATCAAGGACAGAAACCACACAGCGAAACCAGAGGCCGAAAGTTGCCTCAGCCCACGCTGACCGAGGCCAGAGAGCAGCTCCATCCCCCTGGGCACCGGCCAGCAGTGGCTCCTCCCACCTGGGTTGTTGTCTGAGCCGGTCCTTGCACGTCGGATTTGTAAGACGCCCACGAGAAGAGAATTTCAAAAATTAACCATAATCGCTGTCCTTTGCAGAGCAACGACTAAAGATTTGCGGCTGGGGGCTCACTGGCTGTGCAGAGCTCCGGGGGCAGGACAGACGTCACCACAGCAGGTGTGAGGGTGCCCGGCAGGGTCGCCTCCCATACCCCGGCCAGGGTCACACGTTCCCGTGCACCTTCCTTGTGCAATATACAAGGGACACCTCAAAATGGGCGAAACCTCAATGAAGAACTAAAACTATGCACTCTTAGACGGAAACACAGGGGCCAGTCTCCATGACCTTGGGTTAAGCAATGGTGTCTTAGATACGACACCAAAGCACAAGTGACCAAAAAAACAAAAGATCAATTGGGTATCACAGAAATTAAAGACATTCGTGCTGCAAAATGAGTAACACACAGAATGGGGAAAATATTGGTAAATCACATGTCTGATAGGGACTTTTATCCAGAATATATGAAGAACTTACAACACAATAACAGGAAGATACATAACTGGGAAAAGGATCTGAATAGACAACCCTCCAAAGAAGACACACGAACGGCCGACAAGCCATGAAAAGACGCTCGACATCATCGCTCATCAGGGAAACACATAAAGCCACAGCGAGATGCCACCTGGAGCCTATAGGCCGGCTGGAATCACGGTTTTTTTTAGACAGAAGCAGTGCTGGACAGGGTGTGGACAGATTGGGACCCTCACACGTCGCTGGTGGGAGCGTGAAATGGCGCAGCCTCTGTGGGACCAGTGTCCAGTCCCTCAAAGTTAAACACGGAGCCACCGCGTGAGCCAGCAGTTTCCCCCAAACATCCACCCAGGAGTGAACACGCTTGTACGTGGATGTGCACAATTGCCCAGACGTGCTGGCCACCCCATGGCTCCCCAGCGGGTGCGCAGATGACCCAAGCGTGGACTGTCGCTCCTCCATAAGAAGAAACGAAGTTTCTATCCAAGGCGACCATGAAAACGTCATCTAGAGAAAGAAGCCAGCCACAGGCAATCACATATTGTAAGATCCCATTTATATGAAACGTCCGAAATAGGCCAGTCTGACAGAAGGCAGCCTGATGGTGCTGGGGGCTGGGAGGGGGTCGGGAGAGAACGGGATGTTTGCTGATGGGCACAGGGTTCTCTGGGTCATGAACTGCTGGCGAGGGATGGCACAGCCCTGTGAACGTGGTAAAAACCACCAAACGGTATACTTTAAATGTGCAAATTATATCTCAAAAAAGCAGCTTCAAAAAGCGCATGTGCAACATTCACACGTTCTGCTCTACGGTGAGTTCGACGCAGGCCTGACCGACGCCTTCCGTCACTGGGCCGCTGCTGATGCCATTATGTCTGGGCCTGTGTCTGTCACAGGTTTCCATTTCCTCTCTGACCCGAGTAATTCAGGAGATTTCCTGGCTTATTTGCTCGCTTTTGTCTTGCTGTTTACAGTTTTTTGGCTACCTGGCCTGTGCTCCTCCCCTGACGACCCTTCACCTAACTCCTTCGCCTAACATCCCTCAGGGTGGACAAGGGACACCTGCCTCGCGGGAAATACATTCAGTGAAGAGAAAGGCAGCAAACAAGTAACTGCATCTATCGTCCCTGATTGGTGACCAAGAGCCATATTGGCAGGGAGGCAGGAAAGGCCCCACCGAGGGTGACAGTTGAGCTGTGATTCGGAGGAAGAGGGCGCCTTTCCGGTATGAAAATGTCCTCAGTTGGCTCTCATACCTGTACTTTGCTGGCTTTCGAATTCGGGTTGGTGCCACATGGCATGTGGGAAGCCAGGGCAGTCTGCTCCTTTTTATTTCTTGGCCTCCCCTTGTCCCTAGCAGCTTCTAGAACCTTCCATTTAGCACTGGTGCTCTGGAATTGCATGAGCACTTTCCTGGCAAAGTGGGTCTCCCCGTTTGTCCACTCGGGCTGGGGAAATCCCGTCAGCCAGAGCCCGGGCTCACTGCCGAGTGTTTGCCCCTTAGAGCGGACTGGTCTCCTCCCTGCCCCTCCCTCTCCCGATGGCCCCAGCGGCAAACGCTGGGCCTCCGACCACTCGGCTCGGGCCCACCCCTCTCGCTGCTCGGCCAGAACTCCAGCTTGCTTTCTCCGGCCATCTTATTCATTTTGGGACCAGGCCTGGGCAGAGGGGCCGGGGATGTGAGGGCCACAGGCTATTTCTGGGCCTGGTTGCTGGTTCAAGGGGTTCATTTGGCAAGTATTGGGTAAATGGAGCATCCGTCTTATACTCTTTATCTGCGGATATATTGCATTTCACAACTTTCTAAAAAGTCGAAGAGCTTTCTCGTCCTGGGATTGATTTTCTGTTCCATGTGTGCGGCCACTTCAGTGTCTAAGGCCACTCAGTCCTTCCAAGATTCTTTGTTTAGTGGCGTCTGCTCATCATGGTCTTTGTTTTGGTAGTTTTTGTGTGTTTGGCAAGCCTTGCCCACCATTTATGAGTAAAGGTGAAGAAAATGTCTTCCGGTTCCCGTGAGTGAGGAGAGGGTGTCACCACCATGTGCCAGGGCCTTCGGTTCCCGGTGAGGCAGCAAGACAGGCCGCCCGCCACCCCTGCTGCCTGGAGAAGCTCCAGGTGGCCCTACTCCTTAGACAGGGCACCCGTCTGCTGAAGGAATCCGTGAGCCTGCCCGTGGGGTGGGGAGACTTTAGGGGTCCCAGTGGGCCCCCAGCAGGCCACTCACAAAAGTCACGGAGCCTCTCATTACGAGCATCTCACTGGGCTAAACGAGGCTACTGGCTTCGCCTGTGCCCCGCTCCAAAGCTGGAAGGGAGTCAGAGGCCAGGGCTCAGGACAAGCTGGGCGTGGGTCCCCAGTGGGGCTGCAGAGCTGGGGTGCTCACAGGCTATTCATTCAGACTCTGAAGAACCTAAGATGGGTCTCGGAGGCTTTCTGGCTTTGCCTTGAGGCTCCGAGGGGCCAAAGCGTGGAGGGCACCGGGAAGATGGGTGTCCCAAGGTTGCCGGGCACCCCCACCCCAGGGCCTTTGCATGGCGGCCCCTGCCTGCGGCACGCACTTCCCCCTGCTTGCCTCTCTGGGCACTGACCCTCTGTGAATGACCCCAGACCAGGAGCCTCAAGGCAAAGCACCCAGAACGTTCTCAGCAGAGCTGTCTCCACCTGACCTGCCGTTCGTGGCTTTTGTCCTCTTACGGTCACTTGATTTGCGGGATAAAATGCAGCCATCAGCCCGGAGTGGGGGTGGGAGGGGAGGTGGGCAGTGGTGACCGCCGGGCTGAGGCTCTGGGCACCGCCGAGGGGTCCTGGGCAGGTCAGGCCCCTGCCAGTCCAGATGACTGCCGGGATGTTGACTGCCGTGCCAGCGCCCGGACCGCTGAGAAAGGAATAGATCTCGAAGTGTGTTTAGTGTTCTTCTCATGACTAGAGACTGCATTCTAGAAACATCTGACTACCCAGTTTTGTGTAAATGAGTAGCCTTCCAAGCCTTTTTCTCATTTCATTTATAAAAATGTAGAATTTTTAGGTTGCATCTCTCACCTAATTAAAACTCAAGATGCAGCAGCAATACCCTGAGACTTGTGGTCCTGACACACATGCTCACTGAGGACGTGGCACTCATAAGTCACTCTTGGAATATCTACAGGTGCTCATGAGCCAATTCATGCTCTTCTAATTAAGCTTCCTGAACTGCAAGCTTTTGTCATTTTGTTGTCTGTTATGCTATTAATAGGGGCTTCCTGACCTATCAATGTCGCAGAATTCTGGAACGAAGAGACGGGACACCGAGACTATAAGCAGGAAGCACTGTTAATTGATACCAGCACCAGCTCAGTGGATTCTTATGTAAAGGCGGAGCCCCAATTGTAACATAACAGGCAGTTTCAAAGTCTTGTCATTCCTACACAGCTACAGATTTAAGAACCTTAATTGGTTGGCAAGCTATGACATGACTGATGTTAGCCAGAGGGTCCTTGAGGTGGGCAGTTAGAAACGAACTTGTTCCAGCAGAAAATGGCAATGCAGGGTCAGGCTGCCACATCAACACCTAATTCAAAAATCATTATTGGAGAATCTCTGGCAGTGGCTGAGGGGTAACTCTACTCCCCCAGAGTAGAGCTCATGGTGCGGTAGCAGGAATGTGCCATGGTCACAGGGGCTGGCCTTGAGGAGCACCCACCGGCCACTGTTGCCACCATCACACACTGACCAAGGAGATGTGGGACATATGGATTTTGTACATGAATTCACTTGAAAGACCACTTTGGGGCTATAAATATGATTCTTGATGAAAATAAATTGGAAATTTTTTCATGATTTTTGTTATATTTATATATTTTTTGTTTTACATTTGACTTCAAGTGTAAAATAAAGGTGTATCTAGACAACCTTCCTACAACAAATGTGGTAATAGTTTGCCACAATGAGGCTTGGAGCACACTTCTGTGAACTGTCCATAGTGTCATTAATTGTTCACAAAGACGCATGCTGTAAGAAATTGTTCTAGCAGATGATGCTAGTAAAAGACTTTTTAAAAAGACCTATAGTGAGATATGTGAAAAAATTGAAAGTGCCAGTTTACATAACTCTAATGGAATAACGTTTGAGATTGATCAGGGCTAGATTAAAAGGAGGTGCTATGTCTTTATATATAAAATAATATTGAATATCAACTCTAATTCTGAAAAATTGCTTTAATTTTTTTTTAAAAAAATATGTATAAAATAAGAGGAATTGCTGCATCTAAAGGCCAAATGATCACCCTCATAGACACTCGCTGTGAACAGTAGATACTCGCCGTGAGTGTGAGCGCACAGGGGGATGACATGACAGGATCAAACGCGACAGGACAACAGAGGTCTGTCCTACCATTCCTGTGATCTGAGATGGTACTTATGAGTGTATGGCAGATTCTGATATGACCTATGGTGGGTTCAACTGGAAGCTCACTTGTTGCTGTTATCCTGTCCCCTGAAGAGAAAGAGACAGAAGGAACATTGATCGGACTTTTCCTGTCGGAATACCTATAATGGCAGGAGGCCTTTTTTCAAGAAGCAGAGATTACTTTCAAGAAATTGGAACATAAGATGCTGGAATGGATATTTGGGGAGGAGAAAACATAGAAAATTCCTTTAGGATTTGGCAGTGTGGAGGAATTTAGGAGATTGTTACCTGCTCACACACTGGACATGAGTTTAGGAAAACCACATCTTCTGTGTTACCAAGAGGCACAGGGCAGACTATGAATAAAAATGACAGATGACTTGCAGAAGTGTGGATGGATGAATTTCAGAATTTCTTCTATATCATTTCTCAGGGTAAACGAAGGTAGATTATGGAGATAGAGCATCAAGACTTGGTCTAAGACACAAACTCCAATGGTCACAATGCTCAAATGCCACCACCTAAAGGCAACCAACCCTGCAGCATGTGAACAGTAATCAGTGCCTGGATGAAGTCACAGAAGAGGATAGCTGGGTGCCCACCAGCAGAGGCTGTGATGGAAGCTGGTCCCAGCAGTGGCTTTTTCAAAATGTTATTCTTCCAGAAATATTCTGAGATAAAACTTATGAAAAAAGAAAAAAATAAAGACTTCCTGGGCTACCTCTGCATATCTTTCTGCCACATTCTTAAGTAACAAAAACAAGAAAAATGCTTGCCTCCTACAGGATGTAAGGTTTCTCAGCCATTAAAAATTAGATTCCACTTGCTTCTGAGCTGAGAACCGGAATTCCTGTTCAAGGATGTGCAACGACAATATAGTGAGACTGTGCACACTGCTGTTTACAAGATTGGACAAATCTTTCATCTTTGTAAAGAATATTCAGATGATGGAACGATCAACAAAACGTGCTTTCTGGGAAGCTGCACCTCTTATGGCGTGCTTGCACATCAGTAATTTCTGCTGAACATGCTGCTCTAATGAAGACATTTCTAAGATTTTTTTTTTCTGATTAGAAGTGGTAGCCATTATATTAAATAGCAATATAAAGATACATTATAAGAACTAGAACCAGATTCAGAATCATGAAAACATTTTTACAGAAAATTATTTAAAAGGAAATTAGAACTATGAGAATTACAATTTACTGTGCTACGGTATCAAATCTCCAGAAAAAATTTATACCTCAGTGGAGAAAAATAATTGATTTCAATGACATTCATTTTGTTTTCGTCTATGATAGGCATGGATATTTTTAAATTTTTCCTTGGGGTGCTACAATTGCTTTCTGCAATTCTTAAAATTTGTTTGAGAAAGTGATGAGGTGGGATGAGGAGCTCACCTTATTTGGAAAAAGACAGAAAGAGAGAGAGATTAACGAAGGGTAAACAATGGGGAATGAAGGGTGTGAAGCTGCTAATGGGGAACAGGCTGAAGACTCGCACAAAGTGAGTGTCCGTCTATTGATCTGGAAGGAAAATGACAGACTGAAGGAGTGATAGTAAGGGTGCAGAGAGAGGGAGGATGGATTGACTATGAGCAGGAGCGCAGACTTGTCAGAGACTGAGGATACGAATAAAAAGAGCACACCTTGAATCTAGTCAGATATTAATGGAGAATGAGGTAGATGGTCATATGATGACTAAAGGGGGCAGAAAATGTAGTGTGTGAGGTGTTTAGCTGCTGCCAGCCCATAGGCCACTATATGTGTGGCCTATGGGTTTGGGATTTCTTGAGAGTAGCCTTGGCTGAATATTCAGTTTTACCAGGTCTTCCAGAAGTTACTTCTGAACCTAGGGGTGGCCCCAGCCTTGGAAAAGGCATCATACGCCAGAGGAAAGCTGACAAACTCTATCCCCAGCCCTCTGGACAGGTCCACTCACCACAGCTGTGCACAAAAGTGGCTGTTCTAGACAAGCTGCCCAAGAAGCATGGCGTTCAGTGTATCTTGCACATGCTGTTCCTAGAGTGGAAGTCCCCAAGGACCCTTCAGCCCCAAACCCCCAGGCCAGAGTCTGTGATCCCAACACACCCTGACTCCCAAGCTCTCCTTGGGGGCTGCAGCCTGGCTTCTGCAGGCTTCTTTATGGTCTTTTAATACCCAAGCTTTCTGCTCTCAGACCTGGGTTCCTATTGATCTGGTCCTCCTGGGCTGCCTCTTTTCATGCAAAGCATTTCTTTGCTATATGCCCCACTCCTCCCAGATGTGATGACTTATGGAGGCTCTCTAAGCACACTATTAGTTAGAAACCTGCCCTGGGGAAGGGAGGGAGCTAAGGGGTGAGGGTGCCATAAGGTATGTATAGGTAAGAGGCAGGTGAGAAGTCGCTTAATTCAGGGTATGCCAAGCTTTGGCTAGGTTTCACCTTGAGGACTCCACATTCCAGGGGCAGCTTCCAGGGCACATAGGACTGTGCCTGGGGTCTGGCTTTGGGTCTGATATGTTCTTTATTGGATCAGCAGCCTTTGGAAAGAGAAGATTTTCTGGTGATCTCCACTCAGGTGTTGTTCCCAAGAAACATACCAGATAGCAGCAGAGAGTAGTTTTTCCTTGTGACCTGAACTCACGTGTTTCTCCCAAGGTGCACACTAGATGGCAGAGAGAGAACCTTGTCCTGGTGACCTCCATCTGGTACTATTCCCAATTTGCATGCTAGATGGCAGCACAAAAGAGCTTTAATGGTAAACTCCACTCAGGTGTTACTCCCAAGTTGCACACTAGATGGAAATGGAGAAGAGCTTTTCCTGGTGAGCCCCACTTAGGTGTTATACCAAAGATGTAAATAAGATGGCAGCAAAATAACTTTTCATGATGACATACACCTAGCTGTTATTCTCAAGATGTAAACTGGATGGCAACAATGGATAACTTTTCATGATAACATACACTCAGGTGCTATTTGAGAGATGCCGAGGATGACAACAGAAAGTAACATTCAGCGATGACATACACTTGGGTGTTATTCCTAAAATGCCCACTAGATGGCAGAAGATAATAATTTCACATTACATGCACTCTGGTATTATTCCCAAGATGCAAACTAGATGTGGGCAGAAAATAAATTTTCACGATAACATACATTTGGGCATTATTTTTGAAATGCCCACAAGATAGCAGCAGAGAATATCTTCTCGACATGCACTTCTGTGTTATTCCCAAGATGCACACGAAAATAGCGGCAGAGTAAAACATCATGGTATGCCCTTGGGTGTTATTCCCCAAATGCCCACCGGATGGAAGCAAAGAATTTTATTCCCTACAATCGGGTGTTAGTTGCAAGATGCAAACTAGATGAGGGCAGAAAACTTTTTATGATGGCATACACTTGAGTGATATTTACAAAATGCCCATCAGATGTCAGCAGAAAATAAATTTTGATGATGACACACAGCTGGGTGTTATTTCCAAAATGCACACTAGACAGCAGCAGAGAATGAATATGCATATGCAAATGCTGGAGTGATATTCCTGAAATGCCCATCAGATGGCAGCAAAGAATAAATGTTTTTACAGATGCTCTAATTAGCAAGTTGCACGCGAGATGAAGGCAGGAAAAAATTTTCATAATGGTAAACACTTGCGTGTTATTCCCACAATGTCCACCAGCTTAGAGTAGAAAATAAATTTTTATGATGAGATACACTGGCATATTATTTTCAAAAAGCCCAAGAGATGGCAGCAGAGAACAACTTTTCATGATATGCACTCCTGTGTTTTACCCAAGATGCACTTGAAATGGCAGCAGACAAAATTTTTTCAAAACATGCCTTTGGGTGTTATTTCAAAATGCACACAAGATAGCAGCAGATATAACTTTTCATGCATTGTGGTGTTATTCCCAAAATGCCCACCAGATGACAGCAAGAATAAATTTTGTTACTTTTACTCTGGTGTCATTCTCAGGATGCACACTAGATGAAGGCAGATAATGGATAGTAATGACGACCTACACTGGGTGTTATTCCCAAAATGTCCACCAGATCGCAGCAAAGAGTAACTTTTTTATTACCTGCACTCTAGAGTTCTTCCCAAAATGTCCACCAGATGACAGTAGGAAATACATTTTAACAATGACATTTACTTCTGTGTTGTTTTGAAAATGCCCACAAGATGGCAACAGAGAAATTTTTTTTCATGACTAGTAGTCCTGTGTTTTCCCAAGATGCACATGAAATATCAGCAGACAGAAACTCTTCCTAACAATAGGCACTTAGGTGTTATTTTCAAAATGCACAAGGGATAAAATCAGACATAACTTTTGATGACCTGACCTGTGGTGTGCTTCCCAAATGCCTACCATTAGCAGCAGAGAAAGAATATTCATGATGACAAAAGCTAGGGTGTTATTCTTCAAATACCCACAAGATGGTAGCAAACAACACATTTTATTACACTGGTGTTATTCTCAAGATACACACCGAATGCTGATGATAAATTTTCAGGATGGCGTACACTCAGGTGTTATTCCCCCAAATGCCCACCACATGGCAGAAGAAAATAATTTTAAGATGACATACACTTGGGTGTTATTTTTAAAATACACAAGAGATGGCAGCAGAGAATTAACTTTTCATGACCTGCACTGTGGTGTCATTCCCACAATGCCCACCAGATGGCAACAGAGAATGAATAGTCTCTATGACCTATACTAGATGACCTATACTCAGGTATTATTCCCAAGATGCACACGAGATGGCAGCAGAGGGTAATGAATAATTTTTCATGGCCTACACTGCGGTGCTGTTCCCAAATTGCATACAAGATGGCAACTGAGAATAGCTTTTCATCATGACATTCACTTGGGTGTTATTTTAAAAATGCTAGGGCCACATTCCACATTTGTAGGCTTCTCACCTCTCTTGGAGGCTGAGGCTCTGAGGCAGGAGGTGCTTGTCTCAACCACATGCATGCTGGGAACTGAAACACCCCCAAGGGGCTATCTGGACTGCCCAAGTGGCTGTTCAAATGCCCTGCATCATGGTCAGCTCTTTAGTTAGCCAGGGGAAATTGACAGGGCCCAGGCTGGATCACAGATGCTTGCCTGCATGGAAAGAGGCCAAGGGCTTTCCTGTCTGAGACCTGACTGTCCACTGCTGCCTACTGGGATGGGAGGAAGGATACACCAGCCCTCAGGAAGGCTGCATCTGGGGGCTGGCAGGCCATTGCACTGACTCCTGTATAAATCTACACGGTCTATCCAATCCCTGACTCGTGTGTGATCCTGGGCACGTCCTGCCCATTCAGCTGGTGCCTGGTCAGGAGGGGTGGGTGTGGAGGGCAGGCAGAATGGGATGGGACGGTGGTGGGATGGGGCTAGGAGACAACTCAGCCAGCCTCCCCTGGTTCAGGGGCCTGTGACTCCTGTCTTCTAGGAGTGGAAGCCACCAGACCTCAGCTCTCCCATGGGAATCAGAAGATGTGTAAGATCAGGGTTCTGCCAGGCCCTCTCCATCCACAGACTCCAGACTCGCCCTACCCTGTTCCATAGACACAGGCAGCTCTCCTTCTGACCCAAAGACCACTCCCTTTGTGGGTGGCCCTCTGGTCTGCCACCCTGGCCAGGGTATGGTAGGAGGCCTCCAGATGCAGAGGGGGCCATGACGGCATCAGACCTGGAGGGTGGTGGACAGGATCTGCAAATCTTGTCAGAGTGCCTGTGTGACTAGAGTTAGACCCAGAATTGCCTGCTTCATTCCCTGAGTTATGCTGTTTCAAAACGCCTGCTTGTAGTAGGAACTTCATGCACTTTGTTGAATAAACTCTAGCCAGAACCATCCCAAATATCCGAGTGGGTCCGGGACCCCCTTCTGTCCTGAGATCCCTAATCTGGCTGCACCAAGGGCAAAGACAAGGGCCACCAGATGGAATCTCAGCCCTTGGCAGGTTGTTTTCCATGTGCTTTCCAAATTCTGAAAAGCCACAGGCCACTGATGGGTGAGGCAGATGACTTTTCATGGACAAGGGAGAAATAATGACCATCAGCAGCACAGCATGTCCAGTAGCCCTTTCTGCAGAGCCAGGGACCAGTCAGCACCTGCCATGGCTGATCCCATTGGAACCTACAAGAACCCTATGAGGGATCAGTACATACAGTGGGCAGAATCGGGTCACCTAAATTCACATATTCACTTCGTTGCTCCTAGAACTTCAGAATAGGCCTGCATTTGGATTTATGGTCTTTAAGTAGTTGTTGGGAGCCAAGCTAACTTGGCGAGCTCTGAGATAAGTGGCACTAAACTATTTGAAGCACTCAGTATTTTCAAAGAAGAGAGCTTGATAGCAGAGCAGAGAGTTCTGCGTTGTGAGAGCTTCACTGTTTTGCAGGATAAGTAATTTGGCTGACCTTGGGTCTTGACTGCTGTGTTCTCATTGCGATGCTATAAGTAGTGTGTTCTAAATAAACTCGAGGACACAGCTTGAATCTGTGCTCCCTCCTGCAATTCTGTCTGTCTTCTTTCTTTTCCTCAGTCCATGCTCCCCCTTTCAGGTACCCTCAATTACTTTGTCGGCTGGCTTCCGACAAGTAGTTAAGGTTCAGTGAGTTCATTGGGGGAGGCCCTAATGCAATATGACCAGTGCCTATAGAAGACTCTATAGAAGACTATGGAAGCACAGAGGGCAGTCCACGTGACACAGATAGAAGACTACACGACCTTCCTTATGGAGTATTATAAATGCCAAGGTGCTCGTGGTCTTCTGTGAAGTGAAAACAATATACTTCTTCTCTGTCATTCCTACAGATGTGTGAGGACTGTCTTTCTACTGCCCCATGTAGCTGCTGGGAGGAGTGGAGGTCCAGGTTCCTTTGGGAGTGGGATGGGGGTCACTCCAGTGGGGGAGTCTCCAGGTTTGAATCTAGGTACTAGGCCCACCATGGCCATCTCAAGGGTCTGGGTATGCAGACCCCTGCATCATTTCTCACCTCAGATCAGCCCTGGTTGTTATTTGTGGCCGGTGATCCTGCACCCCATCCCAGGGGGTGCAGCAGCCATACCCACCCACCATCTTCTCCACGGTCTTTGGGCGGAGCTCTGCAAGGACAGTGCCCGATAGTCATCTCCTTGAGCCCACACCCTCATCATACACACACTTTCATTTAACCCCAAATGAGAGGTCCTACTCACATGTCCTAACACTCACTCGGGTTATCCTGATCCCGTCCACAGAGAGTTTTCCCTTGGTTGGCCATTACGTGGGAATGAGGGTGGTGACCACACTAAAGTTTGCTCTGTCAGGCGCTTATCCACAAGAGGGGCCTCTTGGGTCTGAGGACTCTGCAGAAAGACGCTGAGATGCCAGAAATGGGACACCTGTATCTATGCCGTCAAAATAACTCTAACCCTAACCCCTAACATTACCCAATCCCAAACCCCTAGCCTTCTCAATCCTAACCCTCTAAACGCGAACCCCAACCCTTAATCCCCGACCGTAACTCTTAACCACTAACCCTAACCCTAACCTGGCCCCTGACCTCACCGTAACCACCATAACACCAACAACCCTGGCCCTAACCCCTAAACCGTAAGCACAACCCCCCACTCCGCATACTGAACCCTAATCTTAAACCCAGCCCCGAGCCCTTATCCCTCACCCTTAACCCTTAACCTTAGGCCGTGGCCCTAAACCCTAACTAACTCTACCCTTCTCATCCTCAACCTTCCGCTCTAACGCCATCCCAGCCGCGCTCTTCACGTCACCCTCATCCCATCCCCAAACCCTGGCGGCGCGCACACCTAGGAAACTTTCAGCGGCGCCCTCCCACCTGGCCCCGCCCCAGGTCACACGGTGCGACCCCGGGTTGCCCCCCGAAGGGGAGCGGAAGTGTGCTCTTGAGTGTCCGTAGTACGAGCCCGGACTGTCCTCAAGGCTCACAGAACCCGCGTTCCGGAGCACGTAACAACCCCAAGCACCCGACACGGAAGCCCGGAAGCGGCCGCTCCGAAGGCTCACGCGGGAGGACACGCCCCACCCCTGTCACGGGACCGGGTTCGCCACGCCCTCACTCCTGTTGTCCAATCGCTTCGGTCGGCTTGGACGCGCCCTCCGGTGCCAGACTTCCGCCTTCCGGTGCCAGACTTCCGCCTTCCGGCCGGGCGGCTCTCGAGTCCGAGCGGCCGGCTACCCGCGCGCCATGGCTGCCGTGCGCGCCGCTTCGGCGGAGCTGGGCTTCGCGGAGGCGGCGCCGGCGTGGCGGCTGCGCAGCGAGCAGTTTCCCAGCAAGGTGGGCGGGCGGCCGGCGTGGCTGGGCGCGGCAGGGCTGCCGGGGCCCGCGGATCTGGCCTGCGCGCTGTGCGGCCGCCCGCTGGCCTTCGTGCTGCAGCTGTACGCGCCCCTGCCCGGCCGCGCAGACGCCTTCCATCGCAGCCTGTTCCTCTTCTGCTGCCGGGAGCCGCCGTGCTGCGCCGGCCTGCGCGGTGAGCGGCGCGGACATGGGCGGGCGGGCGGGCGGCAGGTTGACGCGCGGCCTTCGCCGGGGTCCGGTCCGCCCGCGGGGTCCTCCCTCCCCGTCGCCCGGCGAGCGTGTCCTCAGTCCCAGCTCTTTGCTTAATTACTAAGTACTAAGTGTGCGGGGTTATACTCAGGTATTAGAAATGATCAGTTTTCAGAAAACTGGGGCCCAATAGCTTTTTAATGTTTGTGTGGTCTATTAGTCCCGTTATTAACTTAATTTGAAGACGCTCAAAGAGCTGCTTCGGTTGTGGGAACCAAACTAGTTTCTACACTATAAGAATGTCTTGTTCTTTTTCACTTTTGTTATTTTCTTCTCTCTCCTTTCAGGAAATAAGCTCCCTGAAAGCAAAAACTGCCTTCTATTTGTCTTTTCAAGAAACGAGTCTTTTCAGCCCTGTGGGAGTAGAGGCTCAAGTATTTGAATTGACGTTTTGTTTTACTTAAAATACAATGCTTTTTCTTATTTTCTTTTAGTTTTTAGAAATCAACTCCCCAGGAAAAATGACTTTTACTCATATGAACCACCTTCCGACGATCCTCCCCCAGAGGCAGGAGCGTCCTTGTGCCTCCAGCTCAAGTCTGGTGCTCATTTATGCAGGGTTTGTGGCTGTTTAGGCCCCAAAACATGCTCCAGATGTCACAAGGCCTTTTACTGCAGTAGGGAGCATCAGACTCTGGACTGGAGGTTGGGACATAAGCAGGCCTGTACACAATCAGGTGAGTCTATTTCTTTTTACTTTCAAATTTCAGCTCAGTTTCATAGCATCTATCAACCCACACCTTTTGTTTTGAGGATACAAATTAGAAATTAGAATAAAAATTAGTAATTAGAAGGGGTATAATACTTTTCAGAAGTTTGGTATAACTTATGAAGGAGGAGCTATGAGGTCTTTCCCAGTTAGTTATGTCCCAGCCTTGCGTTAATAGAGGCATTTAATTTCTGACCCATGACTTAAAATACTGGAATCATATATATTATTTTACTAGGGAGAATTGTTGCTACATGGAATATTATTTAGAAACAGGACATCATTAGGCCATCTTCAAACTAAATTATTACTAATGGTACTGGTTACCCTTTTCGTTTCAGGTGATTTGGACAATACAGTGCCTGACCACAACTTCCTTTTTCCGGAATTTGAAATCATAATAGAAACAGAAGATGAGATTACACCTGAAGATGTGGAAAAAGAAGATGAATCAGAGATTGTAGGGAGCATGGGTAAGGAGCCGGTTACAGAACTTTATTCACAAAGTGATTAAACATAATGCTTAAAAGAAAGGGCTCAATATGTCAAGAAGAGCGGTACTGAGAGGAAAAGTCGACTCACTGGGGAGGCTGCGGTATATAACTTCCCCACGTTTCCTCATTTAAAAATATCCTTTCTTGGCATTAGCGGGTGTGCCCTGGTTTTTATGTAGACATGTCAGGAAAGATCCATGCGGTCACCTGGGTAGGGCTGCCTCAGATGCTGGAAGATTAGTGAGTTCATTGGGTCCAAGATCTGTTCCTCGGATCAAGACGAAGTATGTGAGCCTGCCTGGCATAGTGTTTGGCAGGCGGCAGGGCCCCTTTAAAAGTTAGTTTCTCTTTGATCTGGCTAGATTTATACATGATTTTGATCACTCTGGTGGTACCTTTGATGACCAGTTAGTTACCTAAGAGGTCAGCAGCCAGCATTTGTCCAACACTTACTCTGCTCTGAGGGTTTTTTGTGCGCGACCTCATTAAAATCCACAGTAAGTTAGCTACTCCACCCCATTTTGCAGTGAGGACTTGGAGGCGCTGGGTGTAGCTTGTCTAGTCATAGAAGTTCTACAGCTGGAGTTTGAGCTCACTGACTCTGGAACGAGATAGGGCTCTTCACCACCAGGTTAGATTTCAGGTTAGAGAGTCGACTTCCTGGTCCACGGTTCAGACTGAGGGTATGAGAAATATACTACGATGCGTCACAGACTAAATCCTGCTGAGGACAGCAGTGGTGTAGATACTAGGGTCCCAGGAGATTCGAGTGGGGAAGGGACCGGCTGGCAGATGTGCCGTGCGTGTGCGAGGAAGGACTAAGTACCAGCCGGGAAGAGGGAGGCATGAGACCCGAAGAGACTGAGAGTCCAGGCGGCTTAAGGTTAAGCAGCAGCGATAAGGGGTCACCTTGGTTGGGTGTCCTGTTATGTGCTGGGCACAACCATCCTGAGCTGTAATTTGGGTCCGTTCTTTTAAATTTGAGGCTTTAAGAGAAGTACTCACTAGGAGCCTGCAGAGTAAATGGTGCTTCATGGAGTACCTGAAAATTTAGATGGTCTTAAAGCACCAACTGCAGTGAATTTAATTAAGGAAAGCCTGTGGAAACACCTGGCCTTCACCGTCTGATTTAACACTAGGTAGGTTCTTTAAAGCGTATGTGAACTGTCAGCTCCTGGGGTTATTCCTGATGCTGTAATAGTCACGTCGGTGGTTTTTCAGGTGAAGTCCCCGAGGAAGAATTGGATTCCATGGCAAAACATGAGTCCAGGGAAGACACAATTTTCCAGAACTTTAAAACTAAAATAGCCCAGGAACCAGAACAGGTAAAGCAGAGCTCATATAGCTCTACCTTGTGTTCTTTCTGCGGGTGTTTTAGGGGTGTCATCCCTAAAGAAGCTATGTCGTTAGCAGTGGCCCTTCACGCGAAGGAAGGGCGGTTTGCAGTACTGACGCTTCAGGAGTTATTGAAAGAGTGAAGATTACGCTATTTATCATGTGGGATTTATTTTCTAAAGAAAGCATCAGGGATAGAAGTGTATGTTGTCTGCAGCATGTGGAGTTTAGGCACCAATAACCAAAAAAAGATGTTTTTTGCTCATTTTCCAATAGGGACCTTTGGCTTATAAAACCAACATGGTATGTTAACACAAAGATTGTGGTTTTATAAAAAGAATCCTGGATCTTGGAGTGACATCATGAGCTTCTGATGCAATTCCATCTTCAATGTGAAAAAAAGTAGAGGGTGGTTGTGAGGGTTGAGGGAGGTCAGTCCCTTCTTCCCCTTAACCCCCCACACCATGAATAGCAGTCGCTAGAGAACCCTCAGGCAAATTCCCATAAACCAGTCACTGGATCAGATAAATGTCCAGCAGCTTGTAAGAAGGCTGGATTTAGGTCTGAAACACTGATGGTGGTTTTTGGCAATGTGTATGCTTTTAACAAAATAGTGGAAAAACCGCTCAGTTGTTACATAAGATATTAAAATGAATTTTGTGTTTGGAGTATGTATCTAAACACTGTGTTTCACTTGGTCTTTGTCCCTTTTAAAATCTTGAAGGCTCCTTAAAGCTGTGTGGAGGTAAGCACACACAGCTGCATTTTGGGTTCAGAACCTGGTAATGGGAAAACAGGATTATTGCGAGTCACTTCAAAAATATTTATGATTCAGATTCTGATCCTGTTATTTAGGATAAAATTTTGACATCCTGAGTAAGCTAAGCTGAAATGCTTGCTCTGATGACAGAGAAGGCATTAACTCTGCTGGGCCTGAGGGAGACCAGTGAACTGCCTTCCAGAATTGTTCCATGGAGTGCAGAAGCACATACAGAGTTTCTCCACGTGGCCATCTTATCGCATGCTGCCACTGGAGACCCAGCAGAGGGGCTGATGATTGACCGTGACCCTGACTGATTTTAGATTCTCAGGTACGGCAGAGGGATTGCCCCCATCTGGGTCTCTGGTGAGAACATCCCTCAAGAACAGGATATTCCAGACTGCCCCTGTGGTGCCAAGAGAATCTTTGAATTTCAGGTATGACCTTAAATAAGGACTTCGTTAGTACGTAATCACCCTGGTTTTTGTTTTTAAAGAGTGAAAAAACTTCGAGAAAGTAACATGCACTGGGGTCTGTATGATGTTATGGAAGGTGCCCTGTCGTGAAAATCAGAAGTTTCCTGCCTCATCTCTGGGCTTAAAGTTGTCTTTTACTGCTTTATCTGGTAGTTGTTTCTAACTCGAAATAACATACTTTTTTGATATTTCTCAGTTTACTAGTTTTCAGACGTCTGTTGACCTCTGCAGTAACGAGGATATAAATGTATTTGCTTTCACCGTCTGGACCATCTCCCCTCCCCATCCCATCCCCTACACCCGGGATGATAATCATGACTTTGGGTGTCCCTATTGTTACCGTTGTAATTTTAAATAATATACCTTGTTCCATTAATTAAGGTCTGACTCTGTGCCTTGTGAGAGGAGTGTTTTAGAGCCTTTAGTCTGTTTAGTCTTGCTTCGTGGATTTATTTGGAAAGCAAGCAGACGTAATCATTAAGGTAAAGGTTTTGTCAAAAGAAATTCTTAACATCAAAATCATTTTAGGTTGAGAGGAAGTGTTCTTGAACTGTGGTACGTAATAATACCTGTTTCTTAAGGTAAAGATGGGATTATGAGGACTGCATCCAAACCGATGGTTCTTAGTGCCAGAGCTTGACGCTCAGTGTTTGTATGAAGCCGACGATGGCAGTCCTGCCTCTGCGCTTGTTGTTATCAGGCGACTTGGCTTCTCTACACAAATGTAGCTGATTCCCTTTCGTGTTCGTCACTAGTGTTTTTAGTGGTAACAGCACCTGCTATTCCATTTTCAAATGATAAAAAGTAAAAGTTGCCCAGATAAAAGCTTTAGTCCTGTTTTGTGGCATGTTATTAATAAAAATAATTAGGTTACCAGCAAAGACAAATAGATCAGCCAGACTGTTATACTTGGGAACGTCTTTCTCAAGTGGAAAAGAAAGACACCAGATGAAGGCCAAATGAAAGAGAGGTTTGGAAGGAATAGAGTTGCACAATATTTTTAAAAGATTAAATATGTTAGTTGTATAATGTCTTAATTTTGTTGTGCTGTGTGGACACTGAGGGACCAAGGTCCCTACCCAAGGTATGTTGGAAGCAGACTGCCATCCTGGCCTCGAAGCAGGTCTCCAACTGTGTCACCCTATTCTCAGGTCATGCCTCAGCTGCTCAACTACCTCAAGGCTGACAGACTGGGCAGGAGTGTCGACTGGGGCGTCCTGGCCGTCTACACCTGTGCCGAAAGCTGTAGACTGGGTACTGGCTACACAGAGGAATTTGTTTGGAAGCAGGAGATAGCAGATACACCCTAATGACGCCGTAAAGCCTTAACAACGCTCATGGTCTCTTAGAACTTGCAATTTCATTTTTAGGACTTTATCCTAAATAAAGAAATGATTATACCGGAAGAGGCACAAAGATGTTGTTTTAGGCATCATTTACAATGTCAGGTATTTGTGAAACATGTCCAGTGACCGGGGATTATGGAAATTTTGGTGAACGTATACAGTTTTAATGATAAGGGACCTATGTGCACACCAAATGAGATGTAAGTCTAAATCGACACCAGGATACCATTTAGATGGTATTCATAGTATGGTCACATTTCTGTAAAAATAATTGTACATGTGTATATGTGGAGAAATAAATCTGGAAAGACGCACGAGGTGTGGACTGGCTACCTGGATGGTGGGGTGAAGTGGGGTGGGCCTCGTGTGTGGTCAGTGAAAATGGGTTATGCACCCAATTAGGTGAAACCATCACTCAGGTCATTTCCTTCCCCCCTAAAATTCGCAAAGTTAAAGTGAAATATATTTGGGTAAAACCCCCCAAAACTGGTCTGATAGTCAGGTGATGTCACAGGCCCTAGTCCACATGAAAGCCCAGACGTGAGAAGAATTCTGAGTCCGGCTAGGCTGGTGAGTATAGTAAGTGGGGCGCCCAGTAATTCTGAAGCAATAGCAGCAGAGTTGTCAGCATCAGGAAGAAGATTTGTGATCAGACAGTCTGACTTTGAATAGAAGCTCTGCTTCAGAACTCACCTGGCTAGCTTACGGATGAGACCAAAAGGCAAGAGCACTGGCCTTCTGCATCCCAGACTGCTGAAGGGCCGGTAAACCTGCGAGGGTACACAAATCAGTTATTGGAGTTTCCCCAGGTTAGCCCCAGAGATGTGAGGTCCGGGAGGCAGCAGCTTGAGGGAGGGCCCTGAGGGTGGCTTTCACATGTGGGATAGTCTGTTTACACAAGTGGCTCCCAGATCTGTGCTGCTAACCTTTCCGAGGCACCTTCCAGCCCCTGGCGGTTTACTTATCTTGTGATAATTCCTGTCTCACACACCTGAGAGACTGCTGTTGATCAGAGCTGGATACCAGCAGCTAATTCTAACTTTCTCACGACCATTTCCTTAACCTACACCGGGTCACATACCCCCACACACCCCTGCTAACCCTGAAATGTACCGCTGCTATAAGCAAACCTCTCGAGGTGACATTGGCTGATGTCGCTGACTACTCGGGTATTCATATATCGGGAAGTCCTGGGCTCTTCATGTAATTCAGAGAGCTGTACGTACACAGTAGTTAAAAAGCACGGTATGGGAAACTGCAGTATGAAACTCCCATAAAATTTGTTAAACAACTTTTAAAGAGGGAAGGAAAGTTATTCGTTTTGAAGCTGGCTATCAAATCAGTGAGAATCACCCGTAACTATAGTGATACAGCCCGTGGTACCGGAGGACACATGAAAAGTTCTTAATCAACTAGTAGCTAAAGACACACTTGATAAGCTCAGCGACTTCTGGGGGGCCTTCATATCCCAAACTGTGAATAATTCTCATAGTCGGGATGTGTTATAGTAAGTAGAACAGCATCCTAAGCATTTCTTCAGCAAATTCGTTATGGTCTGTCTATTTGGAGGCATCGTAACGTAGACATGCTTGCTGGCATGTTGGTAGTAACCAGCCAAGCTGTCCTTCGGGTGTATATACCCACCAAGCCCTGGAGCTGATGGCGAGTTCACAGGGCCTTTCCAGTGGGAGACAGACTAGCCCAAGTCAACGGAAAGAAAATGCCACAGTGCCAACTCGGCAACCGTGTTAAAAAATAGAAGCTAACAACAAATTTCCTTAAAAGGAAATAGATTGGTCCCATCTGTAAAAGCATCAAAAACAATACAAGTAAGTTTAACTAGGGAGGTGAGAGATCAAGACGTGATAAAATTGAAGATAAACGGGAAGGTGCGAGTTCACACACTGGAAGACTGACTGTGAAACATCGCTGCCAAAAGCCGTCCGCAGACTCAGTGCCATCCTACCAGGATTCCAATGGCATTTTTCACAGAATTTACACTTCACAAGGAAAATTTCACTCCTAGAATTTAAATGAAACCACCAAAGACCCCAAGTAGCCCAAGAAATCCTGAGAAAGAACAAAGCAGGAAGCATCACACTGCCTCACTCCAAGGTGTACTACAAAGTTAGTGTCATAACTGTGGCCCTGGCATAAACACAGACCAATGGGACAGAATTGAGAGCCCAGAAATAAACCTACACCTAGCCTCAACTAGTATGTGACAGGGGAGCCAGGAATACTCAATGGAGAGAAGTCAGTCTTTTCAATAAGAGAGAAAATTAGATATCCCATGTAAAAAAAAAAAAAAATGCAACTGGACCCATACCTTATATCATAACTTGAAATGGATGAAAAATGTAAATGTAACACCAGAAAAATGTAACTTCGGGCTGGAATGCTTTTTATGTTCTCAGCTGTCTACGTTTCTACTCATCAGTCAAGCTCAACTTTTCCATCTGCATCGGGACCCTTATTGGCAAGTGACACACTCATTTAACAGGAAGGAATTTACAGACAGCCATGGAACTGGCTTAAGACTCAGCAGGATGGAGGGATGAGGAGGGATCCGGAACACGTGCTCCCTCCCGCTCTGCACCCCTCAGCAGTGCCACCCCCTCCGCCTTACTCTCACTGCAGGAAGGCTTTCTCCACAGCAGAAGACACTGGAGACCCAGCTGTCAACCCAGCTGAACACATGAGGGGCGAGGTCTCCTTGGCTTCCAAAGAACCCCACTGGGGACGGTCTTCCTCTTCTCTCAGGGGGATCACGTACCGTTTTTGACCTTTCTGGCCTGGGAGAAGGGATATTCTCTGCAGTCTACCTTCCACTGGCGAGATTCTAAAACAGCTGGTTCTGTCCCTCATCTTCAGGACTACTTTCCCTCATCTGCAGCAGAAATCAAATGTTTTGTCCTTGAGCAAGGCGAGGTGAGAGGCACCGCCAGGCGCCCCTGCCTTTCTTATGCCGACATACCCCTCCCTCCAACCATCTGGGGGTGAGTCTCTTAAGCGTCTCAAACTGAGGTGGTGCTTCTTTTTAAAAAAAAATAGCAACTAGAGTGAAAATAAAAAATAAAAGTAAGTCATAAAAATTTTAAATAAGAAATACACCACCCAACTCATTTGCCTCTAGCAATGCAGACACATTTAAAAACACCGTAAATTGACACGTCACCCAGCAACTGCTGCTGCAGAGGACAGGACGTCAGACACTGTGGCCCATCCATCCACTCCACCATCCCCCAAGACCTCAGCTGGGCCGACACTGCCCGACGAGGCAGCTCCCCTGCTGCAGATGGCACTCCGGTCACCTGTCCTTTCTCAGAGGCTGCGTTCTGGTTTCATCATCCAATTCAGAAAGTACAGCGAAACAAATGTTGGTTTAAATGCTTTCACTCATTTCGGTGGTAGTATTCTGTCATTCTAAGACTGCTGTGTGTATAATGTGAGGTAAATAGCTAATTATGGAATGTTTTAACTCATCTTTTTTTTTTTAATTAAGAATTCTCTGTAAAAGTTATAACATAGAATTGGTCAAATGAAACCCCTGTAGTCCTGAATCTGGATTAGATATATCAGTATGAACTCATGAGTTATTTTATCTTGAAAAACTTTAAATGGATGGAAGCAAGCATTTATCTTGCTATATGAAGTGCATCACTTTATGAAAGTATTCCAATGAATATGTGAAAAAAAATGAAATGATTAGAATTTCATCAGCTGCAATCCACTAACGTTAATGGATCAATGAGAATAGAGAAAACCAAAGATCCGTAATAAAAGAATGCCACTTGGATGCAGTGGCTCATCTGAACTAAGAGCAGAGGGCACACCGAGCCACACCGTGAGTCTGCCGACAGCAAACACGGTAAAGAAACTACCAGCCAAACGGCCTGAGATCTTAGGGATGGAGGAAAAACTTAAGGAATAAAACAGATATAAAAACATTTTTTAAAAAAATGGAATACTGATCTCGATTAGGACAGTGGTTATAGGATAGTGGATAGTGGCTGGGCATCTGGGATGGATGGCAGAGTTCTGGGCGGTGGCTGCAGGGTTAGGGTGAGAATCACAGGCAGTTCAGCTGGGAAACGGTGCTCAATGTATGGGATGCAATAAATACGTTTCGTGAGCCCTTCGATTTTCAGGCAGTTCATCCATTTTCACTGCCACGTACAATAAAATGTTGACTGAAACAAACAACAAGGAAACACACCGCAATGGTTTCAGGCATCGTATCTAAAATAGAACTTTTTTAACAGTATGATCACACGAATCTTACAAGGCATCGTTTATAGCATCAATCTAACACTTTTATAAACAGCATTTATTGTACAGAGTACTGAGGAGAAAATATTTACAGCCATTTGTTCTCATTACTACACCTGTCCTGTCCTGCAATACTGAAAAGGCGGAATGTGGCACAAAAATAACCCTTCGGAATTGCAAATTAGAAAAACAACACTTTAAAAAAAGGTTTTTACTTTTCTGGTAGAAATATAAAAACTGGTTTATGGGAAAGAAATCAAACCAAAAATCCAGTCAATTAGAGAGGTGGCTTTAACACTAAAGTTTTGTCCCTTAAACCAACTTGTCAACAGCAGTAAGTGTTTAAAACCTAACTATAAATAAGTGGGCAGCGCTGCCCAAATAGCAGCAGCACAGTGCAGCGACTCAGGTAACACTGCTGTCCCCTGTGCGGAAGCGACAGCCCTCCCGGCGCTCCCACGGGGCACGTGCAGGCCGTCACCACGGTTGGCGGGGCTGCCCCGCCCCCCACCGTTTCAATGTACCAAACTGATTTCTTAAAAGCCGGTGGGTGGGGAGGGCAGGAGCCCACGACGGCTATTACGTCGTCTTCCTGAAGCCCTTCAGGATGGGGTAGATGTTCTCAAACGCCTCGTAAATCTCTGCTCTGACTTTAGCACCTGTGGAGATGAGTTGGAGTAGAGATGAGACTGCCGTGGCATTTAATACACAAAGAGGAAAATTATGCTTTTAAAACAAAACTGCTAGCACGATTCTTTCCATTCCCGGTGAGACTAACAGACGCGGGCATCCATACGTTCATTTGGAACCCCTTGCCACAATCTTACTTTTGTTTTTAAAGCAGTATTTTCTTCACATGGCTCTTTAAATTACAACTGTGCTGTTGGCCTGGTGTCACCATGCTGGTCCCCACACCAGGTCACAAACGGAGGTCGGCAGTGGGAACAGCTGCATCTTTCCCTCCCCATTGCTGTCTCCGACCAGCCTCCTTTGAGTCGCCCAGTGTGGTCTCCACACGATAGTGCTGATGAGAGCCAAAGCTTCAGAGGGCAGGCTCCAACCCAGAGCACCACCTCTAAGCCAGGGTGATGCGCCCTCCTCCCCTCCCCCCAGGTCACACTTGGCTGAAGGTCCAGCACAGATGCGTGAGCTTCCCTCCCCTCACTTCCTCTGGTCCTTCTCCTCAGAGTGCTGGCGGGGAGGAAAAGAAAAAAGAGCCAAAGCCATCTTTACAAGTGACTCTCCGAGTATCCCAATGCCGTGAAATTACTTTTCAGCGTTGAGAAAATGCCATTCCTGAAACTTTCAAACCTTTAGACACTACTTCCTGTTAAAACTTACCTGTTAATACAACTTTTCCAGAAACAAAAATAAGGAGAACAATCCTGGGTTTGATCATCCTGTAGATTAAACCAGGAAATAACTCTGGCTCATAACTAGAACGAAAATGGCAAAAACAATTTATGAATTAAAAGTTACGAATGCGTTTCGATAAAATGAGGGCGTGTACCAAGGAAAACACTGAATAAACAGCCAACTAACAGAGAGGCAAAGCCCAGTTCTTTAAGTGGCATCAAGGAGAGAGGGCCACTGGGGTTGACTCGTTATCGGCACTTGGAGACCATGTAACTATTTCTAGCAAATCTGGGTTTTCTGACGTAATGAGAGCTTTACACTGATGTTTTATAGTGCCTCTGACTCCCATCAAGTGTCATTCTGGACAAGTTTAGGTATATCACTTATTTCTAAGATCTGACAGGAGCATTTTGCCTTTTAATCATTCCCATCTTGTCTCCTTAAACTGAAATATGCTGCAGCTGTTGCTGCTGGTCAGGCAGTCTACCCAGTGGAGAGTGAGTGTCCCTCCCGACCGTGCCCCCTGACTGAATGCACGGCCAGTATGTCCTATTCTGAGCCCAGTCACCTCAGTTTGTTAGTTCGGAGACTGAAACATTAGAGTATGTGTGTTTACCCCGGGGGAAACTCAGGGCAGGTTTCTCTGAGGAAGAGGTGTTTGGGTGGGTACATGAAATGTGAGTGGGGGTTTCCTAGGTGAAAGTGAATGCGTGTGTGCCAGGTACAGAAATGGGATGTGCAAAGGCCCTGCTGCCAGGAAGGGTGCGGCAAGCTTCAGGGAGCTGTGCGCAGGGGGCTGGAGTGGGGGGCAGGGACCATCGGCCTGCAGGTCCTCCCCAAGAAGTAGCAGGGAAACACACACACAGGCTGTCCCTCCGACTGCTGGGAGGTCTGAGAGCACTGACCAGAAGAAATTGAAAAAACTGGAGAGAAAGCTGATACAAGAGGTTGTGGATTTAATTCGTGCATTTAAAACGTAATCACTTGGACGTGGTTCCATAGTATAGCGGTCAGCATGTCTGCTTTGCACACAGAAGGTCCCGGGTTCGCGCCCCAGTGGAGCCACGGTCCATGGTCTACGGCCATGCCACCCTGAACAAGCCCGATGTCTGATCTCAGAAGCTAAGCAGGGTCGGGCCTGGTTAGTACTTGGATGGAAGACCACCTAGGAAGACCAGGTGCTATAGGCATTAATAATAATAATAAATAATAAAAATATAAATTAAAAAAATAATAAAACGTAATCACCGAACAGTCAAGTGAAATGCACCTAGAAGGGAAACCAGCGCCACCACGGTAAGGGGTGCTGACGGTCCGCGTGTGCAGTGGGAAGTGGGGGGCCAGTGAGGACAGCAGGTGTGGCCGTGGCCCCAGGAAGAAGCCTCTGCAGCAAACTCGTCTGCAGCCACAGCATTTCTCATGTGCTGGTGACGATGCACTTCGACTTACCTGCTGAACTGCTGGTGGGTCAGCACCAGGCCTTCCAACCTTATCGGGAACTTCACGTCGCAGCTCCCCACCATGTTCTGAATCTTGAAGTCCAAGAACTTGGCTGGGAAACCCAACTTCTGCACAACCCTGGCATACTTTCTGGCTGCTAGTCGGGACTGCTCTTCGCTGGGGAAAGGAAAAAGTGAGATACTTCATACTCAAAGCCAGCTAAATTAGTCATTCAGATGAATAAGTCATTAACAGTCCAAGTTTGGAAAGTTACTTAAAAAAAGGATAAATATCACGCCCCTTCCCAATAAGAGAAAAGATCAGCAGACATGAACTATTTCATTGAAAAGTCTTCCTGTGTCCTTGGCAGAAAACTGAAAGCCTACTCAAATGATCACCTTTTCAATTCAAATTACTGACGCCCTAGATTTTACAGATGTGGAGTATACTAGCATCACCGTCATCATTACTATTATTCTGTTTTAGCCCATAAATTCCTACTGAGATGAAAACTAACAGGCTTCATTTTGATAGGAATATACTGATGAGATTTGAACTTAAAGAACACACAGACTAATTCTATCCTCTTTCACGCCAAGTCTCTCTCTGTCCATTCCAGCGACTATTTGTTGGTTACAACTGTGACTGAGCAAAGAAGGACTGATGCAAAAAAGCGGAAAAGATATAAAACCATCAAACAAGAGACTCTGAAGTGCAAGGGTTAAGAATGCAGTACTTTCTTTTAAAAGGAAAATAAATTTATTTATGGTTTCTTATCTTGAACAAATCACGACCTAAACAGATAGGCATCATTCAGTCTGCAGGAACTGCTGTGGACGAAGAAGGCTGGGGGCTACAAGAAAAGCCTGTCTGGGGAAGAAATGGACATCTCGCATTGTCCATTTCTGGCGAACAGAGCCCTAAATGCAGCCATGTGGAAGCACGGACAGACCCACATCTTGCCTTCTGAAAACCCTGAGACCAGAGCCAGGGTGTCCACCCCAACACCCTTCCCTTCATTGAAAGACACGTTCAAAGGTCAAAATAAGCAGCCCCTCTATGTGTTAACATCGCCAAGTGCATTTCGATCATCTTGTATTTTTAAAAGTTCTATTCACTTCATTTGTAAAAGCTTCGTGGAGTTATGTTACCAACCTTCCCCTCACGTGTTAGACAGGGTTACACTAGCCAGGGCCCCGAACGCTAACCTCGGACAGGCTCACTCCAAGCAGACGCGGGTCCAGGCAGGGCGCCTGCTGAGAAGGTGCATTCCTCCAGACCTGCATACTTCATGCACTGCTCGATGACGGGCGGCAGGCATCTGTGACCGCACATGGGGCTGCCACACTGCTAGAACCCACGAGGCCCCACACTCCCAAAGCATCAGCTCTAAAGTTCTGTGACTCACAACCACTTTTTTTCCAATGAGGGGTGAATCTGTGCTATGCATAAAGTTTCTGGCATAAAGGGACCCTTCTTAACAGTTTCGATGTCACATACTATCAAGTCCACATAAAATGCACCTGAATGGCATGGATTAAGCAATGGCGCGTCCAAAATTCATGCCTGATTTTAGCAAAATGAAACCACTGATGTCTAAAGTGATCAGAACCGACCATTTCAATAAGATTTAATTTAAGTTTCACCCTAACAACCGCAACACGAGTCGCACACCAGGAGGACGGACTGTTCACACCCACCTCTTGGCGCCCGTGCACACCATCTTCCCAGAACTGAAGATTAGGGCTGTGGTCCGGGGCTCTCTAATTCTCATGATCACAGCAGCAAACCGCTGAAACGGTCAGAGACAATCGTTAGTGAGGTCGCGCCAGACTGCCGATGTCTTAGAACTAGCCAACAACAAAGAACGTCCCAGTAGTAAGAAGGACCTGGTATATACAGAGCTATCAACATGTCTGCCCTGTGCCCCGCTTCTCACGGAGCATGCAAGCCTTCACACGGGGAGCGGAGCAAGCATGTGGCAACTGAGTGAGCTGGGCCAAGATCTGTGTGTCCTTTCACACATTCCAACAAGATAAGCAGTGCCTGCAAAATTTTTTTTCTTTAATCACATCCTTAATAAACACCAGCACCTCTGTTTCTACCTTATATTTGCTGCTTCCCATGACAAGCTTCTATAACTATACATTTTGTTGGTTAACCTTTGCCACCTCCAGAGGGACTTAATATACCAGATTACAAATTTCCACTCTACTTTTAGAAACAATATTAATGTATAACATGACACAAACTTTTTGACTTAGGAACCTTTAAAAGTAACTTATTGTACTATTACAATTTGAAATACATTAAAATTGCTCAGACCTTGGGATTATATTCAGCATTTCGGGCACGAAGTGCAATGGTCTTTAGGTCAAGTTTACAACCAAGATTCACTGTGGATACGATATTTCTGCAAGAAATTTGAAAAGAAAACATTATTTAACTTTTACAGATGCAGTGTTAGATATTTATCTAGAAATCTGGTTCTTTCAGATTTCAGTTCAATTTTAACTTGGTTTTTTTAATTAGACATTTAATAAATTGTTGACATTTATTAAGCATTTAACAAGTACCACATGCCATGGTGGGCATTTTACATAAATCATGACTGAAGACTTAAAATGCACTGTGAGGCAGTAACTATTTTCAGATTGGGCGACTTGCTTAGGACACACAGGCTCCTAAGCGCTGCAGTCCATCCCCCTCCAGGGCTTCAGCCCTTTGCTTAGTCCAGAGCCCCGAATTTCCACCCATCACTCCCACTCCTAAAGCCGCTGTTGATAAAGGAAAGAGGCAGGCATGACTCTCTCGGTCCTCTCGAAATGAGTACCTTTTGGAAGAACAAGAATTCAATACCTTTGACAAAGGAAAAATCCTGCTTTTTTCTTCTGATTAACCCTCAGAAAATCAAGAAAACCAGACATGACCATTTATTATCCAGGCCCAACAGACCCCCCCCCTTTTTTTTTCAGTATTCTTACATCATTTCATGAATAACTTAAAAAAAGAAAGTATAGTGGAAAACAAATTTTTTAGAACCTTTAATAAAAATTTAAACAAAGCAAACCGCCGAAGTTTCCATTCTGTATTGTCCTGCTCGTGAAAGTGGACAATGCCCACAGGCCATCAGGTCTGGACATGGACCGTCGCTGCCCTGCGAGTACTGACCCCGGACGGCAAATGCGTCTCAAGCTGGCCGCAGCTCACTGCTGCTTCTGGTTCTTTCTTGCACGGTCAACATGCAACACTTCTGGAAACTTGGTGGCTCACGATCTGGTTGTCAAGAGGATGGCTGCCTTCTTTAATACACAGCCACAAGGCCACTTAGGACGACTGACTCAGTGCTTTCATCTCTACACCCTCTGTCCTTCTAATCGACTTCACATGCTCGCCTGTCTGTAACACCTGCTTGCTTATGAACTGAATCAAGTAAATTTTGGTCCACCAAATCTGGTGTCACAAATTTAGTCGTATAATCGTTAAATGCGTTCTTCTCTTTCTAAACAATTGTGTGAAAATGCACATAACATAAAATGTACCATTTTAACCAACTTCAAGTGCACATTTCAGCGCTATTCAACACACGCGCACTGTTGCGCGACCGGCACTGCCATCCACGCCCGAAACTACTTCACCTTGTAAAAGTGAAACTCTAGTCCCGACTGCCCCTCCCCAGCCCCTGGCCCCAGCACTCTGCTTTGTCTCTGATCCCACCACTCTACGTGCCTCATGTGAGTGGACTCACACAGCACTTGTGTCTCTGTAACTGGCTACTTCACTTTGCGTAATGTCCTCAAGTCCACTCATGTCGTAGCATACTGCAGAACTTCCTTTTTACAGCTAAATAATATTCCACCGTAGGGCTATATCATCACCCACCACCACCCTATCCTGTTACATATAAGACCCGCTTCATCTAGGGAGAAAAATCCGTTTAGAGCAAGAACAACCATCCTCAACTGTGTGAAGGACACAGCCCCTCAAGGATTTCTGTGCAGCCTCATAATAACCAATGAAGGGGAACCAGGCCACTATGGACTGTACTAACTCTGTGCCTGAGTAAGACATCTTCCCGAAGCCCCAAACATCACCGGGGGGAAGACCACGCAGGGTGTGACCTACAAACCAGCTACAGGGAAATGTCTATGACAACAGCAACGAATACAAACTGGACTTCATTGGTTCAAGCACATAAACACAAGCTACCGAACTTCTAAAGGGTAGGAGAGCTTTTTACTGAGGGTCCTGACTCACTGAGATAGCTGTGACAGATGGAGCAAGCTTTGACGCACGCACCCTAGAAAAATCGGCCCTCAGCTCCCAGGGCACAGCACCAAGGGCCCCTGGGCGAGGCAGAGGACAGACCCAAGTACTCACTGCAGCTGTGGCACGATCCCAGAGCTCTCCGAGGCTGGTGTGGCAGGCGTGATGGGAGTCATGGGGGTCACGGGGGAGGGGTACAGGGGTGTGGTACCCGGCAAAGGGGCAGTGGTGAGCGTCTGTGAGTGGAAGAGCTGCGGTGTCTGGCCCGAAGCCCCCGGTGTCGCCTGCTGGGCTGTTGACTGCTGGACAGCTGCCGTCACTGATGTCACGGCTGCCTGCTGCTGCTGCTGCTGCTGTTGTTGCTGCTGCTGCTGCTGCTGCTGCTGTTGCTGCTGCTGCTGCTGTTGCTGCTGCTGCCTTTGCTGCTCCTCCAAAATAGACAGACTATTGGTGTTCTGAATGGGCTGCGGCGTCAGGCCCGTGCCATAAGGCATCATCGGACTGAAGATGGGGATCCCGGGAGTCATGGCGCCCTGCAGAAGGTCAGGGGAACACAGGTTAGGCTGGCTCATGCCGAGTGTTCACAGGACTCGCCTGGTAAAAGAACAAGTGAGAAGTGCAAAGAGAGACACCTTCCGAGCATAAACGGGATTCCTAAGCATTAGTAGGGAGGAACTTGCTGTTCTCATGCACATCCCTTTCTTCTTTCCCGTAAGTAGTAAGTAAGAGCTTAGGGTCTGAAACTGGGCCTGGATATGAGATCCAACTCTGCTACTTATGACATCTGAGAGCCTGAGAAAGTTGCTTGACCATTCAGGCACATCTGGGGGGTAATAATGTTCTAAGATTGTTATAAGGAATAAGTAAGACATGCAGAGTGACCATATGCCGTTTTTAAAACTATTATCCTAGCATACCATCTGGGTAGTGCCCTGTTTCACTCTCAAAGTATCTGTCTCAGCTTGGATGAAAAATTATGTTTACCCTAAAGATACCCGCTTTAAAGCATCCAACACGATGACAGACACACAGAAAACACTGTGGTGTTGGCAATGATAATGACAACTAATCAACGAGGCTGATCGTTTGCTCTCCCAAAAGTTGAACTCAACAAAATCCAATGCATTTATCAGAATAATATCGATTTACTTTTCTACAATGCTTCTAAACTCTTCCAGACATGGTCACGTTTGTTGATTTCTCTGAGCCTTACAGCGGCCCTTCGGGAGAGGGAAAGCAGATGCTCCCTTCCCCACATTAAGGACGAGAACGCTGACACCAAGAATAAAAGACTTCCTGTTAGCAGATCAGCCAAGACCACAAGCATGTGCCCCCCTCCCCCCGCCGACCCCCAGCCCAAGCCTCCAACCCCCCCACCCACGGGGTCCGTGCAGCTCGCAGAGTTCATCTGTGCGAACCTCTTACAATCACACCCAACACTGCTGCATGGAGGGTCCGGTTTTCCAACGGGACAAGACCTAAAAAAGAGCCACAACCTTTCCTACTTCCACCACTTTATTTGGCAGAAAGTATAAACCAGAAACATCTCAGATATTTGTGTTAAACTGTTTCACCAACATAGTGGCAGAAAGAACATGACAAGAGGAGCAAATCCATACCAGAGCCCTAAGTGCGGGCATTATTCTAGGGCATCTACCACTTACTCCACTGAATACACTGGCTGGAAAAAAACGCAGGCCGCACTAGTTTAAAAAGACTAAGGTTTTGAAAGGTGTGCCTTCTTTTACACCATATATGAAAATGAACTCAAAATTGATCACAGACACACATGTAAAAGCCCAACGTCTGAGGAGAAATATCTAAGGCTTTAGGTAGGCAAAGATTTCTTAGACGGGACACAAAAGCACTAACCATGAAGTAAAACTGATAAACAGACTTCAGAAAAAAATTAAGGACCCAGAGCACAGTTACCCACTTGTCTGCAGTTTTGCATTCTACGGCTTCAGTTACCCATGGCCAACCACTGGCCGAAAATAGTAAATGGAAAATTCCAGAAATAAACAATTCTGCAGTTACATTGTGCGCAGCTCTGGGTGGCGTGATGCACTCTCACGCCCCGCTCCAGCCCACACGGGACGCGAATCATCCCTTTGTCCAGGGATTCACACTGTCAGGCAGCACAATAAGATATTTCGAGAGATCGTACTCACCTAATTTTTATTACAGTGTATTGTTATAATTGTTCTATTTTATTATTAGTTGTTGTTAATCTTTTACTGTGCCTAATTTAAAAATTAAACTTTATCATAGGTGTGCGCATATAGGAAATAGCACAGTACCTTTGGGGTTCGGTACTATCTGTGGTTACAGGCACCCCTGGGGGTCCTGGATGTGTTTCCCTGTGGAGACGGGGACTGCTGTACATAACGACCAGTAAAAACTCAATAAAATATGAATAAGCCAATAAAAAATGGGCAGATGCGAAGAACATTTTACAAATGAGAATACATCGATGGCCAATAAGCACTTGACAAGATGCTTAAGATCATAAGTCGTCGGGAAAATGCAAGTTAAAACTACACGCACTGCTAAGTAACCATCAGAGTAGCTAAAAGTGAAAACTCCCAGAGTGAGTAAGGGTGTGGAGCAGCTGGAGCTCTCACGCGCTGCCAGGGAGCCCGAGAATACACCCGCGCAAAGTCAAACAGACACTCACCGTAAGACCTAGCAACCCCACTCCTACGTATTCCCCCGAGAGAAATGCAGACACGGCGCACGCAAAGCCTGCACACGAACGTTTACAGCACCTCCAGTCACAGCAACCCCAATGTGGAATCACCCTAATGTCGACAACTGGAGGGTGGGCTGAAAAGTGTGGTGCATCCACACAATGGAGCACAACGTGGCTATGAGAAGGAACTGCAGATGTCCGAAGGTTATGTTGGGCAAAAAAGACAGACACGAAAAAGCACCTACTGATTATTACTCCATCTGTATGAAATCCCAGACCAGGCAAAACTATCCTTAGCCCTGGAAAGCGGGATCGGCAGGGGCCTGGCGCTGGGGGAGCAACTGCAAAGGGGCAGGAAGGGTTTTTTGGGTAACTGAAATGTTCGCTTATATAGGAGTATATAATTATCAAAACGTACTCTTAAATGGGTGTTTTCATTGTTTGTGAATTATACTTCAACAGAGGTTATTTAAAACTTTAGAAAGCAGATATGATATTTGGAACCTTCAACATAAAAACATAAAACTAGAAAATAATTTTGTGAGAGTCACTTTCAAAATCAAAGACCCTATAATTACTTGAAACACTTTTATGAGTGTTTATCAAAATAATAAGTTTTTACAAACACATATTTTTACCTTCCAAGTAATCTCCCCAAATTAAACACTATCATGCCTATTCAAAGCCTTATAGGCCTTCTCAACAAAATAAGGGAGGCTTAAAAAATACGAATCCATTTCAACAGTGGATTGCGTTCCCTCCCTTCTCCTTCACACTGTCTCTAACAGCGCAGACTGTTTACCTGAGGCGACGCCAGGCCCTGAGCGTAAGGTGGCAGGCTGCTGTTCTGATCCATGATGTTCACGCTCTTCTAGGCGAACCAGAACCCTCTGGACTGGAATTCACCTCAGCGTTCAGTCTCCTCCTACAACATCCCCAGCACACACTCCTTAGCGACGTCCTCAACTCTCTCCGTTATCTTCAGGCACGCCAAGAAACAGGGATGCTGCTTTGGAAATGGTTTAAAGTTTAATGTAAGGATACAAGTAAACTGTGCAATCATTTAAACCAGTTTCATGGTTACACAAACCTCCCCCCAAAATAAACAATGAAGCTATTTCAGAATATACTTTTTGCCTATAATAGTGAAATCTTATTCCTTCTGTTTCCTGTGACTGCATGCAAAATTGCCAACAGAAAAATTGTTTTGTTACGTGTTTAAATACTCATAGTCACAGTGTTCAAAATAAAGGTGTCATAATCAGCACCGAAAACTTTTGGGGAAAAATATCTGGAGAAAACAAATTCCTAAGCAAATTGTCATACCTGAGTAGAAATCTTTGTTAAGCACTGTATACACTGCACTATTAGATCAAGTTTAGGTTTTGAAATATTCCAATCAGTTTTCTATCCTCAATGTCTTGGGTGTTAAGTTCAAGAAATATTTAACTGGGTCCAATACACTTTAGTATTTATTGAGCTGCTACTTTAATAAAATATCATTTATTGAGCTGCTACTTTAATAAAACACTGTGATAGCTGTACAGGCACAAAAACAAATAGAACACCACATTTTTATATATGTAATAACTTTACCTCTTTAAAACGCATAAATATAAAGTGTGCCTGTATCTGGTTTTCCCTAAATTACTATCACTGGCTAAACATGTGAAGTTACTTTTAGACAAAAGAACCAAGCAACTGCTGAAAGACCTTTTGTTCAGTTTAGTTTGAACGGATCCCTAACTTGCTCAAGGCTGCTGTGAGAACTAATTGAAAGAAATAGGATTAACTAACACATCACAAACTGCATCTAGCTATCATATAGAAGCAAGGATAAACGTGTGCTATTATTAAATTTCGATTTAATATCTAATAAGGTATTCACATAGACTAACATAGCTCTTACAGGTCTTAGCTACGTTAAAAGTCAAAAACCCTCATGCACTTCAAGCATGTGCTGATTCAGAGCAAACACTCAGATGTTTCCTGAAGGAATCTGACAGTCACTTTGATAAGACAAAGGACCCCAAACACTATATAGCCTACATACTCATTACTGAAAAACAGACCAAAAGTAAAAATTTTCAGAAAATGTCAGAGATACACAAAAAAATTATACTTTTTTGACACTCTTATCCTTTAACAATAGAACTACTGCAAATATAAAAACGAAGAGGATGTAGTCCTTTGCCTTCCAACGTCGCGGGGGAACGGACAGCAGGACAGGTGCGTGTGGGCCTGTCCTGCCCCGGGCCCCGCCCGGCGCCCCGCACCCCACGCCCGCACGACGGGAAGGAGACCGCTGGAGAGCGGCCGGTACCGGCCGGGGCGGCGGCGGCTCGGGCGGGAGGACGGTTCCGCGCGCGGCCTGCGCGCCCACTCTGCGCCTCCCCCCGCCATCGGCCCGGGGCCTGCAGCGGGGGTCGCCCCTGCACCGCCCTCGGAGGAGAGCAGACGCGAAAAGGGCTGTTACCTTGAGCCGCTGCAGAGAACGTTATCCGTCCGCGAAAACGAAGTTAAGCCGCCGGCGAGCCAGGCGCCCGCCACGGCGACCCTTCCCGACCCTACTGAACTACCGGCGCGCGTTTATAATGTCACTTCCGCCAGTTCGGCCCTGGGCTTCAGCGAGCCGTCCGCGCCGGAGCGGCGGCCATGGGCGGTGTGGGCGCTCCGGCACTTCCTGCGTTTCCTTGGAGAATCGGTTGGAGGGTGGGAGGGGCGGGGCGGGACCCGTAGAGACTTCCGGGGCGTGGCCTCTTGGCCGGAGCATTTTCTAATTACTCGTTGCTGGAGGTAGGCGAGGCATTGGTTTTTAAATGTTGACTTTCTAGGCGGGCTGTCTGTGGGACCTCCTGCTAACTACCAGGCTCTTGGCCTCAGTTTCTCATCTTGTAGAATGGACTGGTAACAGACCTAGCCCTCTAAGGGTATTGCGAGATGGTTTAAGGAAATGCGTTAACAGTGCCTGGCACCTGGTAAGCACTATGCGTGCTAACTACTCTCGAACACATAGAGAGAAGAAAAACACAGCCTGGTTTACAGATTCAATTGTATTTTAATTCTGTTAACACCATCTTATGGTCTCTTTTCACATTTGTCCCGGAGACTTTTCGTAGTTGTTTCCTTGCTTCCTGATGCTTGTTTGGGCTCCAGGGTACCTTCGTGTCTCCTATTGTTCATTTAGACAAAATCATATATCATACTTGTAGGGGAGGAGAATTATTCCTCTACCCTTTAGATTCTTTTGGCTGGTCTATCATTAAATTGACGTAAGACAGATTAACAGGAGATAAATTTTGCTGTGTGCTACATATGGGAGTCCCACAAAATCAATAAGAGGCTCCCTGAGATGAGGATAGGGGTCTGGGGCTTCAAAGAGAAGGAAGATAGGAAGAGCAAATGTTTGGTAAACAAATGTTTGCCATGTCACGGAGAGACACAGAGAGGACTTTGAACAAACAGGCCCTGCCAGGCTCCCCCAGCCCAGCACAGCTGGCTCATACTCTGCAGCTCTCTCTGGTGATAGCTCTCTTCCTGGACCAGGCCCTCTATCTAAATTCTTTTAGGTAGTTAAGGGAGGAGTAAAACGTTTTTCCTGAGTCTTTTGGGCCCCTCAAAATAATCCTCATGCCAAAGTGGCACATGCTGGGGAGACTTGTTCGGAACCCCTTCGTACTGCTTGTTATTTTGCTTCCTTTGTATTTTAATATAATCAGGTTTTGAGCCCCTTAAAGACAGGGAATGTTATATACATTTCTTATATCCAGGACAGTACCTGAATAAGTACAGTACTTCTCTGTCAATAACCATCAAAGAAAATCCTTTGTTTTATCCTTTTTGTTTGTTTGCAGCAAAACATGGGAAAGGTTTTAAACAAGTACTTTCAAAAATCTTTCCTAGTTTCAGAATCGTATGTATATATCAGGTAGTCCATAATATATTATCCAATTGCTTGCATACTTCTTAAATATAACATTTTAAAAATTGTAAAATTTTATGAATTGAAAATTAATATCCAGAAGTGAACACGTACAAATTAACAGATAGTTATAAATCAAGAATCCGAGTATTGCCAGCAGCAGAACCCCAGTCCTCAGCCAAGCAAGTTCTTGCTATTCACTGTGTACTCCGAAGGTAATATTCTTTTGCTCAACGTTATAAGACTCATCCTTATGGCTGACATCGGTTAATTTTCTTTGCTATGATATATCCTTCAATTAGTTTATCCATTCTGCCCTTTATGGTCTCATTTGGCTCAATTCGGTTTGCGGCTATTAGGAACGATGCTATTAGGAACATTTGTGCACATGTCTTCTGGCTAGAGTGCATACCAAGGAGTTGAAATGCTGGGACCTAAGGTGTGTACAGCTTGAACTTTGCTAGGTGATGCCAGCTCCTTTTCCAAATATGCCTCTACCAAGTGACAGTCCAATAGAAGATTTGACTTTCCGTTGGGCCATAGTTTTGCCAGTTTTTTTGTATGGTCAGGCTTTAAAATTTTTGCCCATCAGCAGTGAATTCGAATGTTTTCTTAGGAAAGAAAGCCTTAACATCTCTGTAAGCTTCTCGTAACAGGGAGGGCCCGGCTACTCGAGGCCAGGCTGCGGCGCGGACCCCCAGGAGCCGGGTATTTGTGCCAGCCGGAGCGGCCCGAGGGAGCGCCGCAGAGCAGCCGGAAGTGTCGCGACTTCCGGTCGGGGCCGCCATCTCGCCGTGAGACAGCAGGAGCGGGTGCCGCGGGATGTTGTCCTCAGCCGCGTACGCCGGCCCGGGCAGAGACCCGGCGATGGAGCCTCACAGCGCCGCGGGTCCTATGCAGCTGCGCTTTTCGCCCTACGCCTTCAACGGCGGGGGAGACCCAGATTGCGCCGCGCCCCCCCCCCCACGCGTCCCTGCTCAAGCTCTCGGGGTCGCCCCGCAGCCCCCCGTCTCCGTGGGTGGTTCACGTTATTCTTTCCCCTCCGGCCTGTCTCCGGGGTCTTGCTGTGGACGGTCAGGTGTGCGTAGCCCGCTCGCTCTCTGCTACAGTGAAACAGCAGATAGAAACTGAAACCGGGCTGCTGCTCGGGAAGAGCTTTGCGCTCAGACCTAGTCTTTGCTTACGGTCGACATGTTTCTCAGGCCAACAGGCGAGGGGGCAAGTTTAGCATCTGAAGTTAAAAAGTTAGGATTGATCGGTCATGTTCTTAGGTGCATAGTTGTGTTTGTAGCTAAAAGATCTGATCGAACAACTTAATCGTTTCTTGTGGTTTTAAATAGAAAGAATTAGTAGGCCACGCTTATTTTCATAGATTAGTACTTTAGCTTAAGTTCAAGGAAAAAATACTCAGAAGAGGGCCTTTTGAAATGTTCTTGCATATTACATTTAAGTTGTCTTCTTTTTTAGTTACCAGCTTTATCTTCAGTAATACTTTGAGAATGCACTAAAAGAAGTGGGATTATAGGAATATGCTTTATTTAGGACTCTTAACAAAGAGATGTAAATTGAAGCGATAGTTATAGTTTACCAACCAAACTTTGCACATTAAAGCATACACACCCAATTCGAACAAACAGATGGTTAAGATAACCAGGTTACTTAATCAAGCCTTATGGAGTTGACATTTTAATGCAGGTTTTTGGATTGTGTTGGAAAAAGGATGGAAAGTTCGATTTTAGCCTTGTCTCTGCCTCTAAAGCGCGATACAGCCCTTGGGTATTCTCGACTTCTTAAATAGAGATTTTATCTTTTTTATTTATAGTTTGGAGGATAATCAAGCATTTTGTAAATTGCAAGACGTTATCTTTTTTAATCGTCATGATAACTGAATGTTAGGTGGTATTAACCCTATTTTTACAAATGAACCTGGGGCTCTTTTGTGGCAAGATCAGGTCTCAGGTAACTCCAGAGCCTAGGTTCTCAGTGATCGCAGCGAACTGCCTCATACGTATGCCACAGCGATCATAGCTAACACTTACTGGAGGACCAGTATGTTTCAGGCACTAGTGTAAGGGCTTTACAGTTATTCACTCATTTAATCTCGTAACAGCCTCATAAGGCAGCTACTACTATTATCTCCAATCTACGTATGAGGACAGTGAGACCTTAAGAAATTAAGCAGCTCACTCGCAGTCTCATACCTGCTAAGTGGGAGAGTCAAAATCGGACTGGGACAGGCTGCCTTTGGAATTCATGCCCTAGGCCTCCACAGCTAACTTCCATCAAGAGTCACGCAGCCACAAGGCAAAAAGGCTGTTTTTCGTTTATTCATTTTACGACAGGTATATGGGTGTCTGCTGAGTGCTAGATGTCATCTAAGTGCTTGGATATAGAAATGAAAACCACTAAGCTCCTCTTATGAGCTTGAATACCTTCTGTGTTGTGGTACCACTGTTCACACTTGATATCCATGGGCAGGGCAGGGCCTTTGGAATATTGGTACCTCGTACAAAGTAGGAATTTAATCTTTTAATAATGATGATAATTCAGTAGCTCTTGTGCATACTGCCTGCTAAGGAGCCTTTGCTCTGGTGTAGGTTTGTGTTTTTTGGTGCCCTTATATTTTTCCAGATAACTTTTAGCCAAGGGATCTTTTCCCCTGACCCTTCCTTTTCTGTCTGAACCCTGCTCTTGCTCACGTCCAGTGGGCGTTATGCCAACATGGGCAGACCTCATTTTATTGTACATCATTGTGCTTCACAGATTGAAGGTTTGTGGCAGCCCTGCATCGGAGCAGGTCTGTGGCTGCCATTTTTCCAACAGACTCAGATGATGGTTAGCATTTATTAGCAATAAAACATTTTTACATTAAGTTATGTAAATGTTTTGGACATGATGCTATTGCATACTTACCACAGGGCGGTGTAAACGTAACTGCGATATGCATTGGGAAACCAAAACCTGTGCGACTTGCTTTATGTATTGCAATACTTGCTTTATGGTGGTGGCCTGGGACCAAACCCACATACCTCTGGGGTTGCCTGTGTATGCTGTGGAGCAGTCTTCTGCTGGGAGAGACTTTGTTACCACCAAGAAGAATTCACTAATTTTTTGTCTTTCTTTTTTCCTCAGTACTGTCTTGGCAATTGCTGGAGAAGATTTTTCAATTGTTGCTTCTGATACTCGATTGAGTGAAGGGTTTTCAATTCACACCCGGGACAGCCCCAAATGTTATAAATTGTAAGTAAGTGTTTCTAAGGACACATTTCCCAGTGCCTTGTGATAATTTATTAAAGCTGCACAAGATTTAACTATGAACAATGTGTTTCATGAGTTTTTAGATTGCCTGTTTGGAGCTTAGCTTGCATTTTTGTTAGGAAATAGTGCACCTATGCTACCTAAAATGTAACTTTTACCATTTGAAAGTAGTTATTGTTGTAAATAAAATCTTAAAACATAACTTTATTGATACCATCTTGTGTAGAGTCCGGCTCATCCTTGTAATGTTTTACTTTAGCGTGTACATTGCTGAAGTGAATACCTATTCTTTTTTTTCTTTTTATGACATGCCTTAAGTATAGAGGCAAATACAGCATTAACAACTTCCTGTGTCCCTATCACCTATCTTTAGCTCTAGATTGCACATACAGTTGAAGCTGCTTATATTCCCCTAATTCCATGCCCTTTGGGGCCAACCTGGAGCCAAGCCTGCCTCTTTCCCACCTGCTTGGGACTCTACATTTACTTTTTGACAAGATCGGCTTAGTTTTCTTTATAGAATGATACATAGATTTAGGAACAAATTTTTGAGACATCATTTATCTTGTATAGAGGTACCAAAATTTAATCTGGTGGACATTTAGGGTTTTTGTTTATTTTGTTTTGGAGAGCCATTAAAATAACATGTATACTTATATAAGTATCCTTATGCCTAGAGCATATCTTTGCAAACTTATGTGACTGTATTCACAGGATGGATTTTAGCCATTGAATTATTGAGTGAAAGTGATGTGCATTAACATTTTTACTAAATACCACCAAATGGTCCTTCTAAAAAGTTAGATCAAAGTATACTCTCTCCCAGGGTCTGAGAGTACCTACCTTCTACAAGCTCACCAGCATTAGGCATCGTTAGCCTGCATAATTGGCTGAAATCGTCTCTTGTTTAGATTTGGATTTCTGAGTGACATAGAGGCTCTTTTCATATGTTTGTGGTAACTTGTGTCTCTTTTTATATGATGTTCTTATGTTTTACTTATCCTTCCATTGTCAGGTTTTTTTTTTATTGAGGTATAATTAACATATAACATTAGTTTCAGGTACACAATATGATTCCATATTTGTATATATTGCAAAATAATCACCACAATATATCTAGTTAATACCTGTCACCATTGCATAGTTACAAAAAAATTTTTTTCTTGAGAATTTTTAAGATCTGCTCTCCTAGCAACTTTTGAATATGCAATCCAGTGTCATTAACTACAGTCACCATGCCCCGTTATACCCGTGATCTATTGCGCTGTTAATGTTTCTCATATTCCCAGGAGCCCTTTGTAGACAAAGAAAATTCAAATTAGGCTTTTGGTCATATGTACTACAAATATATTTTCTTAGTTTTTTTTTTTTTTTTTTAAAGCATCATCTGTATTTTTATCTACAGAAATTTAATTTTTATGTAGTCAAATTTATGAAACTTTTCTGAGTGGACATTGGCTTGTATCAGCTACCCTCGACCCAAGGTTATAAAAAATTCATGCATGTTTTCTTTAGTCATATTTTTATAGTTTCATTTTTCAAAGTTGCCCAAGACACACTTTGCCTTATTATCTAACTAACTTTTTATAGGACAGACAAAACAGTCATTGGATGCAGTGGTTTTCATGGAGATTGTCTTACCCTGACAAAGATTATTGAAGCAAGACTAAAGGTAGGTGCCTTTTACGTGTTTACACTATTGAACATTAATAACAATTCATTAGATTCTTTTAAGCATACAGCGTGACTCCTCTCAGAATAGCTATGGAACTAACCTAGCCGAGAAATGAAACGGTACTGTGAGTGCAGCGTCATTAGAGTAGCCTAGTGTAAAACTGCAGCCCCTCCCACGTGTCATCTCTCTGCACTGGAAAAGGTTCTCTGTGCTTTTCCAGGTGGCCGGGGAGGGGTTCTTTTGAAGAAACTCTTCCCTAAAAGCAGAACTAATCACTTCCTGTGGAGAATGCCAGCTTTTGGGATAGGAGCATAGTTTGGAATGCCATCAGCTGGCATGCTTTCCACCGGACGCACTGCACTCTTGGTGGACAGGACGCGTACACGGGAACAGGAGCGGAAGTCAGGAGTTAGCCAGGCACACCCTAAAGCGTGTTGGCCAAACAGCATCACAGGCCTTAGTTGGTAGCCAGCTGAGGAAGAAGACAATGGGATTGATGTGAGGAGGAGAGAGGAAAGGGGAACTTTTAGGAAGAAGTGAGAGAATAAGACAGACTAACCTGTTTTACACTTCTTAAGGGTCTGACACTGTTCAAGATGGGGAGGCATGAAGAACAAAGGGATACTGAGTCTGGATAAAAGCAGAGTCTGGGTTTTGTTAAGCGTATCTGCTTCCAGTAGTTTCAAGGAGGATAGGGTAGGAGTGATTTGGACTGGATTAGAAAGGATTTTATCTGTTGACAATAACCAGTAAATACACACTCATCCTAGTTTGCAGTCGGCCTTTGTCAGTACTCAGAAATGTAGATTTGTTTCTCAAAAAAATGTAGCCTAGTGCAATTTTCATATCTGTCGATGATATTTACAGTATCAAAAATACTGTATATCCTTCATTTTCTAACTTAATTTTGTAGGCTATCTGTCATCACTTTTAAGTAGTAAAGCCATGTGGCACATGGAATGTTAGCAGGAGTGAGCAGCTCTGTTTGGCCTACCTGAGATTGTCACTCAGTGATGACGGGCGATGTCTCAGTGGCTGGAGTGCGGCATGCATTTATTCAGCTGACACGTGCTTTCTGCATGTGTAGAAATAATTTCATTCAATATTTATCAGTTGTTGATACTTGTTTAAAACTTTTACTTACCTTGAAAGATACAGGAACTTACATTTGTTGACATGTATATGACTTCTCATGCATATTTTATAAATGGAACTTGGAGGACAAAAATAAACATGATATGGAGAACTGTTTTGTTAAAATGAAACACAGAACAATGATTTCAGCTTAAAGCACAACTCTTCTGGAAATTTCTCTTTGATAAATGAATGGTGAGGTGAATAAAATGGTGCTTAGTTTTGAAATGAAATCTATTTTTTTTATTACTCTCGCCTTAAAAAAAATTCTGGACACCAATTTATCCATACTCGTAGCTCATTTTTCTTCTTCGGTAATTTTAATATCACTATGATTTTGCAGTATTTAGGTTTCTCTTTAGAGATATTTGCCATATGGCTGACAAATTGATGAACTCAAATTCATTCTGTTTGCAATTTTTGTAGAATTAGTTAGGGTTCCCGGTGGTGGCATAAATCAAGGATTGGAAATCACTGTAAATTCCTGGGTTGCTGCTATGTTTTCCACTGCAGATGCTCTAGAGAGCAAAGCCACTGCCCTGCCCTAGGGTCGCCCAGAGTAAGATTGCTGCCCTGTGTCTCTGTTCACTTTGCTCTTCGTTGTTCTAGTCCGTAACATGTTCTGCCTCTCCATGCCTGTCATTTCTGTTACGACTGCAGATGTACAAGCACTCCAATAACAAGGCCATGACAACCGGCGCCATTGCCGCGATGCTGTCCACCATCCTCTACTCTCGGCGCTTCTTCCCGTACTACGTGTACAACATCATCGGGGGGCTTGACGAGGAAGGTAGGTCCCTCCTTTCTGGGAAGCAAAGGTGGTGGCACTTCTTAGATGCGCGTGTTTCCACTTAGAGTCGAAAAGAGCCATAAAGTCCATCTCGCCCAACAGTTGCATTTTCTGATAGTTAAAGCAATGAAGAGACTGAAGCTAAAAAGGAGATCGGCGATGATCCAAAGACACACAGCACGTGGCGTGTGAAAGGCCTACCAGTGAACGGCGGGCCGTCGGTTATTACGGTGTTCTCAGGGTCGTGAGTTCAGTAGTAGGTAATTAGCATTTTAAAATTACAAAAATCTGGCCTGGAGAAGCTTTACCTAAGTAAGGACAGTTTTTTAACAAATATGACGTCAAAAAGTTTTTAAAAAGTGATGTCTTAGAAGATATGCATGCATTTCTACTGGTGTTTTCTGAGCATTTTTGAAACCTCTTTGATTTCCTGTCAGAGTTAGACCACTAAGGAAATCTGTCTTATTACTTGACATCTCTGTCCTGTTTTTGTGTTACTGGGGCACCGATGCTCTTCACCACATCTGATTCGTGTTGACTTCTGGTTGCTTCCTAAAACCGGTCTCCCAGGAAAGCTCTGTGCCACCATGTAGAGATAGTCCTTTGTGAAAAGAAGTTTCGGAAGGGTCTGGGTGAGGGCGCTGTCACTGAAGTAAGCCCGTCTACTGAGAGGGAACCTTCTGGGTGGGAAGAGTCAGGCTCCTCTCAGCTCTTTCTCTGGTTTTTGCACCCTTCTCTGTCCCATGGGCTTTTTCTTTGCTGTCCTTCTCTCTCAGCTGCTACCCCCATGTATGGCTTCTGGGAGCGTTCCGATATTTCACCTCCCATGGTGTAGATGTAGACAAATTAGGTTGACACCATTTCTTTCAAGGCTTTTAACCTTACTTGAAAACTAAGAAAATGTAAGGCACAGAAATGGTTAATAGGTATTACTGGGTAATTAGATTCTAGCCACAGATTAGCTTTCCTACCCCAGCACGGCGCTTCTGGTGCTTCCTGACTTAAATCACGGCTGACTTGAATGTCAGATAAGTCAAGTCAGTTTTAGCAACATTAGTAACAGCTGCCATTGCGTTGCAGCAGGCCGGACCAGGCCCTTTGAGTTTGAGAGTCAGGGAGGCTGATTTGGGAAAGTGCGCGTCTGCTGGACGGCGGGGCTGGGCTTTGATTTTCGAGATTTGAGTTTTGACTTCAAGCTCTGTTCTTCGATTTCCTGTGACAGTTTCTTCGTGTTGGTGGCGGTCTTGGGCATTTCTGACCATCTTTTTCCAACCTTTCGTGGTTTGCTTCGATTGCTCTTTAAATTAATTTCTATTCTTTAGCGTGGTTCATGTGTGGGAAAGGTCCTCTGCGTCTTCCTGCCCCGCGCCGTCGTCAGCTCCCTCAGTGGTCTCCGTGTTCTTGGTCCTTTCCCTCGCGCTGGCGACGTGCATCTCCCTGCAGATTTCTGGAGAAAGAGGTCAGGTCAGCCTTTTTGAGACCTTGCTTTCAGGATCTCTTTTGAACCCTGCTGTTCCGAAGTTCCTTGTCTTGGGGTCCTTTCTCATTTATCACGTCCTCTTCCTCCACCTTCTCCACAGCCAGCCTTCGTCTATTCGGTGTCGTCCTATCCTCGTTAGATCTTTTGTCCTTCCTTCGACGTTTTCTTGCGCTCCGTGCTTCGTCAGATTGTTTTTTCCATTTTGGCTGATTTCGGCCTGTCTTCCACGTTGGAGGGTTCCTTCAAATTTCTGTTGATTTTTTGGCTGTCCATTCATATTGAGAGCGAGACTCCCAGGTCTGAATGAAAAAGGTCTGCATGGGCATGGCACGTCAACTTTCCATTTAATGCTTCCATTTTCGTTCCTGCCCTTTACCGTGTCCACCCCAAGTCCAGGGCCTCTGCTGATGTCTTGAAGAGACTTCTGTTCCCTGTTTTCCTGGGTGGAGGCGGGTACTTGGAGAGCAGTTCACCCTAGGGATACCGTCAGGACACTGGGTGGTCAGCAGCTGCTTCTGGTCTGACCCCTGTGCCTTTAACTCTCCAGTACTATCATGTTGTCTTAAAAAATTTTCCCCCAAATTAATTATGGCTTCAGTTTTCCTGTAGTGAAAACAGTAATGCTTGCCGAAGTTTCAAATAGTTCTAGAAGATACAAAGATGAAAGTGGTCATCATCTCAAACTCTATTCCTCGAGAAAATTGCTGTTAGGCTGACCGCTCGCAAACCCGCTTCTTTGCGATACCTCGGTGTTTATGCCAGCTTGTGCACGGCATGGATAGGACGTAGTGTGTCATTTTCCTGTCACTATATGTTGGCTATATTGTCACAGAAATAGTTCTATGCTACTGAATAAAAAATGCCTCATGCTTCCATGCCTGACACATCTAGGGTGCAGTTGCACCCCAGTCCTTTAAAGGCATTTAGGTTGTTTCGAGGTTCCTTACTATAAACAATATGGTAAATGCCTTTATACGTACAATTTTGTTTATTTCTTGAATCATGCTGATCGCCCTGGAAAAAACTCCTAGCATTTGAGTTGCTGGGTCAGAGACTCCATACCTTGTGTTTCGATGCTGTTGCTGGCCTGCCCTTGGGAAGGCTGTACTGGCACCTCTCACCCCAGCAGCAGGGCCACGAGTCCCTGGGGCACAGCTCTACCAGCGTCCGCACTTATGTGTTTCAGAGGTCTTCGCCCCAGAAGTATTTTATCTTTTTTATGTATGTGTTGTGTTTGTTGGAGTTGGGCATCTTTTCGTGCTTGTTGACCTTTTCTTCTTTGGAGACTGACCTATGTGTTACCTTTGCTCATTGCTTTATTTGCAGCTTAGCCTTTTTCTTACTGATTTGGAGGAACACCATCCAGCTGTGCCAACCTCTGCACTGTGTGTGGTCGATGCCTGCCGGGAATGTTCTTCGTCTTGTACATTGTGGGGTGTCTAGCTACACAGAAGTTTGAATTTCATAGTCAAATCTGTCAGTCTCTTATGGCCTTGAGTGTCCTGCTCTGTGAGAAAGGCCTCCCCTGTTTAAAGCTCACCTGTGTTTGTCTCCAGGACTTAACCTGATTTTATTTCATTTTTTACGTTGAAATTGTTATGGTTTGGGTGGGGGGGCATTATTTGAACCGGGAAAAGCAATTTATATCCACAGTCGAGATTCGCGCCGTTCTGTGCTGACGGTGCAGCCCCCTTTGCTCTCCAAGGGGACCTTTGGAGCTCTGGTCTTGGGGATGGTCCACTGCTTCTTTCCTCAAATCACTTGTGTGTGTTTTTCTGAGATTTACGCTGCAGTAAAGCTTTCGGGCCTCATTTTGGTTGTGGCCTGTCAGCATCACGAGGGACACACTGTTCTTGGGGCTTAATACTGCTATCCTTTCTTTGTGTGCTGAAATTAGGGTGCTGCCCACCGTGATCTCATCTCTTGTCCCAAGCTTGCCTCCGGCAACAACGGTTCCCCAGGTTCGCTGGGTGACCACAGCGGCGGCCTTCTCAGCAGAGAATTCTGTCTGCATAATTCCGCAATGGGAAAAAATAAAAAACATGACTAATGGTGGCATTTGTCTTTGGGTGGCAAGAAGATTGTCCCTATCTCGCGTCTCTGGGATGATCTCTGGCGAGCTCCAATTCGGGTACAGCATGCTGTGAAAATGAGTTACGTCACTTTAAGTCATATGTCGGAGATGGTCCATGACTTCTCATACGCAGGACACAGTCGCTTTTAAAAGCCCTTTTAAAAAATCACAGTGAGGTGTATTTTGTGACACACTTAACATGCAAAGTGATTCTTTTCCTGCCCCCCGTCCCACAAAAATAACTAGTTTGCTGTTTATCTGTCCATACTTTTTTGGTGCTTACACAGATGTGTATACTATTTTTTTATGCTTTTAAACAATAACAGGAGTGTATCATTCAGATCACAGAGCTCTTCATATCACAGTCCCCAGTCCTGGCTCCCTCCTAGGCTGTACATCACTGTGTAGACATACCATTTTCAGCGTGTGGATTTGAGGTTCCCTAAAGGTGTTTGCTCTTTTAAGAGATACAGATGTGATCTTGTCCACGCTGCTTTGCGTGTTTATAGGGGCGGACCTCAGAGAAACTGCGGTTTTGCTCCCATACCACCTCAGCACAGCGAGTATCGCAGAAAAACAAGTCATAGTCTTTGCTGGCGGAGGGTCTTGCCTTCCAGTTGTGAAAAAACGCAGCAGCTGCGAAGCGCAGTGAAGCGAGGTCCACCCTGTGCTACGAGTGACATTCTTGCTGGGACCTCGGGTGTGCACTTGTACGTTGGCGGGTGCTGCCACCAGGTTGCTCTTCAGAAAAGGCATGAGGGCGGTGCCTCAGCAGAGACCAGGAGCCCCGACCGTCCGCTCCCAGTTCCCTAACCCTCGTGCTAGGATGGGGGGTGGGGCTCAGACCCTCATTTGCTTATAAAAAAAAGTCACGCTGCTTAACCCGGGTGGTACAAAGCAGGTGGTTATGTTTTAGGCAAAACTAACCTTGTGCATCGTGTTTGTGTTTTTCTGGAATTTCTCCTTTATTAAATCGGTTTTCTATGGCGCCGATGCTCTAGAGTGCACTTACTACCAGTTTAAAGGTGCGCGGTACGTTTCCCCCGTGACGGCTCATGTGTAGCACCTGGGGGACTCGGGTCTGCACCAGCAGAGCACGCGTTCATTTACCAGGATTGTTTCAGTTGGAGGTCGGTACAGAACTTAGGGCGGGACCATTAACCAGTGTGCCCGTGAAACCACATTCCCGGGTGGTGATTGGTGACATTAGCATGGAGAGAGTGAAATCTGGTGGCAGACACTGTGGTGGAGACGAGAGTGGGCGGGCAGGCCTCTGAGGGGAGCAGAGGGGCACACTGCCTGCTGAGTGTCGCCACCCGTCGGTGGATGTGCTGCTTCCCAAAGTTTAGCTGAAATCTTAGCTGCGTGGGCAGTCCACTCTGTATCTCGCTTTGACCAGGGTCATGTTTGCCGCGGTTCTGGGGGTGGTCGGGATGCACCCTCACGGAGACTGTTTCCTCTTTAAGGGAAGGGAGCCGTGTACAGCTTCGACCCAGTGGGGTCCTACCAGAGAGACTCCTTCAAGGCCGGGGGCTCTGCAAGCGCCATGCTGCAGCCCCTGCTCGACAACCAGGTAAGGACACTGCGGGCTGTGGTGACACCCCTCCCCTGCCTGAGCTCTCCTCGCTGGCTCATGAGAACAGGGATGGAGGGCTCTCTGGTAAATCGTGACGGGTCTGTATGGGGCCCCCGCCGGCCTGTCTCCTGCTGTGACTTTGGCTCCCTCCTGCACCTCCGACTTCGAAGTCCCCAGTGCTGGCAGCGGTCAGTCCTCTTGCCATCTCCACCTGAGGATCATGAAAACACCTTCCGCCCATACGCACCGTTTCTCTGTCACCTAATTTCGTATTCTAACTTCCAAGTGCGTTTTCATTTGTCGTCTTTTCCATTTCTGCTGGCCGAATTCAGACCTGCGTGGCAGCTGGCCTGGATGACGGACTTTCTGTCCTGACATCTCTTCTGCCTCCCAGTTTGCTCCCCTCATTGCTCCTCTTTGCTTCTTTGAAGCATGTTACACACAGTTGCTCGTGCACCTCATCCCCCGTCACTCCTCACTCCAACCAACACGAAGTGCTGCGTCTGGAATGTCACCACCCTGTCCCTCCGGGCTGTCCTCCAGCGCACCCCCAGGCTGCTGCCCTTCCTGCTGAAGCCTCCTCCCTCCCGTGGGTTTGGCCATGGCTGCCTGGGCCTCTGCCGGCCCTTCCTTCCTAGTCCAGCACGTTCTCCTCACGGCTCCCCCTTACGTCGCTTCACCTGTCCAGGTCCTGCGCTGTCTCGTGAATGGTTGTTGAGGGGTGTTTTAAAGTTGTGTGATGTATTCGTTCTGAATTCCCAGACGTGTCAGGGCACAGGGGACCTGGACCTCCGCGTGCTGTCCGGGCTCCTCACCCGCGTCTCCTGTCCCACCAGGTCGGCTTTAAGAACATGCAGAACGTAGAGCACATCCCGCTGTCTTTGGACAGAGCCATGCGGCTTGTGAAGGACGTCTTCATCTCTGCTGCCGAGCGGGATGTGTACACCGGGGATGCGCTCAAGGTCTGCATTGTGACCAAGGAGGGCATCAGGGAAGAGACCATTCCCCTCAGGAAGGACTGACCTGTGTGCTGTCGAACAGATGCGTCTTATTAAAAATAAATCCTGAAATACTTGTTTTCTTAGAACTTGTGTCCTCTCAGCAGGACAGATCTGGGAAGTGGAATTTCTTTTTCTTTTCATTTTTTTCATTCTTCCCATACTTTTCTGTTTTCCAGAACTATTTTTATATTTTAAGGATGAAAAAAATAAACAGGTCATGTCAGTTTTTCCTTTGATTTATGAGCAAGAAATTTAGCTGGACAAGTTGACTTTTTGATCAGTGCCATCATCTTATGATGGTCAGCTTGTCCTCTAAAGGGGATGCTTTGGGGTTTATTCAGCCCACTCAGCTTGCTGGAAGGGTGGGTACCTTTACACTGCCTGGTTTTACCTTTAAATCATCTTGGTTTTATTAAGACATTAATGGATGTAAGTAGAATATCTTAAGGTTTCTCATTCTTGGGATCCTGAAAGCAGTGTGGACTGGCCGTTTTGGAAACATCTTCAAATCAACCAGAATTGAAGAAAAATATGAAAGCAAATAGCCCTTTAAGTGGGCTTTAGCCAGAAATCAGGATGATTTTTCCAAACACTTTAGGAATGTTAACATCGAGACCTGAGTTTTGGTAGAGCTAAAGCAGTGTTTGTTTCAGAACTGTGAAATACATTTCAGTCCATCGTATGTGATGTTGGAACAGTTTTCTTGACGTCGAATATGTTTGTGCAGCACAGCCCGGGCTACGATTTGCCTTGTGGCCTAACGACAGTGAGGCTTTACTTTTTGACCCTTGTGAAGAATTTAATCACGGTTCTTAAACCCCTCGTAGATACGTACTGTCACGGGCACCAGGGACACAACGGCAAGATCGTACCTGTATTTTTCTTATTGTCACAAGTGAAAACTATACTGTCCCATTCAAAACACACGTTTCTCGTCTTTATTAATTCTCGGGTTCTCTAGAGAAACAGAGCCAGTACAGTTTGTAGAGACAGATTTATTACGAGGGATTGGCTCATGTGACTACGCTGAGTCGCACTGTGATCTGCCCTCTGCAGGCCTAAGGCTGCGGAGGCGCCGGTGTAGTCCACTTCAAGTGTGAGGGCCCGACAATCAGGATGACAGGTGGGAGGGCCGCTGGCCCAGCTCAGATTCCCCTCCACTTGGGTCCCAGCTGGCCCCCGCGTACCAGGTTTGGCCCCACTCTTGTTGGGTAGGGCAGCCAAGTCACGTGAGTTTCACCTAGAAACCCTCACAGACACCCGGAAATAACATTCAGCCAACTGACTGGGCCCTGTGTGATCTAGTCAATTTGGCTTACAATTAACTGTCATAATTACATAAGCCAGGTATAATTATTTGTTTCAAAAGATGTTTTGTTGATAAGGGGGTTCTATTTTTTATTACATAAATTTGTGTGTAGAATTTTCTATAAAGGTCTTACTTTTAAGGCTTCTAGGGAATTTCTGTAAATTCTCTCCACTTCAGGTATGCATTGTTTTAACCTAGGCTTGTGTTTGAAGACTAGTTGTCACCATCTCATCTAGAATGTCCTGGCATGTGGACCTTCTAGTGCTAAGTATGACTCCAGTTATTTGGGCGGCTTTTCTAGATCATGCAACCACAATCCCTCACCTGAGAAAGGCAGCCTTTCAGCACTTTGATGGATGAGAGGTAGAGTTTGCCTTTACAGGTAGCTAGGCTTTAAGGTTCGCTTAGAAAGCTGCCATCATGCGTCACACCAGCTAGTGTCTTACGAATGCCACTGTATGTCCCAGCTCTCACAGATGGTTCTGCCTGGGCACAAAGGGCAGCAGGGTCAGTGTGGCTTGTACGTCTTCTGGGTGGCTCAGGTGTCTCGGTTCCCTGTTAGAAACTTTGAGTTGAGCCATTCATAGGGTTGATGCCTCCTGCCCACGGGGCCCAGGTGCCTAAGAGCCTTCCAAGGAGAGGCCCCGGGAAAAGCTGCCTGAGTCAGACCGGGCTGCACAAGTGCAGCTTCTCCTGGACGCTGGTGCCAGGGAATGGCGTGTAGGGCAGAGCAGTGTCCTCTGGGAGTCTGGCCTCAAGATAGCCTGGCCGACCTGAGCTTCACCTCAGAGCCACCACGAGGCTGTCATCCTCACTCTGCGGAAGGCCTTTGTTAACCTGTCTCTATTTTGTGTCTGCGCCACCGCTGGGAGCATGAATTCTATTATTCTCGAGGCATATTGTTCTTTCTCGCTGTCCTAAAACTGAACTATCTTTAAGTTTCAAAGTGTTCCCTTCCTCTGACCTGGGATTGTTTGGAATGTGACAAGTCACATCAACTTGTGAATGTGCCATGGGAAGGTCCATCCACATCAGCATGTCGCTTTATTGTTACTGTCACCTTCAGCCGGTACATTGTAGGGGACTTCAATGTCGTCCAAGTTGTAACAGTTTCTGGGAAGAAACTATGTTGCTTTCCGAGGAGAGTCCATCTCAGAGAACTGTCCGGGAGAGGAAGAGCTATTTTCCCCGCTTTCCTCCATGACTGTGTTCCTACGTAAACTTTTGCAGGAGAAGGGCCCACGCCGGTGTGGCAAATGGCCTGGCTGGGTCACGGCCACGCAGCCGTGACAAGGGACGGCCAGGAGGTGGAACTAAGCAAGACCAGGCCAAGGCCAGGGGGCGAGGCTGGCGGGAGGAGCTCCTGCACGTGGACAGGGTATCGGGCTGGAGTGGGGCCCGGGCAGTGTTTGGGGAAATCTAGGGAGAATTAGGCGTTAACATAAACAAGACCCAGGAACCCAGGAGACTTTCCCATGTCTGCAGGATGGCCGCGCTGGTCGCCTGGGCCGTGGCCCTCAGGCTTGCTGGTCACCCCTCACGCCGTAGCCAGGGTGTGCAAGTGAGCTGTGTGGATGTGCCATGCTCCACCTGGGCCCCGCGGTCCTGGGCACCTGCCTCCTCTTCGCGCACTGCTGGCGGCACCAAGCTGTGCTCATTGCTCAAGGGAACTCGCAGAGTTGGGGTCGTGGGCTCTGGGGGCCAACCTGTCACTTACCAACCCTGTGGCCTCATGCGAAACCACAGCACCCTCACCTGTGACACGAGGTGACATGAGCACACACCCTCACCGTGAGTGAACGAGCCAACGTGAGTAAGCACATGGCCCAGGCCCGATGCAGTGTGTCCGCAGTGCCTCAGGTGCTGTCCCCACTCTTGGAGGGGCCTCACCGGCCCCCACCCCACCCCACCCCCGACCCCCCGCCTGGAAACTCCGATGCATCCTGCATTCTGGCTCAGGCGCCTTGGGAAAGCATCTCAAAGCCCCACTTCCTCCTCCACCGTCCACCGCCCGGCCCACTGGCCTCCCATCTCCTGCGCACATGCTCTGCAGACAGTGACCCTCACATCAGCTCTGACTGTTCTAGAGGGCAGGGACCCCTGGCTCTAGACCCCATCTACCATTGCTGCTTAATAAATATGTAATTAAAGTAATTCAGTGGTTGCTTGAATAAAACTTTGGCTGGCAGCTATGATGTCTTTGATTCTTGAAGAATTCATCATTAATGCGGTTTTATAGGAAAAACCTTCCCAACACAGGGTGGTCAATGGCGGTGAGGTGGAAAAGAGAAAGACAATTCTTGGTGCTGGGGAGTTTGAGGAACCACTGAGTCGGCATCTGCTCCCGCTCCGGTGGGCTTCGCTCTGTAAACCAAGCCGAGGGGGCCAGCTGCCCCGAAGGTTGTGATGCGGGGCTTCGGCTGACCAGCCCCTCCTGCTGGGTCCCCCTCACCCGCGTGCCGCCCTGCTGGCCTCTAAAAGCTGACCTCCAGCCCCTGGCCACTCCCTAAGGTCCTTTGTAGTCACTTCGCTACAGACGGCCTTGAGATTTGGGACTGATAGGCTCCTCTTACCTTCTGCCTCCATTTTGCAGTGGAAATTCGATATGTGCAAAATTTTGTAAATGACTCAACATGGTGTGATTATATATTCAGACGCTGAAACTGAGCTCATTGATTTCTGATTTGGGAACTGATTTATATGAGACGTCTTATAAAGTTACAAATATTCCATCATTTTTTCATGTATTCTTTTTTTGATGTGGAGTATATTTAGAATCATTTCAGAATATGCAAAACAGGTGAAGTCAGGTATGTAGTTTTTCAGGCTTTACTAACTCAAACTCACAGATCTGTGCTAAAAATGGAACTGCTTTTCCGATTGGTGCCTCGTAATCTGTTAAATTTTAAAATTTAGTTAAAAACTTTGGTCTGATCAATTTTTGTAACTAAAATTATGTATAGGCAAACAGCACAGAAAATAGACTGGAAAAAATACATCAAAATATTGAAAGTGGCTAATATTGATGGGATGTTTTTTAACTTTGTTTTAGCTCATCTGTACTCATTTTAAAGTAAAAAAAATAAACATAGATGTTTTCAGCCTATGAAAGTGAAGAGCTGAAGGAAAGTGGCTGGGGCATATTTGGGTGTGACCGGACCTGTGGCCAAGACCCCTCTCTCCACACTTTGTCCCCCCTCCTTGCTTCTTGGGGTGTTCTCTGTCCCAAATCCACCGCACAGGCTGGTCCTGCACAGGTGCTGGCACCCCACGTCTACACGGACAGCCCCGCGGTCTCCGTCTGGTCGTGCTGAGATGCCTCTGACGGCCCCCGAAGGTCAAAGGTAGTCTCAGACCACCGGGTGTAGGAAAGATTATGCGCCTGGGGACACAGGTGATTCCTGCTTGTCAAAAGTTCACCTCACTCCTCTTAGCTTTTAGGAAAGACCGGCGTTAACACCTGTTTGCACTAACAAGTCAGAACAAGATTTTTGCTTTAACCAAAAAAGGTGAGAATACTGGTCAGTCCGCGTTTGTTCCGCAGTAGCCGTTAAGCGGCCACAGGCCGGTGGGCGGGGCCGCGTGCGGCAGGGGGCGGGGCCGCGCTGGTGGGCGGGGCGACGCTGCGCGCACGCGCCTGCGCCTGCTCCTGCCTCCATTCGGCCGTGCCGGGGTCCCGCGCTACCCGGTAGGCTGTCTGGGGTCTGGGGACGCTGACTCTTTTCCACGCACATCAGTGGCGAGTGCCTCTTCACCCTACGCCGTTTCGTGAGAGCCGAGTGGCCATCTGGGCTTCAAAGTGTTGGCGGAGCGCTGGCTTCTGGCGGCGGTTGGGGGGGCTCTGCGCTTGCGTTTGGAAGGGGAGGCGGCCGCTGCGGGGGAACCTCTGCCTTTGAGGAAGGCGCTCGGGCCATCGCGGTGGCGCCCCAGCCTGGCTGTGGGACAGCAGAGGGGGTCCCCCACTCTTAGGCCCCATTTCCCAAGCAGAAGGGACGTTCCAAGCTGAATTCTGCAAAGAAGGGGGCGTGGGAGGTGCCCTGCGCTCACTGGGCGGCTCAGCCCCTCCCATCATCCGTTTCTTTCCGTCATTTGTCGCCCATTTCCAGTTTATTTGTAATCGAAGATTTTAATGAAAAAGTTATTTTTAACTGGTGTTTAATATCCTTGTATTGGAATTAAAATTATAAAATTCCAATTCTGGGTCACCATCTTTCGGCATCTCAGAAAATCAGCCTCCACCAGTGTGTGGCTTTGTCTGACCCAGCATGCTTGTGTGAGTTGCCGTTTTGCATGCTTGTTGGCTGGACGAGAGGGGACACACACCCCCTGAAAAAATAAAATTAATTTCCTGAGAAAGAACCACGTCCCTCTTTCCAGGACAGCCCTAGAGCAGTCAGTCCTAGGACTTAGGGAGCCATGCCCCCTTCCCGACCCCAGCTCTACCTAACTCCTACTTCAGATCCGCTTGTCCTGAGTGGGGTGAGCCCAGCACCCTCCCAGCCGTCCCCGGGCCTTTGCCCCGCTCCACCCTCCCCACACAGCCAGGGGTCTTCCTGAAATGTGATCTGGCCATGCCCCTTCTCTGCTTGATTGTCGTTGCTTTTTATTTTGATTCACTTTGAAAATATCTACATTTAATAAAACCAACTCTTTTAGGCACAATTCTGTGTGCACTGACAAAAGCACACGTGGCACCTACCGCCACATGGTCACGGAGGCTTCGCTTCACATCACACAGCCCCGCCTGCCCTCCCCGCCCTCCAGCCCCCGGCAATCACTGGTCTGTTTTCTGTTCTTTTAATTTTGCCTTTTCCAGAATATCATGAAACAGAATCGTACAGTATGTAGCCTTCTTAAACATTACACTTTTTCCTTTGTGGTGATTATAGATTCACACACAGTCGAAAGTAGCAGCGCAGAGATGCTGTGCCCTTCGGACCATTCCCCCAGCGGCTGCGTCTTGCAACCGGGGTGTCGGCGCTGGCACGGTCAAGTTCCGTCCCACGAGGGCCTGCTCTGCGCCCTGTCACACTGTGAGCACCTGTCCCTCCCGTCCCCTCTTCCTGCACTGCAAACCACCGTCTGTTCTCCATTTCTATGATGCTGTCATTGCGGAAGTGCGTTCTGCAGCCTTTGCCAGGGTCCAGTGCGTCCTTCTTGCCTGGGATTGCGCAGGACGAGTTCCCTCATTTCCTGGGGCTCCTGAAACGCCACCTCCCACCTCCGTCCTTGTCCTGCTTTGTCCACACCGGCCCGTTACACACATCTGTTGGTTATAATCTTGTTCCTTGTCACCTGTAGCCAGGAGGCAGGGCTCCATCTGTCTTGCTCACTTGGACAGGTGCCTGGCCGACAGTTGTTGGCGAGGGAGTGGTCCAACCCCTGTGCGCACGACACGGCTTGTGACACGGGACAGACTGACTGACATCTCTGAGCCTCAGCTCCCTAGACAGCATGGGATTTGAGGGGATTTTGTGATTCTATGTCATGGTCACAAAGTCACGCTGGGGACTGACAGGAAGCTCAGTTGTCTCACCCAGTAGAGTCGCCTGGACCACAAGGGGACAGGCAGGAGGCCGCAGGGACCACCAGGAACACTCGGCGGGGCAGAAGCAGGAGGGTGGTGACCAGGAGACGAAGCCACCAAGGTCACAGGAGACTCCTGCTCCAGGGTGGTCTGCAGACTCCCTCGCTGTCAGGAACCCCGGGCAGTGCCCCCGGCCAGGAGCTCAGTGCCGACTGAGAAGGTGCATCTTCCACCCTGTGAGCAAGAGCAGCTGAGTCAGACAGCCACACTGGACAGAGAGGGAGGGGTCAGGAGGCAGGTGGGGCTCGAGGGCCCTGGCATTAGGCTTCCTGGAGGGCTGAGGGTCCTGCAGGGAAAGGCCACCTTCCCAAGTAGCTAATGACCAGGTGTGGATGCCTTGCAGCTGGATCTCCGCCCGCCTGCCCGCCCTGCTGCCCGCTCCTCCTCCAGCCTGAGGCACCACAGGCAGGTTTCCGGCTGGAGGCCCAGCGCCCCAGCCAGTCCCTGAGAGGTGCCTGGAGCTCTGCTGTGAATTTAGAATTCTCTGCCCTGGGGACAATCATGCAGCTGCAGCCACGCCCCTCAAGCTGAACCCCTCAGACCAAGGAGCCTGGAGGCCGTACACAGGCCAGGGGGAGGCCATGCCTCCTCACGCCCACGCCCATGCCCACAGCGGCCCAGGGCGCCTCGCATCCGCCCCCCACCTGCAGCCCCCGCATGACTGCGAGGGAACCCCAGACAAGAGCCAGGCCCAGGACATTCAAGCATCACAGGCCAGAGGAGGCCGAGAGGCAGGGCAGCTACGCACAGTTTAGGGCCCTGGGGTGAGGGTCCTGGGACGGAAGGAGGAAGTGGGCGGGAAGAGGTGAAATCTGAATAGTTAGGCTTTTACGTCAGTCTGCCAATGTCAAGTCCTAGTTTAGAGAAATGACCCATGATTCTGTAAATTGTGACATTTCAGTGAGCTGGGCGGGGGGATGTCAGAACTCTGTAAATCTGAAATCATTTGAAACCAAAAAGTTCAAAGAAAACATCCGTGCAGGGGGAACCCAGCCTTGGAACCCCGCCCACTGCTTCACCCCAAGCCCCCTCCGCGGGTTCCTGGGGTGCCTCCCCCAGCCTTGGGCCTGTGCCCTGGGCTTCCAGGGGTCCCAGAAGGGCTATAGACCAAGGAGGGGACACTGCGATGTTTGGGAATCTTCGCCAGGTCAGCTCCCAGGCCACCCAGCAACGGACGACCAGCCCGCAAACTTCCAGCGGGAGCCCTGTGCCTTCAGTGACCGCGGAGTGCCAGCTCAGCGGAGGGCTGTGCCCCACGTGGAAGCAGGGCCAAGGGCCTCTCTCTGTCCCTCCCGGCCCCTCCCAGGTCTGCGGGCTTGCTCGGCTCTGAGGGTGGGCAAAGGGCACGCAGGCCCCCAGCCCAGGCCAGCGGGGGCGGGCCGAGGGGGAGACAGGAGAGGGCGCCCGAGGCCCGGTTCTATTTCTCAGCGTGTCCTCCATCAATCCCGAGAGCAGCCCGGCTTGGACAGGGAACCTGGGACTGAGAAACGGTCCAGTCTTTGCAGAAGACACGGAGGCCAGAAAGGGAAGGGCGGCGTCCACCTGGAGGACAAAAGGTCGCCGGTCTCTCAGCTTCTTATAGTTCCCCGAAAACTGCAGACAGCAGCACAGGTCAGTAGCAGAGACTCTGAAGTAAGGGAGCCCCAGCGGTGCCACCCCGGGGGGTCGCCGGTGAGAGGGGCTCCGTAACAAATCTGACCGACAGCTACCCCACAGGACGCCCTTCCAGGGCAGTCAGCCCCCGCCTGCTGCTCTTTTAGTAAAAGCTCATCTTCGCCTCCAGCGGGGCCCGCCCACGTCTCCGTGGTCCAGAGTCGCCCACCTTTGAAAAGCCCCCTTTCGGACCCGCCAGGGCGCGCGGTCCCAACCACCCTGCGATCCAGCCCGGCCTGCTGGTCTCCACCTCCGCGGTCTCCCTCACTTCCCTCCTAACTCCAAAGCAGAAGAGAATGCTGAGCCGTCACTCCCTGGAGCACTGGCGACCTCGCTCCCCACCATGCCGTGTTTGGCTCAAATAAACTCTTAGACAAATTCTCCACAGGTTTGGACGTTGTTACATGACGTCAGCCGATCTGTGCCTCAGTTTCGACATCCGTGAAATAGTGGGGATGGTGATAGTGTCTGTCCCACAGGATTGAGTGACTCAATCAACACACAAACCTGAAGCAGCAGCTGACACGGGATAAGTGAGCGACAAGCACTAGCTGCTGTTGCTGTCGTTAGGGTATCGCAGTGAGGATAACAGCTGCCTTTCCAGGTTTATCTCCTCCTGCTCGTTTATCTTCCAGAACAAGTGATGGGCTCCTGGACCTTCCCACCTCCACGCCTGTCCTCACTGCATCTATTGTGACTTTTTAGGTCACAGGTAAGTGAAAAACCCGACTATAAATATGTAAACGATGGAGAGACTTATGGCAAGGCCTGACGGACGCAGCCACTCAGACAGTTGTCCTTTGTCTCTGTTTTGTCCTTTGTGACTTACAGGGCGACCCCGAACAACCTCCGTGACCACTGGCTTCAGTAGGCCCTGCCTGGGAGCCGGAGGTGACGGTGTCTTACATGAGCAACGATGGAAGCAGAGGGGGTTCATACTCCTTCTGCTGGCCACCCCGTGTTGTCTCAGCCTGTCACCCCTCGCTGCCAAGCTGCCCCGCTAGGCCCCAGCCCAGCCACAGCTCTGTCCCATCCAGGGCCAGCCCAGGTGCCACCCGCCGGGCCCACAGCACGTGCTCCGGGAGGTCGGGCTGCCCCTCTGAGCTCGCAGGCGGGCAGCTTGGACGACAGACCCGTCCTGGGGCTGCGCGCGGAGGTGCGGTGTGCGGGGCGGGCTCTGGCGAGGGCGCTCCCGGGCTGCAGACGTGGCCTTCTCGTTACCGCGCAGCCCGTCCTCCGTGCATGCCCAGGAGAGGGCGTGCAGGCTGGCTCCCGGTCCCATTGTGGGGCCACCATCCCGACGCCTCCCCAGGGCACCGTCACCCCGAGGTAGGGCTTCGACACGGGGCTTTGGGGAGGGACGTGGTGTGAAAGGTGTAAGGTCTGTGTCCAGATTCGTTCCGGCACAATTTTCCTTGTCCTGTTTCCTTCCCCGTGTCCCATCGGCCCCGTCCATTGCCGGGAGCCCTGGGACCGTGGAGCAGGGCGCTAAGCGCGGCCCGTCCGTTTTCCCGTTTTGTTCTGAAAACGCTCTTGGAGGTGTTAACCAGCTGTCGCTATGACATGCCATGTAGCAAATCACCCCAGTGCTCGGCGACATAGCAACGAGCGCCCTCTCACGCAGGGCGCGTGGGTGGCCGGGTCGGCTCTGGGGGACACCACGTGTCTCTCCGGGGACCAGGCGAGGTCTGGCCTGGCTGGGAGGCAGCAGGCTCTCCCTGGTCCGAGCAAGTCGACCCCCGGGGGCGTGGACGGTGCCCTCTGGCAAAGGGGAGACCCGGGGGATCCCCACCGAGCCGACAGGCAGGGAGCCCTCGCGCCGCTCCGCCTGGCACTTGCGTCGCAGAGGGGGGCCCGGGGCCCGGGGCCCGTCAGCGCATTCTCAGCCCTCGCGGAGCGTCGCCTCCAGCGTGAGTGCAAGGGTGGGTTCAGCTGGGGCAAAAGCAGGATTTTGGGGGGGTGTCAGAGTTCAGTTGCAGGTACCCCATCTATTTGAGCCCGTTCAGGCAGAAAAGGGTTTAATACCAGGGATGGCTGCTTCCAGAATCAGGGACACCACCAGGGCGGCTCTAGACGAAGCCCCAGAAACAACCAGCACCCCTCAGACTGGCCGGCGCTCCCGCTCAGACGGCTGCCTCCAGACCACGTGGTCTCCGCCACGAGCCGTGCCCGCGAAGCAGGTGCCTGCCCCCGCCCCTAAAGCCACAGGTGGGACACTAGGTGCCTTAAAGTGGAAGAGAAATGGGTGAAATAAGTGGACATTTGCTACGTCTTTTGGTGTTTAATGACTAAATACAAATCTTTCAGAAAAAAAGTTGGCTTCTATTCTTTTATCAAAACTAAAGGGCGTCCGAATGGATGTCGACCGACAGAGACACGACACACATCCAATGGCGCACGGCGTGCGCGTCCGACACAGGGCCCTGGAGGCTGCGACAGTCGATGCCGCTGCTGTGATGGGCTCTCCACACGACCAGTGCTTCTGCGAAGGTCACACCTGCGAAGGTGGCCCCAGGCAGAGGACTGAGGCTGAGCCCTCCACCAACGTGTTCGTCGCCTGAGGACAAACTGGGAAAACCCACCCCAGCTCTTCTGTGAGGCGTCTTTATGTGAATTCACCACTCATGTTATTTGTGTATCAAAACTTTTGGCACGTTTGTGTCGTTTCGATCGCTCGCGGACCCCTGACGGATGTGATGACAACCTCACCCGCACTCAGTGCAGCGGCTTTAGTTAGAAGCGTTCGTGAGCTCGCGCGGAACAACTGCATCTCTTTCTCGCTCACCTCTAAGTGACATTTAGGGTCCTCCCATCACATGTGCCAACGGCAAACGACAGCGATGTTAGTGTGTGTGACTCTGTCACCAGAGGGATCAGACCAGGCTTCACAGACAACCTCCGTCGTCACAGGCGACCTGAGACGTCCTTTCTGCTCGTCCCTGGGCTCAGCGCGCTCACAGCTAGATCCCGTCAGCACGGTGACAGGGAAGCACACGCATTCCTACATCACAGTTAAAACCACTTTGAAAACTGTGAGTCAATATACTTGGTTCCCTTTTTAATCCTATGTACTTTATTTTCTGCATTTAGAAGCATTATTCTGAAAAGAGGTCTGTAGGTTTTACCAGACCACCAAAAGTGTCTGTGTCAAAGAAAGATCGAAATCTCTATATTAGTGACTTATGGTGACAATTGATTTTTAAAAATAATTCGTTTTTAATTAAAGAGAATTTAACATAACATTAGCCATTCTGAGGCATTTAGCACCACCTCTGTTTCCAAAACATTTTCGTCTCTCCCCAGAAGCTCCTGAGAATAGATTCTCGAGCATCAAGTTTCATTTTGCACGTTTTTCAGCACAGAGCTGAGGCCACAGCTACAGGCTGGAGAGGCCATCTGGTCGCCCCGAGGGGGGAAGGCGGGTGCTGGCTGCTCCGGGTGCCCGTGGACCTGCCTACCCACGAGACCGGCATCCAGCCCAGGCGTCCGCACTCTCCCTCGTTACCCTTCAAGTTCAGGCTCCTTCTGGCAAAGCAAGGCCACTCGGCCCCCTCAGCCCCAAGACCGGCCGGCACTCCCTGGCGGCAGGCCTCTGCACCCCTCACAGCTTGCGGAGAGCAGGCTCAGGGGCCTCAAGCCAAGACCTGGTGGAAAGAACCCACCCGAATGCAATTCCACAAACCTCTGTAGTGCAGCAAGATTGTCATCCCTCGGGGTGGCTACACGGCCGCCTTGCAGGTGTGGCCCCCCCAACTCAATCATCCACACCTGGGCTCCTACCCCAGCCAGTGTGGGAATTCCTGGGTAGCTGTGGGCCCGGCTGGAGGCGCCTTTGATCTCAGAGACTGAAGTGAGAAGCCCCAGTTCTCAGCCCAGTGCTGATGGCTGACCTCCGACCCGTGTGTCCACAGAGCTCAACAGCAGGGCTCAGTGTGAGCAATGCTGGGCGGGCGAGCCAAAGCTCCCACTTGACACCAGGACAGATGGCCCCCGGACACTCACTGGCATGGGGGGAGCTGCTGGGCCAGCTGCGGTCAGACGGGGGCCTCTGCACCCCTCACCGGAGAGGCAGGCCCTCTCCGTCCACCCTGGGCGACAGTGACTTCGGGCCTGTAGGCAGAACTATCCAAGAAGGTCGGCTTGCCTCTCGTAGGCTTCATAAGTTACCCACCATTGTCCCTACAAGTTCCCCTGAGCCTTGCCGAGGGTCCTCAGAACACCCGCCTGACCCCCGTCCTGCGACCCCATTTCCTGCAACATACTCCACCCCCAGCCCCAGCTCGGCCCCTGCTGATTCTTAACTTGATGCCACTTCATAAAGGCCGGGGTGCAGGAGAAAACTGATGGGCGCCTGCCCTGGCCCCTCTTCCCTGCAGCTGGGCTCTGGGGGCGCGCCGATGTGCGCCCACCTCCCGCCATGCTGCTCGGCAAGGCCCTCGGTCACTGGGGCTTACTTTCCCCTTCAACCAGAGAAAACCAGAGTGCGGTTTTCTCTGGTTCATGTCCATCAGGAGGCAGGGAAAGCCGGGGACACTAAGGGACCCTCCGCACAGTGAATCTCCCTCCTCCCCGTCCTGCGGCGTCCCCATCAGAGCCCACCGGCCATGCCCAGGCCGCCTCCTCCTGGGCCAGGCTCCAGCCTCCTTGGGGAACCCGTCCACCCCCATGTGCCTGTGGCGGGTGCTCGGGAAATGCCGGCAGATGTTGCCCAGCCGGCCAGCTCTGTCCCCACTACTCGCCTGACACGTAGCGCGTGGGAAGATCAGTGGGTCTGACAGGCAGGCCGGGCGGCGGTGAGTGCGGTGACGAGGGCCACGGGAGGCGCCGTGGGGCCGGGACATGGGGCCATGGAAGCAGCCGCGGGCGCTGGGACCGGAGACTGCCCTGTTCCGCCTTCCTGGTGCCCACGCTGACCACCAACCCGCTGGGCTCCCCAGGTCGGCCCTCCCGGAAGGGCTGTGCAGGCGTGAGCACATGTGTGCACAGGATGAGTGTGAGCACGCACATGCATTGCGTGTGTTTGCACGTGTGCATCTCACGCCCTGGGGTGGGGGGTTTCGGGAACACCCCTGGTGTGTTTGTGACTGAGCTGCCGTCTGTGTCCAGCGTGGGCTTGGTCTGTCTTCCTGTGGCTCTGCTTCTAGGTGCAGTTTATGTCCCCTACGGCGTTTTCACACCAGAAGGCTGCTTTCTGGGTGTCGTACAGGCCATCATCGCAGTTCTCTGGGATGTTTAACGGGCCTTCATTTAGGTCCCTTTTTGAGACCCTCCTCTGCACGTACCCGGCTTCCTTACTGGAAGCGTGTCTGGAAGTCCCAGGGGACAACGCCTGGCCTTCCTGGGGGGCAGGCGGTGGGCGGCATGGTCTTGGAGCTGGGGCCGTAGGTCTGCGGTGGCCGTGGCAGTGGGTCTCCTTCCCCTGCTACCGTCAAGACAACCGGCGTTTTGTGACACGCGCGTCTCGGTTCTTATTGCTGTCGAAGAAATGAATTTCCACTCAGCAACAGTTATGAGAGCTAAGGTTTATCGGAGGCACGTTTCGAGGTAGAAACAGGTCACGCCTAAAGGGGCTAACCACGTGGAGACGAGGTAAGCACCCCCGGGGAGTGGGTAACGGCAAGGAAAGAGAGCCGTGCCCCCCGGGGGGAGGTCCGTATTATATTAGGGCTGCGTGGTGGTTACCAAGGGGTTCCTGGGTGATTGGCACGTGGTCAATTTTTTTTTTTTTGATCAACATTTGGCTGTTATATAACTCCCTGCCTGCAGCGCATGTGCTAACCCAGAATTCAGTCTGTCGTAATTAGACCCATGCATTTCCGGGCAGAGGCGCGCTATCGTAATGATGGTACAATGAGGCCGAGGTCGTGGGCAGGTTGGGGTGGTACCTTCTGCGCAGGCGTCTGTAGCTTGATTAAGTACCGGCTGCAGGTTAGGGCCCTCGCAGCCTTTGTCTCCGGGGTGCAGGGGGGATTCCGTAGCCACATCTGGGTGGTCTCTGGCTGGGCCTCTGCTTCTTTGTTTCCCTGTCGCTCACGTCAGACCAGCTGCCTAACACTCCAGATGCAGGGGACAGGGGGAGTTGAGAGGTGGGAATGTGACCCCCAGATGGACACGCCCTTCCGTGTGCCTGCCTTCTCGGGAAGTGCACAGGGCCACAGGAATATTCCAGAGCAAGCTCCCCTGGCAGGTGCCCACGGTGGCCCTGCCTCCTTCAGAGTGTTCATCATGTGAGAACTGTCCCTGGCGTGTCCCCACAAGGGCAGCTGCAGGAGTGCCACCCGCCCTCTGGCAAGTTCCGCCTGATTCTGGCGCGGCCCGTGCTGTCTGATGGGCTCGTGCAGACTTCACAGGTGTCGCTGTGCCGCGATGCTGCCAGCTTCTCATCACAGCGTGCCATTTGGGATGAGGGATTTGTACGTATTTAACAGTTTTATGTACTTAATAGCTATTTGTCTAAGAAGCTTAGCATAGTAAACACTGCCGGCCACACGGCCGTGTGCCCAGGGTAAGTGGAAGGTCAGTCTCCTTGGGTTTGCAGCCTCCAGACGCCACCTGTGGTCACATCCCCCACCACGTCCCCGTGGGGAGGGGTTAGGAGCTGGGTGCCGTTTGGGATTCCTCAGCTCCTTCATTTTTGCAAAATCAGGAAAAAAAGGAAGTGAACATCAACAACAGGACAAAGTGAACGGTTCTCTGTGGCCTTAAAACCACACATGGCAGGGACACAGATGTGGCTGTCCCAGGCCCCAGCGCGTGCTGGCTCGGGACGCCGGAGACAGCAGGAGGCGTGTCCAAGAGCCCCTCTGTCAGTCCGTGCGTGCGTCTGTCTGTCTCTTTCTTGTTTTCTTGCATCCTGTGTCGAAGGAGCACCCCCCGCCCCCGCCAGCCGTGCCCGAGGCCACTGCTGCTCAGAACCCAGCTCCAGCCCTCACCCCGGCGCACTCTGCTCTCAGCCCCGACCTCTCGCCGTTCCTCCTGCCTCCTCCGGCACAGACTCCAAGTGGCCTGGAAAGTTCCGGCACCCTGGGACGCCACTGCGGCGGGACGGCAGCTCCTCCAGCCAGGGCCAGCCTCAGCGTAAGGCCAGAGGGAGCCTGAGGCACGGGAGCGAGGACGGGCCTGTCGCCACCGCAGCGCTTCCCAGAGGGGCCGGGAAGCGACGGGTGTGAAGCCTCCGTGCAGAGAGGGGTGCAGCCCGCCCTCCGGGGAGCCCTCCGAACCACGGCCGCCCACACTGCGATCCCGAGGCCCAGCCCCGTGTGCCCGGCGTGGCTGTGCGTGTCTGCTGCGGTCCTCGCCTCTGCCGGCCTTGGTCAGCCAGTGGAGAGGCGGGGGGCGCGGGGGGCTCACTAGAGCCTCTGGGACGGCAGACGGCTGGCCCGGCCTGTCACTGAGGCAGGGCCTGCGGCCCGTCAGGGACCGGGACTGGCCTCTCGAAGCACGCTGCCTCCCACCCGTTTCTCAGGGCTCAGCGATGCCCGGTGACTCAGATCCACACTCCGTCCCCCTCACTCTACGCGCCCTGCAGTGGGTCTTCGGTCACCTCTGCACTCTCAGCTCTGCTGCCCGTGGAGCTGGCCCAATGTGTCCCGTCCGCGCTGCCCCTTCCCCGACCCTGCAGCTCTGCTGGCCGTACAGACGGACATGGGGTTCCCTGTGGTTGGAAAAGCTGCAACTGCCCTGCCAGGGGTCTTCTTTGCTAACTCTGAGTGGCTGGACGTTCGCACACTCTCCCGTCCTCCTGGAGAGCACGTGACTGTCGGGGCTGCTGCAGCCACGTTGTGACCATGAGGAGAGGCCACAGGCGTCCCAGAGATGCTCACCCCTGTCCTGGTGTCGGTGAGCGCCGAACCCTCCCTGCACTCCCAACTCAAGGTTTCTCTTTTTGTGAAAAAATGAAAAACCTCGAGTTGGGAGTGCAGGGAGGGTGCCGCGGGTTGGCTGAGCGGAGTCTGTTACTACAGCCGAGTGCGTTCCTTTGGGCACGGCAGGGTCTGGATACGCCAAGGAGCAGGGGGTGTTCCCGACACAGGCCAGGACCAAAAGCAGACAGCAGTCTACGTGTGGGGGCTGCAAAGGCCAGGAGGCATGTGCTGGCCGCGTGGCACAGGCGAGGTGGCTGTGATCGTTCACACTGACCGCGCCTTCACTACGTGCCAGGCAGCGCGTGGGTGCTGGGGGTCCTGTGAGCACACGCTGGGGACACTTCTCTTCTGAGGCTGCTGGCGTAAGGGGCGTCCTAGGCTTTCTCCTGGGAGACCTCAGGTGAGAGGTGGCCGGGCAACCCCTTCGTTTCAGAGCCTTTGGGGACACAGTCCCCCCGCCACCTCATGTCTGAAAACAGCCTCAATGACAAGTGTCCTTGGACCTGGATGCAAAGCCACTGCACCTGAGGATGGGCATGTTGCTGGCTGGCTCCTGATGACATACAGGGTTGGTTCTTTCTAGAACACCCTGAGCCAGCCCTGGGCATACTCAGAGTCACCAGGGGCAGGACCGGCTCAGCCAGAGAGTGACCCTCAGGTGGGCATCCGGGACTGGGGGCCGGGGCCCTGAGGCTCTGGCGAGTGTGGCCTTGGCCTTGGCAGCACCAGAGGTGTCGCAACGTGTGGCCCAGGGGCCGGCCACGGCCAGCACCAGGACTCCAGCCTCCCCATGGCGTGGCTGAAGGTCCAGGCGCCTTCTCCCTGGCTGGTCTTCACCGTGATGCTGCCCAGGTCGTGCTGGCCCTGCCCCTCCCCACAGCTCTGGGCTCTGACCTGCTCCCCCGGGAAGGCGACGAGGGTCTGAGGCGCTGCATGGCCGGGGAGGCGGGCGGCTCTGTGCCTGTCGCCTCGGCGGGAGCTGAGTATTTTCTCACGTGGCTCTCGCAGGGGCGCGGGCGCAGACTGGGGCCTGCTGGACTGTCCAGTGGAGCCACCTCCCTCCCTCTCGCCAGCGCCCCGCTTCCCCCGGGAGGGTCCCATGTCGCCCTGCGCTGTGTCCAGCGGTGTCCCGAACCTCGCTGTGCGAGGCGCCGCCATCCAACCTGAACCCCGGTGGAGAGAGGAGCCGTCCCCGAAATCTGACTGACCCTCACCCAGGCCTGAATGCGGCCCCGGTCTGCCCCGCGGGACCCCCGGAGGTCACCACTTCTGCTTCTCTGTCCACCCGCAGCCCCGTCCCCCTGTCGGTGTGTGCAGGGGCGAGGCCTGTGCCCCCAGTGGCCCCGTTAGCTCCGACGGCAGGTGTGCTGTCCTGAGTCCCTCCCGGTCACCTCTCACAGGTGGGGGCTGTGGCGCCGGGTGGGGTCCGGGCTCCCGGCTTGCTTCCCGCTCAACTTTCTGACCTGCAAAGTAGCATCGGAGGCTCACTAGGGGCCCAGCCTGGGGCATCACTCAGCGCCCTAGGCTCTGGACGCTGGGGGGCAGCTGGCTCTGCACGCAGGCCCCCGGGCTGTGGCTCCAGGGCCCTCACCGTGCAGACGCGGTCTGTGTGGGGGCATCTCAGAATCTTCCGGAAGGCGACACTCTGTTTCTCAGGGCCAAATGGGCCTGCGGTGACATCTCCCCAAAGGTATTTTTACTCCATACGCCACCTCGTCTGGCAGCCCAGACCACAGCCCATCACTGGGGCTGCGCGGGGACCAGTCCATGCTGGGCAGCCACGGGCTGGGGAGCAGGGTGGCGGGGTGTCCGGCTTCCGGCGGGTTCTGGCTGCACCCCGGCCTTAGCCCCACCCAGGTCTCAGGGGTGCCGCGGGTTGGCTGAGCGGCTTGTGTGTTCAGGGAACATGGTGAACGGCCCAGCTGGGTCTGGCCTCTGGGTACTGGGGTGCAGGCCCTCACTGGGGTTGGCGACTCCAGAACTTGGCCCCAGCAACTTCCCCGTGACCAGAAGTGGCTTTGCACAGCTCCCTGTGGGAACAGCCCAAACCCACCCCCGATGGCGCCTGGGACCCCGAGCCTTCGTGTCTAGAGACACAGAGCCTCTGAGCATGGGGCGTCGAGGACCCCACTCCCGGGGGCCACAGCTGACCTTTCTCAGCCGGAACCCGTGACACCAGCCCTGGGCGGCACACGCACCCTCCCTCTGGGGCCCGGCTCATCCGTGATTCTTCCCTTGGTCCTGGGAGCGTCACAGAAAGGTGGGACCCCGCCAGCTCCCACCCTCTGACTGGGGTCCTGGGACAGAGCTGCAGGGCGGCCACTTCAGAGCCCGTCCGGATGGTCCGGCCCCACACTGCCTCGGGTCCAGCCACTAATCGCTCTGCTGCCCAGCCCCAGGAAGTGACCGAAGCCAGGAATACGCGTCCTGGGAGCAGCAGGTGGGCGCGGGCCACCGCCCTGGTGGAGGTGGCGTGGCGTCCCCTGCTCCCGTGGCCGAGGCCTTGGGCCGTGACCAGTCCACAAGTGGGAAGTGATTTGTGACACTGACGTGGTGCCAGCCGGGGCTCCAGGACCAGTCAGGGCCGCCACACGGGGGCCGGGGTGTGGCCATTGCCTGCTGGACAGTGGGAGGTCACTCGGGACGTGGCCCCGGGAACAGTGGGGCTCACGCTTCCTGCGCCCACACGGGGGGTGGGCTGGGTGGAGCGACGTCCCAGAGGGGCCTGGGGGGCAGGGGCCTGGGCCCGGGACGCCCAGGTGGGGCGCAGAGAGGCCCACTCTGCCCTGTGACTGGGCCTGTGAGTGTGGGCTGCTGGGGAGGTCACTGTTTGGCACCCGAGGCGGGTCTGGGGTCTGAGCCCATGCGGCCATGCGCCACGGGGCCGCGACGTGCCGAGGCGGGAGCTGTGTCCCCTGGGTCCTACGAGTGCCCGGCCCCGTCTGCTCCTCATCGGCAGGTGGCAGCAGTGAACAGGGGCTGCGGGCGGCCCGTCTGCCAACCCTGTGTTCACAAAGACGCCTCCTGAGAAGCAGGTCTCAGCTCAGACATTTTCTTAAAATTATAATTGTAATTTTGCAGCCCAAATAGAACATCTAGACGGAACCCAGACTGGGTCGGGCAGTAGACACCGACTGGTGGCTTGCGGCCGTGGGGGGACATCCCTGCCCGGAGGCCAGGTGGGCCAGGCACTGAGGCCACGCGGCGGCCTCCAGGGCCAGGGCCGGCTGTCAGCCACGAGCCCGTGTACCCCCAGCGGGGCAGCGCGCCCGAACAGCCAACGGAGTTCGCTGGGGCGCAGGGCGTCCTGTGTGTCGCAGACACTGCGAAAAGCAAGCGAACCTGGCGCCTCCCTCCGCCGGCTGCTCTGCAGACCCAGGGGTGGAGCATCTGAGGTTTTGCTTCCCGGCAACTATCGTCGGTTTTGGCTCAAATAAACCCTTATAAAAAATGCCAGTTTCTTTTCCGATCTTGAGAAGACACACGAGGAGCTGTGCCGGGCTCTGCAGGACAGACGGTGTCAGGCCCATGAGCAGGGGTGCAGAGCGCCACGGCTCCAGGACACTGAGCCTCCGCCAACCAGCGACGGCGTCAGCTCTGAGTCCGGGGGAAAAGCTGCCGCCGTGGGCCCCGGACGTCACCCCCACTCCGCGCTTCCCCTCTGTGCCGTGTGGGGCCCGCCCGGTTTGTGAGATGATACCAGGGACAGGCTGTGAGCCTTTCACGGGAACGTGCGTCAAGCGGGGTCTCAGGAGTGGGGACCCCGATTTCCAGCCTGCGTCCGCGCAGGGCCACCCGGCTCTACCAGGTAGCGCAGTGCAGGTCTTTGCCAGGTCCGTGTCCCCACTCCCACGGGTTCTGCCGCAGTGACCCCGCTCAGGCCGCCCTCCAGTACGCGGTGGGGAGGTGCGAGGAGCTTCTGTGCGCTCGGCCTCAGCTGAGTGACGCGGGCGGCTGGAAGCCTGTGTTTGTGGGCTGCACGGCTCCTCAGGACTCGACGCACGGGGAGAGCACCCCCCTGTGCCGAGATGCCAGGAGGGGACGGAACCCCGCTCCCGCCTGTGCCAGGATGGGGCGACTCATCTACCACCAACAGAAAGTGTCCGCGCTGCATGACCCCGGACAGCAAGCTCCTCGATTCGTCCCACTGCCTCGGAGCGGTGATCGAGGGCCGAGGGACCGCATTTCTGGGGGAGTCTGGCCAGGGGCAGGGCCTTGCTTGGCCTTTGTAGTGAGGTCGTGTCGTGGGCCCGGGGTCTTATCCCACAAGCAACTTTGTCACAAAGCGACCCGGCGGTGCCACGCCCTCCCCACCCCCACGGCTCTGCCCTGGCAGTGCTCACGTGCAGCCCGCATGGGGTGCTGCCCCACATTTGTGGGAGGCTCACATGGGCGTCCAGCTCAGCCCAGAGTGGATCATGCATCCAGGACCACCCATCTCGTCATGGCAGATGTCCCACGGGATGCATGGGCCTGTCCCTGTCACCGTGCCCTCCAGTGTCCCCACGTGGCATTGCTGGGGTCACAGGATGGACGCGGAGCTTGGCTGGACAGATGCCACCTGGGTTCTGGGGTCGGCGGAGGGAGGGGTGAGGCCTCTGGGCGGTGCGGGAGGAAGGAGACGGCCAGGGGCAAACTGTGGGGCCCCCACGCTGACGTCTCAGGGGTCAGGGGTCAGAGAAGGAAGAAACGCAGGGCAGGAGACGGTGGCTTTGTGGCTGCCCAGACACCGGGAGCAGGGGCCCGCCCTCTGTCCCGGGGGCAGATGGTGCGTTCTGTGACGTGCCACACCTGACTGGGGCCATCGGCACTGCTGCCGTGGGCTCTGCTGGCCTCGGCCAGCACCACAGGACCCGCGTGGGCCACCAAGTCACTTGCCGAATGCCCTCCTCCTCTCCTGCCATCGGTCCTGGGGGGGACCCCACGAGAGAAAATTGGGACCAGCCTCCCATCCCATCAGCTCCTGTCAGGAGAGCGCCCGGCTCCCTCGCCGTGGCACTTTCTCGACCCCTCCTAACCACGCTCTTCACGGATTGACCGTTTTTGACCCATGATAAAGTGGTTTGTTCTGCCATCGTATTTCCTAGTGGCTCTTGGTTCTAGAGAGGAAGGTTGCTGCTTTCCATACTTACTTTTATATTTCTGTAGGTTTCCAGTTCCTTATTAAATCACACATGCATCTGGTTTTCCAGATGCAAAGTAAAATGGTCCGTAATTATCACTTTGCATTATGTTTTCCCACCTGGTGCTTCAAATTTCCTCTGGAATGACTACACAGCCAGTGCCATCGGGGAAGGCGAGGCTGGCAGGGCTGTGAGCCTGTCTGTCCCCACCGGGGACCCCTGCCATGGCTCCCGTGGCTCCCGTGGCCTCCAGGTCCAGAGAGGTCTTTGTAATAAAGTATCCATCGGTGTCTGTTCTCTTAGGAGCATTTAAAAAAAACAATGGATGCTGACTTTCGCTCAGTGTTTGTCAGCATATGGGGATGAGCATATGGTTTTTCTCTTTTGCTCTATTAAATGGTGATTTATATCAACAGGCCTAATATTAAGCAATTCTTACTTCACTGGAAAATAAAACCAAGTTAGTCACGTTATATAATCCTTTTAACACACTACTGGATTCTGTCTGCTAATAAATTACTTAGGGTTTTCACACTGCTGTTTACACGTTGCTTGACGGTTTCACTGATCTCGTCAGCGTCGAGGGCAAACACCCGGGGCCTCCGCGTCTGCAGCAGCTCAGACACTGTCAACACTGTCGGAAGCCACGGGAACTGGGGCCACAGGCATCAACGTCTCCCACTCTTTACCCAAGCATCCTGGAGGTGAGTCTTTTATGTGCTGCTGTTGGAGATTAGAAGGAGATGAGATTATGAAGTCATTTCTACTTTAACCTCATAAAGGCCAATAGTTCTGTTTTGACTCGCTCTTAAATGCGTTTGGTGCCCAGCACATGCTTGTTGGTTTATTTGGAAGCTGTTTGAAGCCAGATTTTAATTTTATTTAAACAATACTATTTTATGTTCATAAGCTACATTAATGAATGACACCAGAAAATGTGATTTAATAAGCAACAAGTGCCTGCTTTAGGGAACTCAGTGCAAAGTGAGGACGATTTGCCTGCCAGATCAGGCCGCGTGGGCCGGGAGGTGCCCGGGCCAGGTCTGGGAGACCTGGGCGGGGCCAGAGTTTTACGGGGGGCATGAGGGTTGAGGACCCGCCAACACTGGTGAATGTGTGGCTGGGAAGGGCCAAGGGCCACTGCTGAGCTTGGGGAGGCTTTGCTGACAACAGACCTAGCAGTGACACTCCAGCCCTGTGACCGGGAAGGTCACTTTCTAATGCCACAAATGAACCTTTAAAGCAGACTTAGAAAGATGCTGCGGGCAGCTGCCATCTGCTGGCCTGGCTTTCCTTCGTCTGGGGAGAGACTGTGGATGGGCATGATGGGCTGGCCCACACGGAACCCTGCAGGCACACTGGCTTCCCGGCGACTCTGGACGTGCACGCAATGCCCAGGTGTCCCGTGTCACAGCACTCCGCCCACACCCGGGACTGGCCTCACCATCGCTGGCCCCAGAGCGGACTCCGCGCTTTGCCCTCCTGCCTGGTCCCACTGTGCCCCTGCCTGGGTGCCACCACCTTGGAGGACACGCGGCAGGACACCCTTTTTCATAAGAGGGGAGCCCACATGCTCAGGGGGTGGCCCCTGGGGACGCAGCTCCCTGTCTGCGTGGCCTCCTCCCACCACGAGTGCAGGCAGCCCCCGCGGAAATCCAGGCGTCCCGCTCCGGAAGACGCAGTCCTGACACTGGTCACCGGGCTGGGAGTCAGTGGGTGGGAGTCGGGATGGACGATGACACAATCCAGCCTTTGTGTCAATTTATGGCTCATAAAACCCCAATTAACAAAAGTTCAGTTTCTTCCCAGACCCTCATCCCCAAGGCAGTGTCTGCCCCTGCCACCTGTGGCTGATCTTTCAGCATAGAGTCTCCTTTGGGGACTGCTGGGGACACCCCGACACTCTGTGGCTTTCTCAATACAAGCCCCAAACACGGGACCCTCTGAGGACGGCGCAGCCAGAGGCCTCCTGGTTCCCAGGGAGCAGCGCGGACCCCGAACCGGCATGACGAGAGCCCCCCTCCCCGCTCCTTGGCTTTCCATCGGTGCGGCTCCCCCAGCTACGAGCTACGTGGGGAGTGGCGCAGCGTCCTGGACAGGTGGGGCCTGGTGTGGGGTGAGGGTGGGGAGCGGCACACGCGCAGCCCTCGGACACTGGGCTGCCATTCTGGAAGTTTCCCTTGGAGTCACCGGGAACCAAGCCGACAGAAACAAGGCCCCCCCCATGCCCCCAGCTCTCTGATTAGTCAGCGGAACTGCCATCTGTACCTGCTCCGAACTGAGGGGGGCGGGGGGGGGTGAGAGAGAAAGGAAGAGGCCCGGGAACCTGACCCCCATACCTGTACCCCCAGCCCCTCCCAGGCCCCCTCCCTGCCCACATGAGGCCAGCTCACACCCTTCCCCCCCTCCCTCTCTCCCTGTGCCAGCCTCCCCCCCATCCAGCCTCCGCCCCTCGCCCCCCAGCCCCCATCCAGCCCCCCCGGCCCCCCACCCCCCACCTCTATGGCTGGTCAGATCAAAGTGAAACCTGAGCAGGGAATGTTTGCGGTGCCACCGCCAATCAAGGGCTCTGTCACCACGGTAACGGGGACACTTCATCAGCTTGGGAGCAGATGGTCAGTGAGCAACAGGCGGCATCTGCTCCGTGAGCCCCGACATGGGCACAGATGGAGGGTGGGCAGGGCGCGGGGCCTGGCCGGACTGCCCAGTGCCGAGGGACACGGCGCAGTTCGGGCCTCGCTGAGCCACGGCGCGCGCCCGGCGACCTCTGGAGCCAGGCTGGGGCGGCCCCTGACTGACGGGGTAGCTGCCGGGGGGCCCAGCTTCCTCTACGGGAAGGGGGGGAAGGGGGAGGAGGAACCGGCTCCCGGGGCTTTGGGGCGGGGGTGGGGCAGACAGTCCTAGCGGGTGGAAGGACTTCAGCCCAGGGCGGGAGGCGCGGGTCTGTGCGGGCTGGTCGCTGGCGCCTGCGACCCAGAGATTCAGTCCGTCTGAGGCCACAGTCTCATTGGTGAATACTCTGAATTTCGCCTGACCCCTCAAATGAGGTTTAACGAGCCGCCGACAGGGGCACGGCCGCCCCTGAGCTCAGGGAGAAGGGCCTGGGTGCAGACATCGGTAATTGCCAGGTGTGGCACAGCAGCTGCCTCTTGTGGAGCATTTGCTGTGCCCCAGATCCTGCAGCGCCTCTGACTTTCCGAGGCAGGTGTTGTCACCAACCAGCCAGAGCCTCCAGTTCCAGCCTGGCAGGGCTCTGGGAGGCCTGGGCCTCCAGGTCACTGGGCCAAGGCCAGGTCTGTCTGTATCCCGCAGGCCTGGGACGACGGCCAGCCCTAGGGCTACGCTGTGGCCAGGGACAGCCCCTCGCTCTCTCCTGTGGACAGTCCAGTGAACTGATGTGAGCCCAGCTCTGCTCTGCAGGTCTAGGCCCCTGGAGGCCTCTCCGGGAGGGAGCTGGGCAGGTAGAGGGTGCTGGCCCCAGTCTCTGTCCTTGGCCTGTTCGACCTAAGTCCCGCCCGTCCCCGCCTCAGGAATTCACTGCCCGCTGTCCTCCGTATCGGCCCAACCGCCCCCCAGACACGGTCCTCCCAGGAATGTCCCCAGCACTTTCTGCTGGGGCTGGTGTGTGGGTCCAAACTCGACTTCCCGCTCAAACGTGGCAGACGTCCTGCTGCCACTGAGCGACAGGCAGAGGCTCGACAGTTGTCCTTCCCATAACAAGTCAGGTCAAAGCACAAAGAGCAGCCTCTGGTGACCAGGAGACAGAGGCAATTTGTTTAAAAACAAATGCCTGGCCTGCTTTGGGGGGGGCCCTGGGACCCCTGCAGGAGCCAAGTGGGCTGGACAACGGCAAACAACTGAGGAGTCAGGGGACAGTCTCTGAGTCATTTTTTCTCAGGTTACTTGTGTTCAGGTGCCCATCTCATCCCTCCCGGGCCAAGCCAGAGCCAGGACCTGGGTCCCAGCTCCCCAGAACCACAGCCGCACTCAAAGGGACAAAGCCACATCTCCCCATTGATCTCCAAGGGTCTTCCAGGAAATGACGTGAGAACCTGAGTAGGTTTTACAGATGGAGACTGAGGGCAGTGGGATTCCAGAGGCCACAGCCCAACATCCTGCATCTCCCCGGGGCTTCCCCAGGTCACAGATGTCACAGACGTGTCAGTGGGCAGCAGGCGCGAAGGGCCCTGTGGGGGCCGCGACCAGCTCGGGCCCTGAAGGGTAGTGCCCTGACATCTGCAAAGACCCTGGGAGGCGCAGGCCTTGGGGGACGGGCAGCCGAGGGAGCCCACCTCTGCCAGCCCGAGGCCTGAGGAGTGGTTCTTGCCCTGCCCACCTCACGTCAGTCATTAGCTGGGCATTGCATGGCTGTGGGGACACGGGATGGGGGGACACGCAGAATGTAGCTTTTCTCTGAGTGCACTTTGAAAACCAAACCCACAGAACTGGATTGTCACCCGCAAGTGTTTGTTTAATCTGGAGTCAAATGTACGCGGGCCTGATGCTTTTCTAAGATTTTACAGAGAGCGCTAGTGCTTTCATGGTGTGTGTGGATGATGATTTATCTTCTCATTTTCTCTATCAGCCTCTGTCTTCCTGGCCTGGCAAAGTGGGGCTTGCTAAGGCAAGGGACGTGGCCGTGGCCTTCTGGCTCGTCTTCCATGCCTTCGCTGTGGGGCCTTCGGAGAGCCGCTCAGTCGTTTCACTGCTGAGTGTCCCAAACACCAAGTAACCTTCACCCTCTAAGCAGTGGGACCCCTCCAGGGAGGCAGCACATGAGACCTGGGACTGGGTCATCCCAGAGGCTGCGTGGGGACCGGATGACTCTGAATGCCCCCGTGCTCGACCCCCACCCCGCCTGGGGGTGCCTCCTCATACTGACTCCACCCAGGTCGTCTGGATGACAATGTGGGTGGATAGCGGGCCACCATGATTGGGGCCCAGAGCCTCCAGCAGGCCTGCCCAGGCCCCAGGGTCAGCTTCTCCACATGGGGGGAGAGGAGAGAAGTTTCGGGGTTTTATAATGGCTTGTTATGGGATTACCTGGTGAATGTGGCCAACGTCAACTCTTTCTCTTTGACGATCCTAATATTAACTTGAAGTCTTTTGCTGCTCAGAATCGATACATTTTTCTGATGATCTTTCTTCTCGTTTGGACTTCAGTATTTTCAGTAACAACAAAATGAAACACTATTATTTAGATATGCGATGAGTAAAGTGCCTGGCATACATCAGGTGCTCAAAATGTCCTTGAACATAACTCACATATTAAGACCCAAATATGACACAGTGAGCCTTTATTTGTTCCAAAGCATCAATATGTTCTTTTCTGTCATTCAAAAGCCATAGCCCTACATTTCCGGGTGACTTACCTGCTACTGACTCGTTTTTATGCCCATCATTCTAGGAGCTACAGGTCATTGCCCAAAACTCACATTGGATGCTCTCCTGACTCTAGAATGTGCCTCAGCGTGTTTCGGAAGCACCGTGCAGCAGTCGGCCTGAAGCTCATGGGGCTGGAACTATTACTTCCTGTGGGAACACAGCAGTTGCCCAGTAAACGTGAATGAACAAATGACTGAGCAGGTCCCAGGAATCCTGTGACTGCCAGGGAGTCTGTTTTAAAAACTAAGCTTCAGGTCGACTGAAAAAAACATGGTAAAATTTGTGTAGACAAATGAAGACTAATGACACAAATAAAAAGGTGGTCACCAAGTGCCAGGCAGGGCTCACTTTGTTACGAAGCTTCATTTGATGGGGTCCAGCCTGAGAGGCCCATAGGTGAGCTGGTGCATTCATCATCTTTCGTGTAGAAAGTTCTTCCTTTAAGTGTTTTGCTAATGGTTTTCTTGAGATCGTTCCATGAGATCAATGAAGAGACAGACTCTGTCTCCCTGTGGAAGGCAGACATTCGGCCGTGGTTGCCCTGTCCGGCCCTCACCCTGACCCCCATCCTCATGGCCTCTACTGTTCTGGTGGAAGGACAGGGCACCGCCACCAGAGGGGAGGCCTGGTGGGTGCTGGGTCCAGGGCCATGGCCGCTGACAGCACCCGAGCGCTCGGCAAGGGCTGTCCTAGCAAGGCCATGCTGGTGACCTGCACAGTGGACTGTCCTCCGGAAGTCAAACTCCAGGGCTCACTCACTCAGTGCTCTTCTCAAATTACCACGAGGAGCCAGGAGCTGTGCCAGGTGGGGACCCTGCCCTGCAGGAGCCTGCGGCCTGCCAGGTAAGGCTGACCCAGAGCCTGGTGGCCTGAGCTGGTAAGGGCAACGCAGTCCCCACGTGGTGTCTGCGGAGGTGACCTGTGGGGGAAGGTGGGGGCATGGATCCCAGGAGGTACCTTCCCACCCATTGCACCCAACTCTCCGTTACTTGGCAGACAACTAATTCTCCAACTATCGTTTTTCTAAGCTAGTGTTATACTTAGCTCACTTTTCTTAGCAAACGCCAGCTGGTAGGCGCTGGTGCTGACCCAGAGAACGCCACTGCGTCAGCATGCACAGGACGCTCGGGTGCCGGAGCACCCCAGCAGTGTCCTCCCACACAGGGTGACAGGGATGGCCATGGATGGCACCACAGCCTGAGTGGGCCTGAGTTGGTCCTGAGATGCACGAGTGGCTGCAGAAGCGTGTGCTCAGGGCCATGAGCACCTCGACCCACGGGATGGATTCTGGGCAGGGCTCCAGGAGCACTTCAGGACTGCTCTGGCTGGAGACGACCTTTTGGGTCTAGCTCTGTCCCACGTGGCCAAATGGCTCAAGGCCGACCCGCGGTTGCCCAGGCAATCCCGACGCCTGTGCCTGAGGGGTCTGCACAGAGCATGCTGGGTGGACAGAATGGACATGGAGGGCGCTCTGTCCCCATGCGTGCTGCTACTTGAGGGTCAGGCCTGCACCCGGTGCCCCTGGCTGCCACTGCGCACAACCTGGGTTTCAGCTGCCGCTCAGGCTGCGGGGGCGGGGGGGGGCAGCCATCGGAGAGCTCGAGGGCAACAGGCTGGAAAAGGGAAGATTTTAGGCAAAGACAAGGCATATCTGTAGTTCTAAGGGAGGTAGAGGAAGAGAGAGGGGAACAGGCTGGGGAAGAAGTCTCAGCGAGGACATGAGTGCCCTGCGCGCCCCGCCAGGTGGCAGGTGGCCTGCAGTGCTCTCCAAGGCGACCCCCTGGCACCTCCGCCTGTCTCCCCACCTGGCGGTTCCCTCCGTAGCGTGGCCCGCATGGCCCGCATGCACGTGACTCCACGCCCTGAGGCTCATCTCGATGACAGGCGCTGCAGCTGAGTGACAGTGGGCCGGCGCCTGTCCTGGCTTTCTGTGCACGTGGCGCTTGACCAACTAGGAAGAGAGCTGCCGAGCCACTGCTTTCCCAGGGACATGCCGCCCACTCTCCATCCGCACCTGGGGTTCCCCTCATCTTGGCAACTCCTCCGTTTCTAATCATCTTTTAGCTGTTCACTCGGGGCGACAATGCTGCCTCAGGGTGCATTCTCCAAAGACGAAAAAACGGCGGGAAGACACGGGTGAGCTGGGAGGCGAAACGCCAGGGTTCGAGGGTCAGACCGCAGGCATGGCTCAGCTTTTTCAACCATGAATTTCTACGCATAAATGTTTGATGCTGGCTAGTTTGAACTCAATTGCTTCTGCATCCCTCATATTTTAATTTGACCTTTTTAAAATATATACTTTTCAGTAACGGCAGACATACGATTTTATATTAATTCCTGGTGTACACAGTAGTGGTTAGACATTTATATAACTGTGACCACCCGATTAGTCTAGCGCCCACCTGGTACCACAGTGACTACAACGTTACCCTCTGTCCCCCACGCTGTTCTCATGCCCGTGATTATTTCCACAACTGCCAATCCGTGCGTCTCAATCCGTTCCCCCTTTTCGCCCAGCCCTGCCGCCCCCTCCCTCTAGCGAACCTCAGTTTGTTCTCTGTGTCTGAGTCTGTTACTGTTTGCTTTGTTTGCTTTTCTAGATTCCACATATAAATGAAATCCTCTCGTGTCTGTCCTTCTCTGCCGGACTTATTTCTGATTTTGACCCTTTTACAGTCTGTCAAAGGTCAATGAGTTTGAGCGCCGGCACGTTCCAACTCAGCTTCACCATGAAGGGAGACAGAAAACAACGGAAGGGAAGGCGACGCCACGAGGTGGCTGCTTTTTGAGGAAAAATTATGTTATTTATTTGTATGATTTTTACAACTGAGATTCCTGCCCTTTGCTATTGATTCGCCATCCTCTGCCTTTCCCTGGGGTCCGCCTGGAGCGGCCCCATCCCTGCCCTGCCGGCCGAGGGGAAAGGCGCCCAAGGACCCAGGGCCCTGACACCTCGCAGCCCCAACTCAGACGGCGGGTCACCGTCCCAGCCCTGGACCAGTTCTACGCAAACCGCCTCACTCCTGAACCAGCGCCAAAGCAGGTGCCAGGTTGGGGGGGGGAGTGAGGGGGAGATTGGAGGGTCCCCTCCAGCTCCCAAGGCCGGAGCCCCGAAATGGCGCACCCCCGAGCTTCCCCGTCTAGACAGGAAATTTTCTGACATTCATCTACACAAGCTCAGAAACATTCAGTTCAACCACCAGCTCACAATGACGAGCTGCAGGCATTTTAATGAGCTGCCGAGAGCTGGACCTCACTACACACCACCCTGGGATAAACTCTAATATCAGCACCAGGACTTGGGAAGGTCAGCTCGTTACAAGGAAATGGGTTCAAGACCAGAACATCAGAAAGAGCAAAGAACAAGCATTTCTGAGAAAGAAATGTCTCTTGGGTGAAAGTTCTTCAGAATGGAATAAAACTCTGTCACTATAGAACAGTGACACCCCTTCAGGTGTTGGGTGTTGCTGTGCGGTTATTCCTGCCGCCACTGCGACGCAGCCTCCTCAGAACTGGCTTCTCCAAGGGTCAGGTATGAAGTTATTAGAGAGTTTTCCCCTTTCACACTGGACTCACGTGTCCCCTTCACTCGAGCACACGGCACTCGTCGCTGAGCAGCGGTCCGGGACACGGAGATGGAACCGGCCGGGGAACAAACGCACCAGCCGCAGTTCAGCGGCTCAGACTTTTTAACATCTCTTCGCACTTGACAGGCTTATGTTGATTTGGATCGTAAGTTAAGGGCTGTGGTTTACGTGTTTGATACAACAGACAGATTGGTGGCTTAAGAGAATTATCTGCTTTTCCTGTATTTTAGCAGCTACAGGGATCAAGAAAAGGCAGAGTGTATTTCACGCTGTTTTGCACAAACGTGTCAATCAGATACTAATGCAAAGGACTGATGGGCTGAGGCTGAATGAACGCTAAGAAACAGCTGGGACGGTGTTTCACTCTTGGTACTGAATTTCTCTCGTGTAAAATGAGATCAGAAGACAAACTAGAAAAGCCAGAGAGAAAACCTATAGTCAACCCAACCTTCCTGTAGTTCTTTGCCTGGATTGCTTTATTCATTTTCATTAAAAACTTTACTAAAATTCGATGGCCCCTATCGGGGTCACTACACACGAAGGTTAAGATGCAGTGAGCCCAAATGTGAAGCTGCCGACGCTGGCTCGCTCCCTGCCCTGCACTTCGGACCCGGGAGAATGACCCACTGAGCTGGGTGCCCGAAGGGTCATGGGAAGATGCCAGCTTCTCTGTGCATCTGGCCGCTGGCCGCCAGGAGGAAGCCGCGACCCATTTGGCGTGTCCTGTGTGCTCCTGCTACCTCTGCCGCCCCGGGAGACGCGGCTTCCTGGGGCAATCACGGAGAAAGGGAGATCGGCTGCTGTTTTCCTTTCTCGTCCGGGTGTCTGGCCAAACAGAGAAGGTAAAGGTGACTCAGTTTTTTCTCTAACACTTAATAAAGCTGGCGGCACCGAGAAGTCGGGTTCTCAGCGAGTGGCCTTCACCAGCCTTTCTTGTTCACAACTGCAGGCTGCCGACCAGGGCTGCTCTGCAGGCAGGCGAGGCCACGCCTGGCCACCCACAGGGCAGGTGGGTGCCAGTAAGGGTCGTCAGGGAAACGGACACAAACCACAAGGCTCTGGACATCACCAGAGACTGAGAGATTTGGACGAATGATGTTTCTGATAATCTAGACCTTGTTCACTTGGCTCAACATGATAAGAAAAAAACCTGAATGTCTGCCAGTCGCTGGCTGGTTTCATCATGGTCCGACTGAACTTCACAGCCGATTCTGTGAAGTTAGCTTTTGTCCTCAGCTCTCCGGAATGTGTTACAAGGGCCCCTGGGGCCTTTGGGAGACGTAAGCTGAGACAGCAAAGGCACGTGTCAGCGTCTGCCAAAGCGACCGGGAAGCGGCCAGCTTGATGTGGGTCAGGCCCGGGGCAGGGGGGCTTGACTTGGCATCAAACGAGAAGTTACAGACACCAGGGCCTGAGGGGCACCCTCACCTCTGGGGGGTGAAGGCACCTTTGCTGAGCAGGCCGGGGGCCCTGTCCCCACAGAGCTGCAGCTTCCCAAGGGCACAGTGCGTGGGGTCCTCTTTCCACTGACATCACGGTCAGCATGGCTGCCTCTTCCGGAAGCCGGCAGGGCGTGATGGTGGGGAACCCTGATTTGGGCTCCAAGCTAGAGCACCGAAGGCACTGCTCGTTCCCTGATGGTGGAAACGAACGGACACAACACCGCTCGATGGAACACGGACCCGCCACACAAGACACGTGCTTTTTGTGACAGGATACACGGATGCCTACTTACATACTTTTCTAAGTTGTAGCAGGTGCCTGAAAGAGCTTGAAAATTTTAACAAAAAGTTCAAATGGTAAAAAAAATGGACCTATCCAATCTCTTGGGTGCTGAAACCTAAAGAACACCTGTGATTTATTAAATCCCAGTAATGAGTGCTTTAAAAACATGCACTTTATCTGAGACGTAGAAACTGTCGCTGGCCATCTTTTTTTCTGTTTTTTATTTTCAATTACACAATACATGAAGCCATTCTTGTTGCAAAAATTCAAACAGCACAGGTAAGGCGAAGTCCCTCTTGAAATCTAGTCCCCGTACAAAAGCCTCGATGTGTGGGTTGGCAGCGCGTGGGGAGCGTGGGTGCTACACCAGATGATTTGCTGGTTCACAGAAGGGGCGTGTGGCACGGGACTCCCGTCACCAAGAGGTGAGACTGATGGGGAGGGCCCAGAGATGGGACTGTGGCTGGCGCCCCAGCAGGGTCCTCCCCAGACTCTGTGCCGGCACGTCACACCGGCTCCCCTTGGGGCCACGTGCGTCTCTCCGGTGGGCTGCCACTGCTGCGACCACCCTCTTCGTGACACGGGCAGCCGGGCAGCCCGCTAAGAGCTGCTGGAGCTTGTGATGACCCTTTTCAGATTCTGTTCTCGTTTTATGCACATGCCGTCTTGGGTTGAAAGCTGCACCAAGCGAGCTGCAGGCATAAGGAAGGGGATGCATGCAGGTATTGACATAACATTAGAATAATGAGTCCACTCAGGAAACATTTTTCTTTCACGAGTGCAGACGCGACTCACATTTGAGAAACCCCGAGGAAGCAGATATGTCACTGAAGATGACACCAGGGCGCATGGCAGGAGGTGGAAGGCCAGGGCCAGGCCAAGACCTGTGTCACTGCAGAGCCTGCAGGTAACCTTGCCAGAACCCACCTGCTACCTGAGGCCTGGGTTAGAGTGCCAGGTTCTGTCCAGCCCTTGTCCAAATGGAAAACAGAAGCAAAGCCGTCGTCAGTCAGGTTCCTTCATTAGCCACAGCAGACCAATCGTTATTTAGCAATAAACCACGAATGTGTATCACAGATCGCCATGGCATAAAAGGGAGAAGCCAGTCAGGCTGGCTTCGGGAGCAGGTGACCCAGCAGGCACGGCCTTGCACGCTGGCTCTTAGCTTCTGCAAGTGCCTCGCAGGAATGAGGATGGTCGGTTAAACGCCCAGGAGCAAAATGGTCGTAAAATGGTCGCCCACAAACCAGCCATTTCCACTCACCAGTACAAAACTCTGAACTCGTAACCAAGTGTCATTTCTGACAAATTTGCACAAGGAATCCAAATCTAAGAGCTATAATGTGGGGAATGCTGGTGATGCGTGTGATCGGCAAACCTGACCAGGGTCCTCGTCCTCTGGAGGCCTGGCCGACCCCCACGAGAAGACAGCTGACTATGGGATCACGCCTTTGTCTTCAGTGTGATGAATTCAGGGACAGCTGTTGGGAGACACTCCGCATCAGCTGGGCCACACGCAGACGAGGGGTCTCTCCCAGACTGTCACACCGGCCAGGAGGAGCTGTGACGACGCGCTCTGCCCTGGGGGTCCCCAGGCGCAGGAAAGAGTCCTTGTTCCATCGCTGCCTCCTGGAAATAGCCGCGTGGTGTCGGCCACCATCTGCCGACTGCTGGGCTCAGCAGCATCCTCCCTCCTGCCACTACTGCTTGTGGAAAAGAGTCAGCAGCCACCACGCCCAGTCTACGGCACGCCTACGCCGAGTACACTAATGCGACAAATGACATTTTACTCCATGGCGTGACTGCAGGTGAACAAGGTGTGCTGACTTTACGTTCAGTGTCCAGGTCTGAAAAGAATTCTGTCCAGCTGTGGCTGAGTTCCGCCAGCTCCCGCAGGGGCATCAGTTGGACCACCTAGAACACAAGCAATGATTGAGTGTCCCGCCAACTGCTTCTTCTGAGCCACCCGCAGGGCAGTGAGTCACCTCTTCCTGCTGAGGACAAGTCCCTAAGCTGAGGGACGAAGGTGTGTCATCATCTCAATACATGCAGAAAAAGCACGTGACAACACTTAATACCGTTTTGGTTCACAAAGTTCCTAATATACTGGATGGTGAAATGTCTTTCAAACGATAAAAGAAATGTGACATCCCATTTAATTTTAAGTAATAAATGTGTTGTTTTATTTTCATTTTAAAACTGATATACGGAAATTTCATCAGAACACCTGACTACAGAGATAACTCATCAAAAAATTCACTGCTTTGATTTTTCAAATGTAAAAAAGATTATACCAACTCGGTGGCAGAGCTAAGCTTGCTAACTGAACACAAATGTCTTGCTGCCAAGCTGGAACTTAGATATTATGAAGAGAAATGATTTTCATGGGGAAATTTCTTGTCTAAAGATGAGAAATTTATTTCAAAGTTGTACAAATAAGTTGCAAAGAAATAAAATTTTTAGAAGCAGCAGTGGTCTCAAATTAGCAGAAATGAAAGGAAAAGAATATTAATATTTAGATAGAAAATATTCCTAAGTGGAATGAAAAAAAATCTATTTCCAAAGCTGGGAAATAAGGCGGTAGGTCTTATAAGACTTGCGAAAGAAGTGATGAGATCTGCAAACGCTCTTAAGGAACCCAGGAAGCGACGAGGATATTTCAGCACAAACGGATTTGGATATCGGAGGCGGTGTCCCTTTGGTAAATGCTGGTTGGGGTTTTAGGCAGGATGAAGCTGGAGCGCGGCGCTCCTGAGCTGAGCTATGAGGTAGGGTGGCCTGTCGCGTGCAGACACTGATATGCACAGGGCCGATCTCGCGTGGAGAAGAACCAGTCTTCTGGGGGACGTGAGTGAGCACTTCTGAGAGCTGGGGACCTCGAACTAGAGGGTGGCCGGAGGGAGCGTGCTGGTCAGCTTGCTGGCTGGGGGCGCAGCTCCTCATGGAGCCCCGTTAACTTATAATCTGATTCCTTTCCATCACCGGCACCCCGAGGTTATTGGGCTAAAATTTCAATTCTTGGGTTATCCGAAAATTCTTTCAGAAAAAAAGAATCTCATCTTGGATTCATTTTGAATGTTTTTAAACAATAAGATCTCAGCGCTCACAGATAAAGAGCAACAAGCGCCCACTGCCCAGAGCCTCACAAGCTCAGGCCGTCCAGGGCCTCGGCCCAGGCTCCCTGACACTGCCGTCGCCTCCTGAGGCCGCCCCTACAGGCGCCCTGTCTGACGCCTGCTGTCGTCTGCTGAGACCCAGGCCCATCCGCGAACACACTGCAGCGAAAGCCTGAGCCGGAGCACGGCGGGGAGAAGATGAGTGGGGTGACGTGACCGGAACAGCCGTGAGCGTGAGCCCGGCCCCGGGAGGGAGAAAGAGGCGCGCCCTCTCTTCCCGCACAAATGTCCGAGACCGAGAGAGGACATCGGCGGAAACTGGACTTCCGGTGAGAACTCGTAATGACAAAACAACTCTTGGAACAGCAGCTGCTGGGCCTCACAGCCCAGTGTCCCCTTAGAAGCAGCAGGACGCAGCAGGACTCAGCTCAGAAGGCGCAGCCACCCTCATGTACGCAGAAGCCAAATGAAGACCGTCCATGGCACGGGGTCAGATGTGACCCGAGAAGCCGTCGACATGAGGGTGTCACTGAGTGCGCGGGCCGCCCCTCTGCAGCAGGTGAGGACTCTGCCCCAAAGGCGGGTGCTAAGGGCTCCCGGTCAGACCCTCATCTCCCCCCACGTCCTTTCCGGAGGCGGCGGGCTCGTCCTGTAACCGGGTTAACTGGCTCCGCTGGCTCCGCGTCAGCAGGACTCAGCAGCCCATCCTTCAAGGTCTGCGCTCACATAAAAGGTCCACGTGTGACAGCCTCACTCCCCGTGGGGACTGAGCAGGGGACTTACCCGGAGGACGGCGAGTGTCTTCTCCACCGGTCCGGCTCGCGCTGCCTGCTTCCTGCACCAGAGACACGGGACCAACGTGAGTCACAGACAACTGCACGTCCCAAGTGTGTGCAACAGCACGTGCGCCTGAGGCCAGCTGCAGGCCACAGTGTTACTTTCTCCTCCGCGGTGGACTCCTCAGGGGATGGGGGTATAGGGTTGGTCAGCACTGCCCCCCGAACTCCGGCCCCACCCGTCCACACTACATCTAGTTACCGCTGCCGACGGGGCTCCCCACACAGGTGGCTCAGTGGGACACTGTGTCAAGCATCAAAGGGACAACATGTGGCTCTCCCTACGACTGAGCCCAGAGCCCCCAGCCCTGGGTGCAGCTGGCCCGCTGCCTTCCGCCACATGGAGGGTCAGGAGAGAACAGCCTCCAGGTCAGAGATGATGCCCTGCCCACAGCCTGTCACGCTTGTGCCCAAAAGTGACGGGGTGAGCCCCCACGTTGCTGCCCATGCCTCTCAGAAAGTGTGAGGCCTCAGCTAGGTGACAAGAGAGGGCCACAGGATGGCCGGAATGAAGGTCCCAGGCCCGCCCTTGTTATTCCATGATCAGAGGCTTTACAACAGCCCGGGCCCCACAGAATTACCACACAGAAGTGAGAACCTGACGAAATCTCTGGCGGGTCTGTAGCCACTGCCTGTGGAATGTGACACATCATTTCTCACCACTGGGGAGGAAGAGGTTAAAATGTTCTCGCCTCAGCTGCCTAGCATTTTAAAGCTCACTGCAGGGAGCTTTGATGTCCCACTGCAGGGGGGCTGGGCTCACACCTCGGTCTGGCCAGGCCCAGCAAGAGCTCACAGGAGGCTGCAGCCAAACGGCCCTGCCTGCTTGGTGGCAGTAACTGAACCCGCTCAGTCTAAGGTGCTTGTAGTTTTTCACTAACACAGAGAATTTTGCTGGTTAACTCCATCCTGAAAATAGTGACTGCTGCTGGTTAAACCACGCTAACGTCTCCCACAGTGACGACTGACAGCTCAAAGCTGGACAAAACCCACAAAGACTGCGACGGCCAAGGAAGGGTGGCGTGATTCAACCAGTAATTAACACAGAGAAAGTGGGTCATCTGACCTGAAAAGGTATGTTCCAGTTCTAATAAAGGACTGTGTGTGGGGGCGGTGAACACACATCTTACACAGACACATCTGACACTAGACAGCATCTGCACGGCCGACAGCGCTTCCACGAGCATTTCTCCAGGTTATGGCAAACCGCGAGGAACACACATGCCACCCTGTCTTGCCCTGTGGGAGCCTGCTCATCCCTGCATGCCTCCTGCGTGAACAAGACCCTAACTCAGTTACCATGCAGTATCCCGCAGGTCGGGGTTCCGGCCCTGTACCCCCACGGCCACGCTCTAACGTGGCCCTGCCCTCACAGAGCAGGTCCTCACAGACCCACGTCTCTGACGAGGGCACAGATCTGAACGGTCTTCGGGTCCTGCTGCTTAAACAGGTGGGGAGCCAGGTGGATGGGCAGGGATCCCACTTTGCTCTAAGGCCATCACACACTTTGATCCCATAGCTGGCACCTCTGCTGAAACCGTGTCATCACAGCTTCGTGCTGAAGGCCTGCAGGCTCTGAGCACTTTGGGTGACTCTCCTGGTATCACCTGGACCAGAGCGTGGCACCTGGGGAAATCCCAGCTATTAGGAGACACGAGAGCCTGAGGCCGGCCTGCTCCACTCTACCTGCCGCGCTCTCCATAGGTGGCCCTTCCGCAGGCGACTTGGGGGCTCCCAACCTCTCGTCAGGTCTTGCTAAGTATCTCACCTGTGAGACCTCCTCAGGGACCCCCCCCACTGAGAACAGCAGAGAGGGAGGGGGCGGCAACGTCAGCTTCACCTCTTCAGGCCACGTGCTCTGTGCAGGCTGATCTCTCTCAGAAATGCCTGCGCCCAGCTCGCCTGAGGAAGGCCTGCACCCTCAGAGGGTGCCCCAGCGCCCCAGCCACTTTGCTGCCCACCTAGAGGCAGACGGTCTGACGTGTGAGGGCACGCAGCGCTTGTGTCCATGGCTGCAGGACCCCACGCACCGCCGAGCCCCGGGGGGCAGGCCTGTTGCTCGCTGCATCCCCAGCTTGCACAGCAACTGACAGGGCCTCAATCAATGCGGCAATGGAGACGCATGTGAGAACCAAGGGTGTCGAACGGGGACTCCCCCAGAACGTCCGCTTTGTGACACTCACACGTGGCAGTGGCAGCAACTGTGCACTGCATGTCACTGTCTGCTCCAGGTGCACGGACACAGCTCCTACGTGCTCTCGTTTAGTCCAACAGAGTGCAGCACCTTCTAAGTTAAAAGGATCTCAAATACGTGTGAACCAGCGGGAGAAGGTGCCCGCCCACCTCAGTGATACTGAACCGGTACAAACGGTCGCACATCTCGGTCAGCAAGGAAGTGGAAGTGAGCCTCATGCTGACACGGGAGACCATGAGAGGGTGGGATGTTACTAAATGCGACAGTCAGACCCTCTGGAAGCTTCCACGGACAGCTGGTGGCAAGATTTGCTGGGGAAGAGCCTCTAGGGGAAGCTAGCTCGAAGGAACGCCTGCAGCACTGCACAGGCAGGCCTACGGAGCTCCGCTCTCCCCCAGGGACAGACGTCGTGTGCTCCGGTCCCCACTGCACCACACAGTGGGCCCGGCACCTGCCGAAGGTGCAGGTTCCACCGAGAACAAGAGAAGATGCAGCCCCGGCAGGCCGCACACGCGATTCGGCCACACGCAATCAGTGACGGCCTGCGACGCCCGTGGCCTGCTGTGCTTTACGTGCTGACGGGAGCAACCTGTGGAACCTCCACACATTTCAGAGTTTGCAGAAGTAAAAATAATAAACGATGTTTAATTATAAAAATTGAGTCTTGAACAGGTTAATGAATTAACAGGAAATGAAATGGCAACGAGCAGAGACAGGCTAGTATGGAGCCCGGAGGTGATCTGTCTCTATTTCGCAGAGCGAGTAAGTCAGATGTGTCAGCACATTTACCTGTTAACTTACACACAAACGGTTTTCAGCGAAAGAACTCCGCGTGGGCAGTGTGCGGGGGAGGGCGGCGCCCTCTTACCTGGGCCCTGGTCCCTCCAGTGCTGTCTGCGGCCAGACCGGCTGTGCCCGGAGTTCGTCCTGTGGGAGCCGGATCCTTGCCTCTCCCACCTCCCTGTGGGGACAGATGGTCAGCACGTTAGCAAGCTACGTGTTACGTGTAGGGCTGCAGCCAGGTGTGCTGGGTCGGCGGTTTTCAAAATTCTGGGATCTTTGAATTGAAGGGAAAGCCCAGGAAAAGTGCAGATGTAGCGACAGCTGGGCGGTTCCTGCATTTAAACCTGTGCCCCAGGGACCTGTGCTAGTGACCGGAGGTGGGCAGAATGAGGACACTGGGCATCTTGCTAGGTTCCCTCCATGGCAGGGCCCTCGGTCAGTTCTGATTGGCTCTGCCTCCCTGGGGGGGCCAGCCCCACCGCGGGCCACCAGCAGGCTTCCTGACCAGCACACCTGCCACCAGAGTTCAGGGACTTTGTGCGCCAGACCCAGGAGCCCTCTCTTCCCAAGTCTCCAAACTTATCTGACACACAACTTGCTTACTCTAAAATTCCCTCTCCTAGGTTTGTAAACCTCGCTTCCTCTGCCATTTTTCTCTAGTAGAACTTAAGGTCTGACTAGGTCATACTTAAAAGTATTTTTTATACTACCCTGACATTTCGTGGTGACCCGCGAAGAAAGAAGGCACCTGCCCCAGGCGTGGGCCAGCATTCTAAACACACAGGGGTTCCAGTGGCGGGTCCCAGCCCTGGACCACTGCCTCTAGCTGCATACTCCTGCCCGGCTGTGGACAGGGGACATATCACAGGCACATGGGGCTCAATTCCTGTGAGAAGGTGGCAAGGCCTGGTGTGTATAGTGTGTGAGTATATTGTGCAGGGTGCAGGTGTGCATGTGTAGTGTGCAGATGTGCATGTGGTATACAGGTGTGCAAGTGTAGCATGCAGTGTGTAGGAGTGCAGGTGTAGCACGTGGTATGTAGGTGTGCACAGGTAGCATGCACATGTGCAGGGTGCAGGTGTGCACGTGTGTGACTTCCCTGACTACTCCCATGAGGTCACCCAGGAGTGACCGCCACTGCTCTCTGGTAACCCTCATGTGGACCCGGGCAGGGTGTCTGACCTGCCTCATCCCCGACCTGCCCTGCACTGTCAGCAGAGTCATTTTACTAGAAGCATATTTCTGATCATGTCACTTCAAAAGCCTTCAACGGCTCCCAAATGTGCCCTGGAGAAAACAGTCAGGACTTGCTGGTCTCCCTCGTCTGGCTCCCGCGAACCTTCCCAGCCTTTTCTCCTGCTCCCCTGAGGTTTAACGAACCTCGCTACTGACGTCTTTCAGAACCTGGACTTTTCTGCTGTAGCTTAAACTCTTTCTTCTTGTGCAATGTCCCTTCGTCCACTACAAACTCAAATTCCACTGAGCCCTCAGGCCTCACTCAAGTGCCACTTTTGGCATAAAAACCTGCACAATCCCCAAGCCGCAGTGACTGCCACCCTAACCCTCGTGCTTCCTATATGGAGTCCAGCCTGGCCCCTGTTGTACCTAGACACAGGGACCACACCCATGCTCACCCTCCGCTCCCTGCCAAATGTAACTCAGGTGCACACGGAGGCTCCTGGTCCCGCCCCAGCACTTGACAGTCGAGCAGGTGGGCCCAGGGCTTCATGATGGGCTCAGGTGGCAGTCTCCCAGGTGCCACTAGCAGTTGTGGTTCACAGAGGCCAGTGTGGCCCCATGGGGAGTGGGCGGCTCCCCAGCAGCCTAGCTGTGTGGACCGGGATGTGGGGGTGCTGAGCTCTGAACACCTGCCACGTCCCTCCCACCTCCCTGGCGTGGATTTGGCCCAGTGTGACTGTGAACACTGGGCTGGGGACCTGGGGGCTCCGGTCCACCAAAAATCTGCTCCGTGTTGGGAGACAGCCTGGGGCCCGAATGTGCCTTCTGCAAAACAAGGGGCGTGAAGCACAGAACCTCAGGTTGTTTGTGAAGAAAAGATGGCTCTGAGGACAAAAAAGGGTCAGTTTCCAAACCATGTAAATTGACTCATCCCACTTCTTGAAATATACTTTTCCTCATTACTTAGCATAACACGACAAGAGCACCAAATTCACCCAAATGTAAGTTCTCTTCACTAGAAAGTGATCCCCATAGAGATGAGAAGGAACCGTCGCGCAGCATTAACGTGAAATGCACGCAGCTGTGAGGCACGGGCCGTCTCTAAGGCCTTCAACAGAAACCTGCTGCGCACACAGCCCTCCTGGGCCCAGCCGGGGCGCCCGCAGAAAGAGGTTTAGGCGTCGGAATCCCAGTGACGGCTGCCAGCTTAAATCAGCCTGCATTCCGCCACCTGCCAGAACCCGGCCGGCCTCCTTGACACGGCTCTAAGAATCTCAGTGGGGACGAAGCCCTGCCGAACTGTGCCTGCAGGGTGCCTGCTTGAGCGACAGGCTGCCCACCAACCCAGGGAATAGGTAGTGTAGTGGGAATGCTGCACATTCATTCTGCAAAGAATAAACTTTTGCTCTGGGGTCTCGAAATTGCCTGTCTGCAGCTGGTAGGAGGGAGGTGACCGATGGGAAAAAGGACAAGGCAAGGGGGCAGCCTGTCACCCCGGGCGTGGGGGGAGTAACCGTCCTCACTGTCCAGACGTCCCCTTACTCCCGCGATGCCGTCCGGTGGTCAGGTCCTACACCTGACACCTGGCAGGAGCTGGACATGTCCCAAGGTTTCCTAACCTCGTGACATAAAGGCCCTCAGAATGATGTTTGCCGATGCCAAGTAGAACTCTTGAAGACAGTGTGATGGGTAGAAATATAGGGAGAGTTCTATTATTCCGCCCAGAAAAAAAGGGGGCTACTATAGTTACAGGAATAAAACCTAAATGAAGCCATGAAATAATCAAAATAAACTCGTAAACAAAATAAGCTAATAAATAAGATGTTCAACTTCACTGGTCAACACAGACGCATGCAACTGATGAGACATTTTTTCATCTGTCATGTTGCTTAAAAAAACACAAACTTTTAAATGCTGTCAGAACTCTTAAGAGTTACTTCTGGCGAAAGAACAAAGCGATAGAAGGTTTTCAGAAAACAAGCTGGCAACACTTACCTAAAGTGTGATTACACCTTGCTCTATAACTCTGCAAACTACGGTATTCTGTTTTAAGGAAGTAGGACACCTAAAAGCAGTATGAGAAACACAGCAGCAGCCTCAGAGCTCGGAGAGGGGGAAGGTTAGGTAGGTGGGTGTGTGCGGTGGGGGAGCCTGCATGTGGGAGGCGTTATCTAGCCACAGTCAAGCTCCGGGCCGAGAGAAAAGCAGGACACAAAAATGCAGAGCACCACCACCCGAGATGAGGCGCAGGAAGAGACCGCCAACGCATGAGCCGTCAACAGCTGTCTTTGGGTTACGGAATTAAAGGTTATTGACGTTTTCTTTTTAATTACTTTCTGTATATTCTTTCTTTCTCTAATACACTTTCATTACAAGGAAAATAAATCCAAACGTCTGTCCAGTGGACAAACGCCATCCGGGCAACACCCGCACTGCACCCACAGAAGCCTTCTAAATTATGCGACTAACCGATGAAGCCTCTAATGCTTTTCCGGATGGGACCACAGTTTAAACTGCTGGGTGGCGCCATCGTTTTAACTTGTTTTCTTTCCCTTTCAGCGTCCTCACGGCACTCCATACTGACTAGTCGCACAAGCAGCCAGGGCCCGCCCCGGTGGAGACAGGGACCGGGGCAGATGCTAACCCAGTGGGACAGGGACAACGCCTACCTGAGTGGTGCGGGCGCCAGTGCTGCCGGCTCACGATGTGCCTGTCCTCCCTCACGCAGGCCTTGCACACGATGGACTTCAGGTCGTGGAATCTGGTGAGCCGAGACCTCTGTAAACAGACCGGTGTCAGGACAAGCGGGTGCTCCGCGGACAACCACGTGGTAAGAACGGACTCCAAGAGCACCAGGTCCAAGGCTGTGACCTCGGAAGAGTTCTCAGAAAACAGATGTCCCCTGGGGCTTCTGGACAGAGACGCTAGCATCTTTTCTGTAGGATGATGTTGAGGTCACCATCACACAACCTTACCTAAAAAATCTATGGCTGTGATACGTCATTATTTCCAGTCTTAGGTGTGAGACATGCCGTGAAATAGCGACGTGACGCAAACAGCGCGCTGAGGACCGGGGCGTGCCATCTTTCTTCCAGCTTCGTTCTTATTACTGAAGGTCCCACCCTAGCTGCCCGGTTTTAGGCCAGAAAGAGTGAAGTTACAAGCACTCTGTACTTAGTCAAGACATGACAGACAGAAAGGTCCCTGAGTGACACGCTGGCTTCCTACCCCATTTTTGCCTAATCATTCTCTTTTGCTGTCTGTACATAATTCTGGCTGCTTCTAAATTCCGAACACTTAGATTCCTGTGACACCTGTTTTGTGTGTGTGAGAAATGACTATGGCAACAGCAGCAAATGGTTTCCGTCTGGTGTGAGAACCCGGGGCGCTCCTCCCTGCTAGACCGGAGGGCCCGCGCAGACTCCCAGTGGGCTTGGCCTGGCCTCATCTGGAATCACGTGGCAACTGTATTTATAAAGCCCAACCAGCAGCCAACGCCCCCAACTAAACCATCAGGCTTCAGAGAATATTCTCAAGCAATAAACTGTCACCATTCCTGCTGACTCTGAGGTCTGCAGCGGTCGCTCCGCAGGAAGCATCTGCACTTGATTCACAAGGGGGGAAGGCTGGGAAGTTGAGACTAGGTCATTCTGGAGGCGGAGCTCCTGGCTGTCCCCCACTCAGACACAGGGCCTTGGACCCTGCCTGGGGAAGTGCTCTGGTGGGAGCGGAAGGCGGTGGCCCCGAAGCCCTGTCCTCACACGTGTCTCTGGAATGGTGCGTCCTGTCAGGGAGGCAGCCGGGACGTGACGGCAGGCGAGCAGCAGCCTCGCGTTCCCTACCCTGCGCCCAGAGACGCCTCTGCAGCGAGTGTGTTCTCCACAGAACAGTGGCCACTGGGAGATGGTGCTGCGGCCTTCTCTGACACCCAGCCAAGTGGTGGCTGTGCCACCGGCTGCACATCCACTCACTGTGCAGCGTGAAGGGACCCGGCACTCACGTCCTGCTCCACGAGCACCTCGGCGGTGTACCCTCTCTCGGACTGCAGGTACTTCTCGTGGAAGAGCTTCCCGTCAAACACGTTCCAGGGCATGAAGTCGCTGCTGCTCCAAGGGAAGCCGCACGCGCTGTTGACCAGCACCAGCATGCTGAGGCCACGGACCAGGAGGGAGCCAAGCTGCACGGCTCTGGGGTCCACGTGCTCGAGCTGCGGAAGTCAGACACACGGAGGTGAGGGCGCACGCCTGGGGAGCAGACACCTCGGCCTCACCACCCGCTCTCCGTCCGCAGACAGACGCTGCCGCACAGCCCGGCCCACCCTGGGGACAGAGGCCCGGGGCAGGCGGGCCTGCTGGGAGGCCTCACGCGCTCCATCGGCCCAGTGCACACTGTACATGTGCTCCAGGTATGCTCCGCACGCAGACGAGCTCGGAACTGCAGGTGCGATGCCTGCCCCCACGCACGACCCCGCCCCCCGCAGAGTCCCCCCACCCCCGCCCCGCGCGGACCTTCGTCACCGCAGGGAAACGCTGCGGGCTGCGCGCGGGCCTCTCCTCTTACAGACTGTCTTCAGGGGCGAAGGCGAAGGGAGAAAAGTCTGGAGACTCACTTTAGGGGGCAGATGGGCCCACCGCACTGTAAAAATCACACTGCGGCCCCGCGTGTTGCGTATTCACCATTAAAACATCATTTCAAGTGAACACTTATCATTTCAGAATAAAATGGCTTATCATCCCACGGGCCGATCATATTTACAAATTAAGAAGGTCGTTCAACATAAGACACTGCTGCTTGTTGTCACATCCACCTGATGTCAAACATCCGTGCCGTTCTCACCGAGAAACCGCCCTGACGCGGCACGGAGTGGGAGCCGGCGCTGCCTGAACGCTGGTCACTCACGCTCCTGCGACCCCGGCCTGTGCCCACCACGCACGCGGTGAACTGTCAAGTAGCATGCGTCTGCGATTTTGTCAGCGACGTGAGTGACTGAAGCTGTCCTTGTTTAATCTACGTTGTTCAGACTACACTGCCACGATGTCAAATGTCACTGCATATCTAATACAGTGCATTAAACCAAAGAAAATCGGGGAAAAGTAACACTGAATCCTCTTTATAAGGCTTCATTTCACTTCTTAAAATAACAAAATAACGAAAACCTGATCATCATCTTAAAGAAATTCATCACGAACTGGGATTCCCGGAGTCACCCTAGTTTGGATGAAAGTGTCGTGCAAGACTGCTTTTGAACTGTCCAAGTCACTTTCAGAGAGAGCCACCGAGGAGAGGTTCCAGAGCAGTGACCCTGACGAAAAGTCACTTTCCTCCCTTTTCCCTGCAGGACCCGCAGGTGAGGCATCCACTCTCGGGCTGCCCTCAGGGTCACAAGCATCTCACCATCATGTCAGTGGACTGCAGAGGCTCCTTCCGCGCACATGCACTGCTGTGTCTGGACACGCACCATCTGGGCCAGCAGCCTGCAGCCACATGTGATTTGAGTTTGAAATCAGCGAAATACTCAATTTCTCGAATACACCAACCATTGTCAGGTGCTCAGGGCCACTTGTGGCAAGGTCAGCACTGACACAAGCCCTTCCACTGTGACAGTTTCTACGGGACAGCTGTAGTCCAGAATGTCCTGTTTTCTCCACCCTCTGTATGCTCTTTGCAAACTGCACCCACGGCTCACCCTCTTCGCTGTGGCCACAGCCCCAGGGTCTCCACACTGTCACTGTAGGATCTCGGCAAGTGGCAGGTCGACCCAGCGCCCAGCTCACTGCATCCACGATGGCTGCTCAGAGACAAGTGAACTCATGGCACTCTGCACGAACACAGATGTGACGAGTTTCCTCTGAGCGTCAGGGGACAATTCTCTAACTTGGTAGATCTTTCTGTAATGGAATCAGTTTCTGTTCATCTCATGTCCATCCCTTATGTGCTTGTCTGTTTTAAATTTTAAATGAAGTGTATCATCCGTCCCCCAAAAGCAGTCACGTGTACCACTTGAATTTTCACAAACCACATGGCGAACACACAGACCACAAAGCAAATGTGACCAGCGTCACAGAAGCCCGTCCCCTCCCTGCCACACCCAGTGCCCCAAAGGGACACGCTAACCAAGTTCTCAGACCACAGACGGTTGTGCTTGTGTGGCTCTCCTATGCGTCAGGCAGCACACACGCCGGTGTCTCTGGCCCCTTCTGATCAGCACTGCAAGATCGTCCATTAGAGAGAAGAGGCGCCCTCATGCTCGCTGCGGTCACAGGCTGCCAGATGCTGGGTTCAGACTGGGAGGCTCAGCTGCTAGTTAATTTGGGGTCTTCTTCCCCCACCACACGACGACTCCTCATTCCAGGTCCTTCGGCGACGTTCCGTGGCTGTCAGTACAGAGATCCTGCACAACTGTGTTTTTTTCCTATGCATTTTGTGTTTTTTCTTTGATGTCAATGTTGGCAACTAGACTTGTCCTTGTCCTGTAGAACACACTTGTGTTGTATGTATTAACTCTGTATCTAGCACCTGCTAAATCTAATTCTAATGCTTTTCTGTAGATACGGATTTCCCATGTTTATCATCATGCCATCTGTCAATTCAAGTCCTAACCGAAACTCCCTTCTGACTTATCCTCTGGCCAGACCTCCCGGTTTCACAGAAGTGGTGACAGAGGCGCCCGACTCGCCCATGAGAGGAAATGCTTCTGACACCTCGCTGTGAGGTGTGCGTTCCGCTGCGGGCTTCCGCAGCTGCCCCTGGTCGGACGAGGGAAGTTCCCTTCCAGCCCTAGTTTAATGATTTGTTTTACCATGAACAGGTACTGAATTTAACCCAATACTTTTTCTGCACCCAAAACATACGCTTTTTCTCACTGTTAGTAACGTGAATCACACTGGTTTTCAAACGTTAAGTCAACGTTATATTCCAAAAACAAACCCTTGGCCATCGTGTACTGTCAGTTTATACACTGCCAGATTCAACTTGTTAATACGTTGTCTGGAAGTTCTGGATACAGCTCATGAAAGAGAATGGCCTGTAATTTTCACTTATGTCATTTTAAAGGGCTGTTTTTAAAAAAGAAGACTACCCAACAGAGACTGCACAGGGCCACTGAAGCCCACACGATGTCGCCCCCGGCCCGGCACTGACAAAGCCTCCTGATCTTTAACGTCCCTCCCAAAGGCTGATCGGACGAGCAGACAGGACACCACTGAAGTTTAGGACGTGTGAACACAGATGACAAACCTGACTGATCAGCATGCAGACACTGCACCCAAAGCTACAACAAACATTTTTCAAGTACGCATGGAAAACTTACTGAAATTTCAGGAATGCATTCTTAGCTCGCGGATCATACAAAACCAGGCCATAGGCCAGGTCTGGGCCATGCCTGCAGCTGGCTGACCCTACCACGAACACGGATGTGTCTACTTCTTGGTTCTCTAACTTTCATTTCGTGTACTTCTGAAGCTGTGCGTGCTCATTTATAGATGAGAGCTTCGTGATATAACCCTAGTGGGTGGAGCATCATGACATGTCCCTTTTTTCTCTAGCATGATTCCTACCGGAAGTCTGCTGCTTCCAGCACAGTCACATGGTTTCTTTGGATTGGCGGTTGCACAGCACATCTCTTACTGTCCTTATACATTCGACTGCTCGGTGTCCTCTGATATTAGGTGTGTGTTTCTGGTAGGCAGCATGTTTTTTTTTTAACTTTCTATTTTGAAGTGATTCACAGGAATTGCAAAGACAGTACAGAGGGTCCGATGGACTCGCCACCCAATTTCCTCAACCTAACATCTTACCTGCTACAGTATCAAAACCAGGAAAGTGACGTGGGCACGATCCACGGCCTTTCACATACACGTGTGTGCTCTATGCAGAGGATCTTTATGAAGAAATCTGTCAATTCCATTTCATGACACGATGCTCATTTATGAGGACACAACCATTGTCTTCCTATGTCATTTGTTAACTCACTGTGTGACATACACTGGAGACCTCTGTGTACGCAAATGCAGGTCACAATGTGCCTGTCCCGCCCAACCCACAACGCCTGTCAGGGACAGCGAACGCGCCTGAGAGTGGTGCCTGCCAGCTCTCGTTGTAGAAGGAATGGGATTCGCATGCTTTTGCTTTGTGCGACCCTGCTGTCCACGTGCTATGTCAGCCACAAACGGTCCCCAAGAGTTCCGGTCTGGTGTGAGGCTGAGGAAGCAGAACTCCACCCAGAACACGGACCCCGGACCCGGCCCCAGCCACGGGGTGGATGTGCACATGGCAGTGCCTGTGTCACAGGAGAAAGGCCTGAGCCAGAAGCCACGCCTCTCTCAACCTCACCGGCTGCGGCAAGTCTGGTTGCTCCTGTCTGCGGTGTGTTACCTGGTTCTGTGAACTCGCCGGCACCAATGGGTTCCACCCGAACTGCAAACACGAAGGCCTTACTGCCAAGGAAGTACCGTGTCCCGGAAACGGACACCAAACCTGACCTGCCGACGTCCTCTCACGGCTCTTTAGACGTTAAGCTCTCACTGCTCAAGAGAGGTGACTGTGCGTTACAGCGGGCGCAGGGTGAATTCCCACGGAGAGGTACCCGACCCCTCAGGGGTGTGTGGGGTGGACCGCGTGGCCAGCAACGCCCTCCCGGACATGCACGTCTCTCGGTGCCAAGTGAAGGGGCAGGAGCGATCACTAGCCTTTAAAGGGTAAAGTTGGCTCTTGAAAAATAAGTAATCCTAAATGAGTGTTTGCTCTTAGATTCCAAAGTGCTAAACTCAGTTACTTAGTAGTTTCATCGTTAAGGCAAACCCTCCCCAATTCCACAGCAAGCATACAATCAGACCTTGCCCGCTCCCAACAATGACGAGCAGCAGGTGGCGACGGACTGGAGCCAGTGCTGTCGCAGGGGGCAAAGCAGCCACCATGTTCGCCGCATTTCCTAAATCAACTGAACCTGCCAGGCTCCCACTCACACTTTACAAATGAGCCTATTACGGCCTATTACGGCTCCGCCCCGAGAATTACACACACGACCATATCCAAAGGAGGTGAAGCTGCAGGCAGGACACGGACCTCTGGGACCAAGCACGTGGGGAATGCGGGCAGGAAACGCAACCCAGCTCTGCTCTCTTAGGTGTCCCGGGACAGGGGAGTGACCTCACCAGGATGTCATGGGCACTTTTAATTCGAGAAGCTTTCCGGGCACTGAGTCAGCTTCCCAGGGGTGCAAACAGAAGTGAGGGTACGTCCAGGGGGAGCGGCAGGACACACTGGCACGTGGCAGATGAGCGAGGACTGGTGCTGGGGCCTGGCACTGCGCTCGTCCCTTCAGACCCGCCACTGCCACCCATGCTCACTCCCTAGGGAAGCGATCACACCCAGAAGGACGAGGTACATCCCCACTTTTCCTGCGCCGCCTGGTGTCTGCAAGACAGAAAGTATTTAAAAGTGTTGTGATTACGAAATTTTTATTTCCCAGAATATGTTTAAAAGTATCTCGGCCACGTTTGCCTTATTTGACTTTTCTAATTACAACGTAAGGTTTTAGAAAACAAACTACCTTTCCTCCCCACAAGTCTGTTACGGAAAAGGAGTGTGCCAAACCGATCGGAAAGACAATGAAAATGGAGAAAACGGGGGCTTGTGAAAAGCCTGGTGACTGGGACCAATTTCGAAGTCATTTAGCAACAGGGAAAGCACCTAATTTAAGCTAACTGGGGTTCTCTGAGAAAGCAGGACATTTCCTAGGCTGTGGGGTTACACTCTGAGGCTGAGGTCACCTTCCTAGCAAGAGAGAGTCACAGCGATTCTTCCTAGCACTGGGACTCCGGACCACCCGGGCGCCTGCCCAAGTCAGCACGGCAGAAGGCGACCCAGACGGAGCCCTTGAGTATGGAGCAATGCCACGTGGCTAAAAAGTATGGTTTTACAAATAAAATTAATAAATAAAAGCCTGTATTTTGGAAACAGGATTTAAGGTGTTTTGGAATAAAGACTAGGAAAAGTCGAGTGCTTCCTGCAGAGGTAATGGAGCATCTGAAGGGACAAAAAAACTAGAAAAACCAGTTCCAGTGTCTCAGAGACTCACAGTAAATATTTAACAGCAAACAGCTCAACCTTGTGTTTATATGCTAACGACATTCACTTACTGGGGTTTAGTGGCAGTTATGTAAATGATACACTGCAGTGGAATAAAACTACTATTCCTGACAAGCCCAAACCACCCAGCCCACCTGAACTGCAGCCTGACAGGCTTCTCCAGGGCAACTGCCCGACAGACAGATAAGCAGGTGGAAACCCACGCGGGGCGAGGCCAGCCTGCAAACGCACTGCTGCTCACCAGTCTGTGGAGCATCAGACACGGACTTGGAGTTTCTCGGTCTGCACAGCCCGGCTAGGCTTTAGAGGGTCCGCCCGAGTTCTCCCCGTTGTTAGCAGTCCCCTGGTCGTAGGCGGGCACAAAATGACCGCAGGAGGCTGTCTGGACCCCGCTGGGTAGGTGCACAGAGCAGCGAGGGGGCTGGTTCCTTCCCTCACGCGGGATGGGACTCGCTCAGCCCCCTGAGCAGGACAGACAGAACCAGCGGCTTCCGTGAGTTTCTTGGAAACGGTCCCTGAGGGCAGAGGCCATCTGGGTGCGCTGACCACCGCTTAAGCTGCGCTCGCTTAACGCCCGCACCCTCCGAGGTACCGGGTTTCTTACTTGTCCCTTCTCTCGCCTTGTCACTCCGGAAAGGGAACTTATTCGCTGACCGAGGCTGGCTAGCATGTGACTCATCTTCAACAGGGTCATGCATAAGCTCCAGAAATGACTTCCTGCTGGAATTGAACACTCACTTTCTTCGAAGCCCAGCAGGTTCGCCGACCCTCACTTCCGAACCCCTCCCGCCTCTGTCCCAAGTGGCATCTGTGGTGAAATGGAGTGCGGGGGTCAGGAGGCAAACAGACCTTTGCTCTCAACCAGGCGGTGTCCCCGAGTAGTGGGCTGACCAAATGTCAGTCACACAACCACGACGAGATGCCCATCTGTGTGGCCTCACGCGCTGAGTCGCCACACCTGGTGTTGAGAGTTAGGGCGCCCCCCACGAGTGGGGGCAGGGCCCCGCCCTCCAAGAGCCCAATTCTCTCCTCTACGGGTCATGGCCTGCGCCCGTTGTCAAGTGGAACACTCACTGAAACCTCTTTTTTCTGGGGGACATCATTTGAGAACAAAGCACAAAAATCATAAGATGAAGTCCAACACTCAATATAGGTCAGAAAATCACCTACTGCCTTCATGTTAAGATGTCGCCATTCAGACGTATATCCCCACTTAGATTCTGCCTTAGAAAATCCAAATGGCCGCAAAGTGTGAACAGCGTCACAAAGACAAATACACACATTCCGTTCAACAGGGGTGAGGCAGCTGGTGGCAGCTACGGGACACAGGAAGCAGCGCGGCATCTGCCCTGACGGGGGGTACGACGCTATGGGCCAGGCCTCGCTCCCGCGCCCACCTCTCCTTCCCTCGCTTTGATGCTGTCGTGTGAGGAGTCCCAGGTTTGCTTTTCAACCCAGGAGCCCACAAAGGGAATCCCAAGCCATTCCAAGTCAGCATCCGTGGCACATGTGCCGAGGGCCTACGGGTTTGCCCCCAGAGACCACCAGCCAGTAGCGCTTCCACACGACACAGCAGTGAAGTGGCCCCGTCTGCTGTGCCAGCCCCCGGAGGGCCAACATATCCGCATCCCAGGGCAGTCCAAATCCCAGCCAGCTCTCCGGGTTTGCCAGGACGCACGTGGAAGTGTCACAGGCAGAGGGAGCTTTGCAAGGTGGGACTTCCTCAGGCCTGTGCTCCCACAACGCCGCTGAATCAGAGGGACTCCACCCATGTCAGCGGGCACTGGTGAATACTCAAGGTACGGGTGTCAATTTAACCCAGTGCTGGGCCCTGAAAAACGGGAGTGAACACCATCCCTTCTTTCATACATCTGACCGATTCCAGCAGAGGGAGAAGGTCATGAAAACACATAAAGGGACATGCAGGTGTCTCCATGGCAGGCTGCCCAACACAGGCGTCCTCGGTGAGGCCTGAGCGAGCTATTTGGAAAAAGGTCGAGAATGTGAAAGGGATTACACAACACAGACAAGTAAAGCCGGGGCAGAGCCTCAGAGGGGACCACTGACATCCTGCGGCCCCCTGGGGAGCACAGCAGCACACAGACTGAATGGAAATCTGCTGTAGGAGCTTTGTTTTTTTCATTTGAGAAAAACCTGAATGTAAAACAAGATACAGAACCAGTAGAAAACAGGAAGTTACAAGCAGAGGATAAAGAGAAGAGAAAGACAGAGAGGGGCCAATTCACACCTCGGGCGGGGCGGGGCGGGGCGGGAGATGGAGAGCTCAGGGCAGCGAGCATCTGCTGAAGAGGACAGCTGACTCATCTTAAGTGACTTCCAGATTACTGCTATGATTTTTACAACTCAAATGATTGAGTATGAAAGTTTAAAATGTACACGCTGCACAAGCGGTTCATGAAGACTCAGACTGCTAGAATCTTGATGTTAAAAGATGGCTGTTTCCAACAGATATGTGAAAAAACTAATTTGCAAGGGAAATGCAAATCGAGTCCAGAGAGGGGGCCCCTCACCCATTAGGGACAGCAAGTGGGGGAGGATGTGGGGAAACGGAGCCCAGTAGCGGCAGGGAGTGTAAACTGGTGCAGCCACGGAAAACTGCACGGACAGTCCTCAAAGACCTAGGAGCAGAAATGCCCCGTGAGCCAGCAATCCCTCTGCTGAGTATCCACCCGGAAAATCTGAAAACCTGCTCAGTAAAGATATATGCATCCCAATGTTCACTGCAGCATTATTTACAGTAGCCGAGGTGTGGGAACAACCTAAGTGTCCTTGCACAGATGAATGGATAAAGAAGACTTAACCCATGTATACGAGGAATATGACTCAGCCATAAGGATGAAATACTGCCATTTGCGACACCATGGATGGATCTTGAAGCATCATGCTAAACGAAATAGTCAGACACAGGAAGACAAATACTGCATGATTTCATTTAGGAGCAGAATCTAAAACTCAAAACAAATGAACAAAGAAAACAAAACAGAAACAAACTCAGAACAAATAGATGGTTGCCAGAGGGGAGGGGGTGGGGCATGGGCGGGGAAGGGGAAGGAGTTAAGAAGTAGAAACTTCAGTTATAAAATAAGTCATGAGGACATAAAGTACAGCACAGAGAACAGGGTCAATGACACAGTAATAACTACGTAGGGTGACAGAGAGTGACTACACTTACTGTGAAGATCACTTTGTAAGGTTTATAAATGTCGACTCACTGTGCTGTACACTTGAGAAATAACGCTGTACGCCAACTGTAATTTTAAGCTAAAAAAATTAAAAACAAAAAACAGACAAAAGCCTCTATCGTCCTTAAAACACTTTCCACATGGCTTTGGTGGTCCCCGGGGACCTGTCTGCACCTGGAGAACAGCCGCCGAGTTACAGCACCTGGAACCGCGGTTATAACAGCCAGCAAAAGCCCCATTTTTGCTGGAAATGCGGGGACGCCAGGGAAGGGGACTGGGATGTGGGGACTGCCAGCAGCCATGCTCCCACGAAGCCTGCCGCTGAAGCATCCCCAGGGCCCTGGGCCTGAGGGGCGGAGTGACAGCTCCCCGCTTCCTGCTGAAGGATGCGCTCCACACCAGCAAGGACCACCCCAGGCGGTGCCGCGCCCGCCCCACAGCAGACTTCTCATGAGACCAGTGACGTTCTGCCGCACATTCCAGAGGGTCTGCTGGAGGCCAGGTCAGCAGGCAGGTGACCAGGCTAGCTCCTGTCCTCACGTGCAAGACCCGCACTCCAGCCAGTCTGCGTGCCGCAGGGCCTCAGTTTCCCCGTGTGAATGGCAGAGCGGGAGACGGCAGACCTTCCAAGTCCCTTTCGCTCCTGCCTGGCTGTTTCTGAGGCCCGGCCTTCACACGAGCAGCCGGGCGTCCGCCTGCCAAGGGAGCTGGCTGACGAGGCGGGACGCGAGTGCCACATGGCTAGGCTAGAGCCTAGTGTTAAAAATTAGAATTAACCAGCTGATGACTCAAAATTTTAAAGTTGTATTTTGTCAAAGGAAGGAAAAAAATCCACTTTTAGAAACAGATTTTAAAACGACGCAATAAAACTGCTAATAAAAACAAATTTGGCACTGTTGTTTTAATTGGACTGCTATGAGAATAAGTTTATGACTCAGACCCAGCACGTAAGAGTTCTGAAATTACATTAAAAGTTGTTCATCAATGAAACTATTGGTTTTTTCACTAGAAAGATAAATGAAAATGAATCCAACAAACCAGAAGCTATGGATACACTCATCATCGTACCCAACAGCCTGTCAAAGGCAGGCTTAAGCTTCCATCAACAGCTGGCCCGCCCCGAGACCCCCAAAAGGAAATAACCACCAGATCTAAACATGCAGAGCCGCTGACATCAGCATGCACAGGCCACTTTGTGAGATTAGGGACTAAACACTCATGAATGGCAATGTCCGAATATGGCAAGGCAGGGCATGGCCCTCCTAGGCGAGCCCCATTGTCTCCATCGTCACATTCCTTACTGAACTCCACGACAGGCAAGGCGCAGGGAGGGATGCTGTCCGAGAGCAGACACTGGGTTGGGAGAGAGGCCCAGAGACGAGCTGGGCAGGACAGCACGTTCGCCAACACCAGGAAGAGGCGTTATGTTTTCCCAGGTCAGCATGGTTTGTAAAAGGTCAAACGAACTATTCTCTTCAAATGGCTAGGATATCAAGACAGCAGTAAGAACCACAAGTTTCCCGAAACTGTCACGAGGCTGTGCTTGTTGGCACGCTGACCCAGCTGACCCAAGATAGCTAGACGGCCACCGCCAGCTTTATGAGGCCCCCGTACAGCCTTCATGGACCCGGCAGGTCGTGAGAAACAAAGGCTGACAGGAATGCTGCCCCTCTGGTCCAGCCAGGTCGTCCTTAGAACTGTGACAATCAACTGGTCATGTCGGTACCTGTAAGTCCATAAGCTGCCCAAGTGATTTTCCTTGGAGGCACAGGGCCTGAGCGATAAAAGCGTGCAGGTCCTCCAGGCAGAGTGTGTCCACCTGAAAGGGAGGGGGAGAGCCCAGCGTTAGCGCTTCTGGACCTGGAGGGCGGGGGGGTGGGCAACGACCAAATGCAGACTCACACAGACTCACGCATGGCACGTGTCCATCTGGGCAGCAGAAGAGTGGTGGAGGGGGAGGTGAGCGGAGCCTCTTTCCCACCGTCCAGTCCCTGGGGCAAAGCCTCCATGGTGCCCAAGGCCACAGTGGACATAGAAGCCTGGTCATTCTCTAGCAACGCAGAGCGTTCCAGAACGCCTGGCAGGAACCGTGCGCCATGACCGAGCCTGGTCTTAGAGACCACAGGTGGCCCTTCTGAGGCACAAGTTCCAGAGCTGGCCGCTCGGGTTTGCAGAGAGCACCCACAGCTGGCCCGAGCTGGGGTCAACAACTGCCTGCACCAGCCGCAGGTGACACCTGCCATTACAGCTGTCATTTACACAAAGGAATCAGGATCCCCAAAATATGAGACCCCACCAATCCTCTGTGGAATCAAAGGTGTAACAAAAGTGGGAGAGAAACGAGGAGACACGAGCGGAGAACAGCCAGATCTCGGGACCGTGGGAATGGGGAGAGGCCCCGTGAGCCCAGGAGACAAAGCCAAGTGGACACGGCAACGCAGACCGTCCCCTGCGGCATCTCCGACTTTTCCACGGTGCGGGTTTGTATATTGGAGAGTATGTGATTTTATTCTGCATTACGCATAAAAACATCCAACTGAGGCATAACTATAAAAAAGTACAATAATTTTATAAGTGCATTTTTTTAGCCTTATTGATCCTGAGAGAATACTTATCCCCGAGCATAATGACACAGCACCTTCTTAATCTGATGAACACTGCTGGTGTGTCGATTTGTTTTCTAGTTTTAAAATGTTCCAATAAATGTGTCTTTAAGGTCAAACCTCATGCTGGCTTTCACTAGAGACTTTTGTCTAAAAAGCAATCGTTAGGAGGAAGAAAGTGAACGTGGATGTTTCCCTCCTGACACGTATCTTGCTCAAGTTTAACTAAACATAAGGTGCAAAGCTACAGGTCTGGGGTTTGGGATTTTTTCTGCCAGAAGTGGTTTTAATAACTGATTGCCACCTGCACAAACGACAGGTGAGCAGAGCTGTGCTGTGTGACTTCCAGTGGCTTCAACAACCCAGCACTCCCGCTGGAAAAGATAATTCTGACTGTACATCATAGGAGCATCAATTCATGGCTCCCAGCACTGAGAAAAACACACTTAGTTTGCGGGTGAGGAAGCTCAGGGTCACTGGCACTTACCAATGCCCACTGAGCCTCAACCTGAGCCACAGCCACCTCAGGTCAACACACGATAGAAGAGAATACGAGCCTGCAATACATGCACACACATTTAATAAACAATATCGAAAGAAATGTATGTTTACATTTACATATTAAATAATCTTGCCATCCTCTATTCATTTATACTTTGCTAAGTCTGGTGCAAATGGAAAAGTGGTCCGCTCAAAACAATAAGACAAGCCCTAAAGTTCACACCGCTGCCTATGCAACCAGTAACGAGGCAGCAAAATCTCTGAGAGTCCCTGAACCACACATTTTCTCAAAGTGCAAAAGGCAGAACTAGCGGGAACGGCAGAGCCAAGAGGACACTTAGAATGCAAAAGCCAGTATAAATAAGGTTCTCTGGAAATATAATTCCACAATAAAAGTAAGTTTCTGTAAGGCCATCAACTACTCATAAAGTGAACTCAGGCTGGAAAATCAGAATCACGTAACTTTCCGTCCCGAGCAAATGAAAATGTGATGGCTGAGCCCATACAGACCCATGATGAGAGCCGGACGAGGTGGACTGAAGGGGCTGAGAAGGTTCGTGAGAAAGTCCAGACGGCTAAGGAGGGAGATTCTCGGTTGTGAAGGGTGCCCTGTCATTACGACAGCAGCCAGGCGAAAATCATTTTGAAATCACACAGCCGGGGAAGGGACGTGGGCAAAGGGAGCCATGGCAGACGGCCTTTTAAGCCCTTCTTTTACTGAGGTGCCCAAACACTCGTGCTGTGGAAAACTATTAAAAAGGCGAATCTTTTCATTGGCTTTTGTAATTTTCACATATAAACCAAGTGTAAAAAGAATGAAAAAAGCCGTCCGACTCGCGGAGAGTCCTAACATGTGGCCTTTGCCTGTGGCCCCCGGGACATGACCGAAGATGGCGGTCGTGACCCTCGTGTGCTTTGCACGTGGCTGCCCCAGGAACCTCAGGAAGTGGCTATTAGCTCCTTCTCTGTCTGGAACACAAGGTTAAGTGTTTAGTGAACATCAGTTGGGTGAACGAGTAAGTGAGACTTAGGAAAGCTGACGTAATCTGCCCAGAACGAAGAGCTGTCAGGGGAAGGCTGGAAGTCCAGGTGGGTCGCCAGAGCATGGAGCAGGGGATGGAACCTTCTCATGATGACATCAAACCCCAGGAGCAGTGACGGCCACCCAGGCAGTGACACGGGAGCAGGGTCCGCCACGGCCCAGAAACTGGAAAGCAGGCTCTTCCCCGGCAAGACTCCCCAAGCCTGTGAGTGCCCTACGAATCTCAGTCCAAACGCAAGAGGGGCTTCTCAAACACACGCCAGCACGGACCCTTGTCAGCTCTGCACAGTTCACAGAACCAGTGCGTGCAGGATGTCGACGACATGGGGGCTGGCCCAGGACTGTGTCCCAGAGCATGGCACCTCACGGAGGACGAGGGCTGGCAGTGAGGGGTGACTCGCGACCAGGAGCAGGTTACCTGCACAAAGAGGTAGGTCAGGAGGCAGCACAGCGCCTGGAAGCGGCTCTCGACCGCCTGCAGCTCTTCCCGTGAGGAGGAGAGGTCCAAACAGGCGAGCAGGGTGTCCATGCGCCGGGCCTGGATTCCGGGCTCCTGGCTCAGCCACAGGACTTTCAAACTGGGCGTTCCCCCTGGGGAGGAGAAAGAAAGCCATGCGCCGCTGCTCTCTGCCCTAGCAAGTCATACAACCGAAGAACAAGGGGCGCCAGCCCTTCCCTTGCTGACGTCCTGGGGCTCTGCCGCTTAGAGGGACTAGAAGGCAAAGGCCAACGGAGCTCCCCGCTTTATGTGAATGAAACTCCGAGAGGCCGGCAGACGTGTGTTGTTGAAAACATGCTTGCTTTTGTGTCTGGAGGGGAACGGGGGCGTCTTCCTTCCTGTGCTGGGCCCTGCACTGTGAAGAATGCCTTTCGGGGCGCATTTCACAGGCACCACCTTGCTTGCCCCTCCCCTCGACCCGCGGCTCCCAAACTCCAGCGCGCAAAGGCGTCGGCTGCAGAGATGGCAGGTGTGCACTTTCCAGGGGTCTGTCCGCGGGTGCCCTGCTCTGCCAGTCATGGGGCCTGGAGGCTTCGACACGGGGTGTCTGTGACCCCATGCCCCTAAAACTACATGAACCAAAGAAATACCTAAAATATGATTTTTAGTGTTTCACTTTCATATTTTACACATACATTTAAATTGTTAAAATCAAGGAAAAGGAAAAACCTCATTCGTTTACGTAAATCACACCAAATGGCACAGAGTGGAGGAGGGCACGGCACGTGGAGGTGCCGGCCCCACCCCGGGCGGCGGCAGCGTGCCCCGCACCGTCACTCGGCTCTAGGACAGGCCCGAAGCGCGAGGACGGCTGAGGTCCACGCGTCCCGCACGTTTACTCAGGAAGCGAAACCCACCGGTGTCGGAATTAAGCGACTCTCCTCTCCCTAATGTCGCTCACGACGCCACTGAGCGTACTCAGTAGTGTACTTCCCACCAGCGGAGGGGACACAATCCAGCAAAAATCACTTGCATTTCTGAAATGGCTGAAATATTCCCTCCACCAAGAATACTCTTTCAATATTTATTTTGGAGAAAAATTATTTTTGTCTTGAAAGAAAGAAAATGCTGAAGGTAAGTGGCAGAAAGAAAAGTCCACGGAGCTGGTCTTCAGACAGAGCTGTCACTCCAGGACGACCGCAGGAGGCAGACGTTTCCAGAAAGCGCTTGTCTTGCGGGGTCAGTAAACGGCCGCCTGTGGCCAGGTCCCGCCCGCCAGCTCACTGCCTGTTTTTGTACAGCCCATAAACGGTTTTCACGTTTTAAAATGGTTGAAAAAACCGAAAGAATACTCTACGGTATGAGAAAACGGCACGAAGCTGCGATTTCGGCGTCTCGAACGCAGCGTCGCTGGAGCCGCTGCGCTCACGTGCGCACGGCGGGCGGGGGCTCCTCGCGCCTTCAGAGCGGAGCAGCTGCAGCAGAGGCGTCTGAGCCCGCAGCCCGCAGTGTTCGCACCTGACCTGTACAGGAGGGCGCCGGGCCCTGCTCTAGGGTGAGTGACGCCTACTCCGTCATCACAGCTCTTTCAAACAACCTAAAGTATTTGAAAAATATTTTTTTGAGTATCGAAATCACTCATGGCAAAAAAATAAAAACACATAAAGGAAATAAAAGTAACGCACGGTCCCGCCCCCCAAGTACAACTGCATTTCAGAACGCAGCAGCCAGCCCTGCGGCCAGCGCCTCTGTGAGCACGGCTGAGAGGCCAGCGCACCGCGGCCGACGCCGGAGAAGTCCCCTCGCCTCATGTGCCTCACGTAAGCATTTGGGGACAACATAACGAGATGCACGCAGTACACTCAGAACCAAGCAGAGCAGCAGTGTGGACGTGACGGTCCCCGAACAAACCATCACAGCGCTTGTGGCCCACCGTTCACCCCTGCCGGGGCAAGGCCGGATGACATGGGCTCGCAGACCCAGGTAAGACACAGCAGGTAACACGCTTCCAAGAACCATGTGACGGAAGGCTGGGGAACAGAAGAGCAGCACCCCCTGACTGGGTGCCAGCCTGTTCTCGCTGCCACTGTCACCGAGCCTCTGAGAAGGCTGAGGGTGCCCAGGCTGTGACACCTACAGTCCTGCGTGCACTGCTAGGCGCTGAAAAGCCCTAAGATGGACAGCCAATGTTTTAGAAGACCCAGCGGGCAAAGGTCACGCACACGCTATGGTCCTGCCAGGGATGTGGGGCTCAAAGGGATAAGTGAGCCAGGCAGGGACACGGAAGAGACAGCTGTGACCCTCCGGGCTGGGCTCTGCCAACGAAGGAGGCAGCGGTGGCCAGGGGGGCGGCGGCGGCTCCGAGTGGACCACGGTCCCCTTAGGGCTGCCTGCCCGCCCGGGAGGACCCCCAGCCCCACACCCATATGGCCAAGCGCGGCAGGGAGCTGTGACCGCCCCTCCCGCCATGTCACACCTTAGGGACAGGGGCCTTCCTCCAGCCCAGGGGCGAATGAGAACTACAGCGTCTCCACAGTGAAGCCACCGCTGGACTGTGGCACCGTGGACACAGCGGGGATGTCTGTACCTGGAACGTTCATCGGCAGGGGCCTGACGAGGTCCGGGTGCCTTAGCGGGTTCCCAGAGTGCACGAACCACTCCCGGACGACGGGGCCGCCGCTGGCGCCACCTGAGTAAAGACAGCCGGTCGGTAGGTGCGCTGAACGTCAACATTCATCACCAGCCAACACAGTCACAGACGCAATTTGGCCAGGGACCAATTTCAAGCCGGCGAGCACAGTGAGTTCTCGCCTCCAAGGCCCCTGAGAGGACCCACCCTTCCACCTGAGGGACTGCTCACTCTGGGGTGGGCTGGCAGGACAGCCTGGGTACTCGAACAGTAACCTGGGGCACAGTTTGACTCACAGCTCTGGGGTGGGGCTCCGAGTGCACCCTGACCAGGCCCCTGCTCGCACAGGGTCCACCCCTCCCCACGCCTCTCCTCACCCCCTGTCTAGACATGGCACCCTCCGGTCTGAACCCTCTCCTCCCCACCTTAACCCTCCCCCTCTGAGGCCACCTCCCTGGATGGCATGTGGCCACCCCTCTTTGCCTTCTCTCTCGGTGCAGGTATCAGTCCCTGCTCTCTAGGGTGGGACACCCCCATGCTCCCCAGGATTCGTCTCCCTGCTCCACCTGCTGTGGGCCCCTGGCAAGAACCGCATCTTCTCCACCCAGGCCCAAGGCAGGTATGTGAGCTGTAGGTTTACTAAGCAAACGCAGCTTGGCCCACATCTCATGTGTACGCAAGCCGAGGAAGGGAAGGAAAGAGATCTGAGCAGTATTCTTACAGTTGTTTGAGCAAGAAGTGCACCTCCTCTTGGCCTTGGCCTAGGTTTTCATGACATTAAAAACAGTCTACTGAGTGTGCAGTGTCCCGAATCGCTATTTCAGTGTGGGAGCAGACTCTCCTGCCAAAGGCTCAGTCACTCACGGTAAGGGCTCTTGGCCATCTCCACCACCCAGCCTGACGTGGCCCCCTAGGAAATCACAGGACATCTTTGAACTGCGTTTTAAGCCATAAATGTAGAAACGATCCCTTTTCCTCTAAAGCTGCTCGCGACACAGAGTTTAGAGCTGACTTCTCAATGAGTTGTAACACTAAAATACAAATAAACTGAAGAGACTTTAGTGATGGCCACTGGTGCCCTCTGAGAAAACACCAGGTAGACGTTCTGTTATCTCCTCTCTGGTTAAGACCATGGAAGTCAGGCTCTGGACAAGTGTTCCAAGAGCAATGCCACCCAGGAGTCAGTGACTCAGCAGCACTCCGGAGGGAGGAGCAGCCCGAGGAACCCAGTGCCATAGGGTCCACGATGCCCGCTGGCACAGGCTGGCAGGAGTTTCACTGACCATAAGCGGTCACATAACAAGAGTGGATCATGCTCGCACGGCGCAGCGCTCACATGACTCACCGCACAGCCCGGACGCAGCAACGCCTCATCTTCACGCGGGACACTAACGAGCCAGAGGCGAAAGTTCGACCAGACTCGCTGGTGTGCGGTTTCACTCCCTAAATGGAGTTTTACTGGCATCGTGAAGGACTCGGCAAAAGACGAGACCTGACAATAGCTACTTTCTCTGAGGCGGAGGCAAGTCAAGGAGGATGAAACGAGACCGGACGCAGAGTGAACCTGCAGAGACTCCTGAGTCCCACCCTCCCTCTGCGTCACTGGGCGCCGGGGACAAGCAGCTTAACAGACCTCACTGTGCCCTCTTTGATCACCATAGGGGCAGAGGGCAGCATTCAGGGGTTACAAAATGTTGTCCACGTCCACAGATCGTAAGTGTGGCAATCCAGTCAACACTTCTAGCCAAAGCTAAACATTCAGATGATGTCATTTTCACTTTTAATCCAGATTAGCCCTCCTACAGACAGACGCCAGCACTACCTGAGATCTTCTCAAAACAAAAACAAACAAATTTGGTGGAAAATCCTAGAGTTTGGCACATTCTCTGGGCACCACATCGTTTCAGATGTTTCAATCTGGCATGCACTTTGAAATTATAGCAGAATGTTGCAATAATTCAGTTTGTCTGAACTAAAACAAAATAATCTTAAATGCCTATATATCAAAAAAAACAGAAGAGGCTGACTTTCTTACTGGAACTTTCGATCTGTTGGCCTCTTGAATTCAAATAGCAAAGTAAAAACTGGAGTAAATGCTAGTTTCACTCTCTCTTTCAAGCTGTAACATTATATGTGGAAACAGAAAAATAACAATCAAGCCTGTTCTTGTGCTATTCCCAAAGGACAGACACATAATTCCACTTTGTAAAGTCTCCTACACAGAACTAAGATGGTTTCCTAGGAGCACACCTGTGCACTTGTCCACACTCCCACCCTCCCCGCAAACACTGACTGGATCATCTGAACACAAACTCCCGGGAGGGCCGACCCCTCTCGCATGACCTGCAGGTCTGTGGGAGTGCGCAGGGCAGGGGACAGAGGATGGAGAAGCAACGTGGACTTTAACCTCTCAGTTACTGGGATTTTCAGGTTCAGGAACAACCCCGCTGGCTTTTTAAAAACTATATCTGGGCCCCACCCAAGCCACATCCAGTTTTTCGTCCTCGGCAAGACCAGTGCTCTTTGCTGGGCCAACTCCAAGACTCACACTGGTGGCAGTTGGCCTTGCTTTCTGGTGTGGCCTTTTGAGGCAACTATCAGCACAGCATCTGTGGATTGCTTGCTGAATCTTAACAGGTGGCCCTGGAGGGGCACAGGCTTGGGCTAAATTTGGCCTGCAGCTGAACCCCTCTCAGGACTGTGCCACTGGACACCTACCACACAAACCCATGCTAATAAGACCGGGAGACTTAGGAGCTTTGCTTAGTACATAGAAACAGACACAGAAAGGCAGCCAAGATGGGAAGACAAAGAAGCAGAAACCATATGAGTGAACAGAACAGAGATCCAGGAACAATGGAGACGAGCAATCTCACAGACGCAGAGTTCAAAACACTGGTTACAAAGATGCTCAATGAACTTAGGGGGAGAGCAGATGAACTCAGTGAGAACTTTAACAAAGAGATAAATAGAAAAATGGAAATGGAAATTATAAAAGGGAACCAGTCAGAAATGAAGAACACATTATCTGAGAAGAAGAGTATATAAAAGGAAATCAACAGAGTGGAAGAAGAAGAGGATCAAATTATCGATATGGAGGGTGAGGAAGCCAAGGACGCTCAATCAGAACGGCAAGGAGAAAGAAGCCAAGACTATAATAATAACTTAAGGAGCCTATGAGACACTATTAAAGGTAAAAATATCCATGTCATAGAGGTACCTGAAGGAAAACGAGACGCTGAAGAGCTATTTGAAGAAATAATGATGGAAAACTCCCCTCACCTAGTGAAGGAAATAGACATAAAACCCCAGGAAGCTCGGAGTCCCAAGAAAAAGGAACACAAAGAGGCCCACACCAAGACACATTATAATTAAAATACCAAAGGTTAAATACAAAGAGAGAATCTTAAAAGCAGCAAGAGAAAAGCAGTTAAGTTACCTACAAGGGAGCGCCCGCCCGTAAGACTGGCAGCTGATTTTTCAAAAGAAACCATGTAGGACAGAAGGGCTTGGCAATAAAATATTCGATGTGATTAAAACCCAGGATCTACAACCAAGAACACTTTATCCAGCAAAGCTACCATTTAGAGTCAAAGGACAGATAAAGAGCGTCCCAGACAAAAATAAGCTAAAGAAATTATCAACACCAAGCCAGTATTACAGAAAATGTTGGAGGGACTTCTTTAAGAAGCAAAAGCATGTATCAAAAACAGGAATAAAGAATGGTAAGAACTACATTCCTATCAATGAGTACCTCAAATGGAAAAGAATTAAGTGCTCCGACCAAAAGACAGAGTGGCTGAATGGATGAGAAAACAAGAGCTTTACGCATGTTGCCCACAAGAGAATCACTCAGATTGAAAGACACACAGCAAAAGGACGGGGGTGGGAAAAGATACTCCCTTGATGGACCTAGAGGGTCCTGCGCTGAGTGACATGGTCAGACAGAGAAAGACAAATATCACATGACTTCGCGTACATGTGGATTCTAAAGAACAAAATAAACAATAAGAACAACAAAACTAGAAATAAACTCATAGATACAGAAGGTATTTTGAGGGCTACTAGGCAGAAAGGGGGGTTGGGGGGAATTTGAAACAGGGCAAAGGGATTAAGAAGTACAAATGGATAGTTACGAAACAGACATGGAGATAGAAAGCGTAGCATAAAGAAAATAGTCAATGATGTAATAAACGTGTAAGGGGGAAGAGGGGTACTAGATTTAGGGGGTCACTTTGTGAATTATATAGATTTCTAATCACTATGCTGTACAATCGAAACTAAAATATTATTGTATGCCAACTATAATAGAAAAAACTCAGTGAACTGTACAATGCAAATATGAACTGTTATATTTCAATAAAGCTAGAAACAAATTTTAAAAAATAATATATAACATAAATACATAAAAATACCACAGAACCATAAGGACAGATACACACACACACACACACACACACACACACACACACACATATGGCATGGGCCGATTGGTTAACTTGTCCTCGGAGGGTTACAGAGCGCGGGAGTTGCTGGGGGGCACGGGCAGTTACATCTGTTGCTTAGAACAAGCAAAAGGGAAGATGAGTCTTTAGTCAATTTTGAGTACAGCCCATGCAGCAGGCATATCTACAGAAGCAGAACAGAGAGCTGATTAGCCTTTTGAGTGAAAATTCCCCTTCGCCACCCTGACTGGACAGTGACTATTTACTTGCAGGGCTGACCACCCCATCACAAGACTGTCAGCCGCCCCCGGGCCCCACTGGGATTCCCAGGACATCTGCTGGATTAGAGTGAGGAGACAATGGGACCGGCCGGCTCGCTCTGGCTGCCGAGGGCTGCCGAGGGCTGCCGTCCGTCCAAAGGGCACTGCCGTGGGGCCATCGACTACCGACATGGGCAGGAGGGCAGAGCAGGCTCTTCCCTGGCATCTTTCTGAGTTCCTTCTATTGCCTAAAATTCAAAAGGTTTCATAGTGATTTCAGCGAAGATTATCACTAGGGGCACTAAACACCAGAGACAGAATCAGGTAAAATGGCATGAGGGGCTAAGGGAGAGCGATCTCAGGACTGCTCCCCACTTTGGGCCACGACACCACTCAGCCATCCCAATACCACGGATTTGACCAGAAGATGCATGTGACGGTGGTATCACCCCACCACTCCAACATAAACAGGTGACTCGGAGTGTCCTGCAGGTCAGCTATCCAAAGGGTACCCGTAACTAGGGCTCTGAGGTATCAAGGTACCAACGCAGTGCCCGTGACCTGGCACGACCCCTCGGGTCCACAGGTGCACTAGGGGAAGAGCCTGGCTCTAGAGCTCAGAGTCTACACCACACAGCTAAAAGCACCTCTGCTTCTAAATCTCACCTTAAACGAGCAGGCTCCCTCTTGCCAGTCAGACTGTGCTTGGAGACAGCGTCTCTCCACCCTGCCTGCGTCTGAAATGCGCATTCGAGGGCCCCTTTCCAAGGAACACCTTGCCAAATGCAAATAGTCCCGAAAAGGTAGTATTTAAAACATACGCTCAATAAACACCTACCAATCGCCTAATCGCTCACCTAAGTGCAGCCCCCGCCAGCTCGGCCACAGCCTCGCAGGGAGGAGGGCCCAGCGGACAAGGGCTACGCGAACAAGGGCTACGCGTGCAGGTACAGACTGCGGCGGGCTGGGGGGCAAAAAGCACACGGCGATTTCAGAGAGGAACTTACTTTTGACAAGGTAACAGGGAAACCTGAAGAAGTTTCTTTTTAAGTGCTTAAGTGATGCACAGAATTGATCAAAAGAGTGGCTGGGCCAGAGAAATGAATGTCGTATTTGTCAATGTGGATACAGTTCTTAAAGCAAGGCAAGGGAATGAGACGGCCTGGGAGCCAAAGGGCCAAGGCCCGCTCTGAGGACGCCCTCTCATGGAGGCCAGCAGGGAGGAAGACGGTCACCACGCCGAGGGCTTTGGCAGGAACGTGACCGTCAGGGAGGAGCTGGTGGACGGGCCGAGCTTCCACAGAGCAGACAGGTGGTGGACTCTTGCGGGGCGGCAGGGCAGTGGCCGCAGGGTGAGGAAGAAGGGACCCTTTCCCGTGAGCACTGAGAACGAGCGGGGAAATGTTCCCATAACGGAGAGCAAAGCAAGCGAAGCATGGGAAGATGAGGAAGCACAGAATGTCAACCCAGGACAACCTGGAACGTCCCCTAGCAGCGCCAGTAACAGAACCCAGAGACAACAAAGGGGAGACGCATTTGTGGACACAGAGAATGAACAGAATATCTGAAAACATCCCAAGAGGAAAAAAAAAAGTCACCAAAAAAGGAACAAGAGTCACGCTAGCACCTAGAATTCCAGGGGACAGCCGGGGATGGCCAACACGGGGTGCTGCTCACCAGCCCTCCCACCACCGACAGCTCTCGAGCTGGACAAACTTCTGAGGCCGCTGCAACCTCACGCTGGACAGTCCTCATCCCAGTTTTCTGCCTAGAGGCGCTGTGCAGGCCACAGCCCAGGGAGGGAGAGCCTAGAAGAGAGACCGTCTGAGATGAGGAGACAGAGTCTGCAGGACAAGGCTGTCGTGGCAGCTAGGCCGACAGGGCAGAACACCAGAGAGCTGGCACTGTGCAGACAGGGCTCTGGAATCTGCAAGGCGTGCCCCCAAAGTCCTGGTTGAGGACTGAGCTCTACACGTCCAGGGCAAGACTCAGTGAAATCAGGCAAGACAAATGGGGAGCCCTGCTGACCTGCCACTGGGGCCTGCACAGGCATCCAAGCCAGCGGAGTGCCAGTGGCCAGAGTGCAGAGCCCTCGTGAAGCATCTGGGACTCAGGTGACAGCCAAGCAGGCTTAGCCTTAGGAGCAGGGCCTCCAGCTCAGAGCGGAAGTTCCTACAGACCCACCGCACTAAAGCTTCAGGCAAGTCCGGAAAGGACCGGGTAGGAACAAAAGCCAGCACTCTTCATAGTATCCAAACCTTCTAGCGTAAGATCGTAAAACACCACACATGAGAATAACCAGAAACATGTGGGCCTGGACGAGGAGAAAAGTCAACAGACAGACAAGGCCAGAGATGGTACGGGTGGGATTAGTACAAAGGACTTGAAAACAGCTACTGTGAATAAATTTAAGGATTTAAGGAAAACATAAAGACAAGGAAGAAAAAAATGGAAGATTTTAAAAAATGGCTGAGAAATACAATATCTGAAATGATAATTTCACTGGATGAGTTAAAGGCAGATTAGATGGTATGGAAGAAAGGCTCACTAAACTTGAAAACAGCAACAGGAACTACCCAAATTGAAGCACATAGAGAGAAAAAATGCTTAAAACCAGCCTCGGCAGCCAAGGGACACCACGTGTGTAACTGGAAGCCCAGAGTGGGAAGTGGGAGAGATGGAGACAGAAAACAGTATTTGATGAAATAAATTTTTTTTTTTGAAATTTGATAGGAAATAGAAACTCGCAGATCTAAAAAGCTCAGGAATCCCAACAGGAACAAACACAGAGCAAGCCACTCCTGAGCTCAGCTTCAACAAATGCTGAAAACCAGTGATCAGGAGAAAATCTTACAGATGGCCTGAGAAAAACACCCATTACATGTGGGGAACAACAGCACGAAGGACCCCTGTCATCTCATGAGAGACAATACAAGCCAGAGAAAACATGATGACGTCTTTAAAGTGCTGAACAAAAAAATACCTAAAATTCTATATCTAGCAAAACTACTTCTGAAATAAAGGTATTTTCAGGAAAAAAACTCAGGGAAATAAAACGAGCAGAAGAAATGTAAAAGCGAGTTCTTCAAATGAAGAAAGATAAAACTAAAGGAAACTTGAATCTACACACAAAAAATTGAGAACACTGGAAATGGAGCACATCAAAGACCTTTTCCCATTCACTAACTCCTTTAAAGGCAACGGACTGTTGAAAGTAAGGGTTGGTTGGAAAGTTGCAGCCATGGGCCAAACCTGCCCTGTTCGTTTTTATGTAGTCTGAAAGTTAATGACGCTTTTCATGTTCTTTTAAATGATTAGCAAATATCAAAAGAAGTTTCTGTGACACAGAAAGATTATTTAAAATTCAAATTTTGTGACATGGGAAAACTAGACAAAGCTTTATTAGCACACAGCCACACTCCATCACTGATGTACTGATAATGGCTACTTTTGTGCTATGGCAGCAGGGCTCAGTATTTGTCACAGAGACTGTGGGGGCCCTCAAAGCCTACAATATTTATTATGATCTCGCCCTTCACAGAAAAAGCTTGCCGACCCTTATTTTAAAGTAAAAATAAGAATTGTGTATTATGGGGTTTAAAATACATGCATAATCTCAGTAAGTTATATACTGTATCTTTCCGTTTGTTTAACAGTCTCAAAACAACCAAAAAACAGAGATAGAGTACAGACAAGTGGTCGTCAGGGGACAGGGCGGAGGGTAGGACACCAAGCGGCAGCTTGACGGAGGGTCTTTGTGGTGATGGGCCAGTTCTGTGTCTTGACATGAGTAAAACCGCACACAAACACACTAAGGGGGTCTAAAAAATGGTGAGAACTAAATACTATCTGCAGTCCAGTTAGGAGCCTTGCACCAATGCCGAGTCCCTGCTTCAGACTGTCCTTTACCGCAGAGTCTATCATCTTTAGGGAAACTGGGTGGTGTCTACGTGGAACTCATCGTAACATTGTTGCAACTCCTGTGAGTGTATAATTATTTCAAAATTTAAAAATGGTTTTAAAAATATACATAAGACACAAAGCAAAAGTAGCAAAAATGATAGAAACAAAGAACTCTGTTGTAGGTTTTTACATTACATATAACATAGTAAAACACTACATGAAGGTAGACTGTGATAATTTAGAGATGAGCATCATACACCCTAGAGCAACTACTAAGAAAAAACCAAGTAAATCTAATCATCCCAAAGACGATATAAAACAAAAACTAAAAACTATTCATTGATCCAAAATGAGTCAGAATAGGAGAGAACAAAAAAACAGCGAAGAGAAAAATGGAAGACTTAAACCCAATCATGTCAATAATCACACTAAATGTAAATGGTCTAAATATTCCAATTAAAAGACAGAGACTTTTTAGTCAGCTGATATGCTGCTTGCTTTAAACATAAAGAAATAGTGTTAAGGTAAAAGGATAGAAAAAAGATACGCCATGTGAACATCCGTCGCAAAAAAGCTGGAGCATGTACTAGTATCAGACAAAACCAACTTCGAGACAAGGAATGTTACCAGATTTTTCAGAAAAGAAAAATCTCATCATGTTAAAAGGGTCAGTACAGTAAGGAACATAATAATCCCCAATGCATGTGCACCTAACAACAGAACTTCAAACACCTGAAGCGGAAACAGAACTGAACGCGCAAATAAAAACATCCACGATAACGTCTGAAGGTTTCCACACTCTTCTCACCTAAGCCCTCTCAAGTCAGACCACGACGGCACAGCCGGCCTGGCCCTGGTAAGCACGCCTGACCGACGAGGCGACCGAACGCATCGGCATCCGGTCTCTGCTGTGAAGTGCTCCTCTACGTCCCTGTCCCCCAAAACTACTCCTCACAGGGGGTCACAGGGCCAGGTACATTTTACACTTGCTGTTAAGGTCCTCCAAGTCACCGCTCTCACCATGGATGGTCCCCTCCCCGTGCTCTCACTGCTACTGCACAAAGCAAACAGACAGGGACACGCGCAAACTTAACTACAAAAACCCTAATGGAAAATCTCGTTTAGATTTTTAAAAAATGATGTACTAGATTTTATAAAATTATTTTATGAAAATCATTTTGAGGAAGAATAAGTAGATACTGTCTTCTAATAATAAACATACCCTATGCTTCTACAGGAGGAAAGAGTTTTCACCTTTTTTAAAAGGCACAAGTCCTTTCAGACGTAAAAGTTTAACACTTCACAGAAACAACACTCTCCTAACGACTGCTGACCTGCTGCCTGCTGATTACGTGATGTCCCGTGCATCTACCCTGTGTCCAGATGTCGGACTTAACAGGAAAACAAACTCTGATGAACTCTGTCCGTGCCCTGAGAGAACACAGGTGACCTCAGCCGCCAGACCCCCAGGACCAGCCCCAGACCCTGTTACTCTGCTCACCTCCGCCGGCCCCCAGCAGCAGGGAGTAGACGCGCTGTCGCATGGGACGGTACACGAAGGCCTGGCTGGGCAGAGCCTGGTCCAGCGCGTCCTCCAGGGTGTTGCTGCATTCGATCTCCCCGCTGGTCATGACGCCGTACACCAGGTAGCTCTCAGCCTGGACGTGTTGCGCCCTAGCGACCTGTTCAAATGTAAACGTGTGGGGTTCTCCTCGAAAACAAACCTTCAGACAGAAAGAGCCGACCCCTTCCTATGGCACGCCCGTGTTCTGAAGGCACTCAGAAAGGGACATCAAGCTGGCTTCTGCGTTTCCTCTCCTTGGGCTCCTGGGCTCAAAGCTTTCCATCACTCCCGTGGTGCCAACTTCCACAGCGGCTCGCCATTCTGTCTACCCGAGATGCGTGTGGCTTTGACAGGCTCCAACTGACTCCCAGCCCCAGTTTCTCCCCCTACTAAGCCATCCTGCCTCCTTGCAGACACAGACACAGTCACTGCCCACCTCAGAGCACGTTGAAGGCTGCCACGAGTTCGCCCTCACACTCAAGACCCCACTCCCCCCACACACGCCATCTCGCCTCACTGAAACTGCCAGGGTCCAGTCATGATGGCACACTTCGCTGCTCCCCAGGAACGCCACCCTCCCCGGCCTCCACCATCTTCCATAACACCCATCCCTCCCGACCTCCTGCTTCGCACGCCTCCTCCCCAGGGCTCTCCTCAGTGTCACCCTGTCCACGAGTCCTCTCTTCTCCCAGTCTGAATTCACCTCCCCTTGCCTCATGGGCTTGACTCACAGGGACACTACAGCGGCGATCTCGTCACATGTCCCCCACTAAACCATGACTCCTAGAGGACTCTGTCACACTCATGCATTTGTTCTCTAATTTTTTACCAAGTGAAGGCTGTGCTGAGCTCTCGTTTGCGTGTGCTTGGCACTGCCAGCAGTGCTGGCCGCAGCGGGTGATGCGACATACGACTTGAACTGATCCCACTACTAGTCAAACAAGTACTCAAAATCAGAAAGGCTACAGTACCCTATGTACGAGGCTTATTGTTCTGTGAGGAGCATTCTTAGCACTGTAGAAATACATTCATCTAGATTACTATTCAAAATTTAAACCCACGCAGTCTAAGGACAACGAAAGATCTGTGGGTAATGAGTTTGGTTTTGAACTTGAAGTGCCTTTGAGACATTCATGTGGACATGTGTCGTATCTGTAACACATGGGTTAAATGAGATAATACACGTAAGGCACGTAGCACAGAACCTTGCCCGTAAGTGATGAGTAAACAGTGGCCCTCCCATCAAACCCCGCAAGAGCTCTGTACTCCTTCCAGTGTTAAATCCAAATTCCTAGTATGGTATTCTGCGATCTTCAAGATGTGGCTGCAGCACACCTTCCCAAACTCTTCTTTCTACTTCTCCCCTTAAACCCGACTCCAGCCTACTGTTCTACCAGTGTCCCAGGTGACAGATTCCAAACTCTACATCTTGTGTGTCGCCAGAGCCCCCAGTCTACGAAGTCAAAGCAAAAGTCAGGCCCGTTCAGGTCTGACTCCGGTTCTACCTTGGCTGAGGACCTCACTCTGTGCCTTAACACACCGATCTCTCCGCTTCAAATTCCTCGAGCTTTCTTCTATGCTAGTCATGTGACAGTTTCGAATACAGTTCATAGTGTAAGTTTTCATGGATCATGTCACGCTTCCTAACTAAATACGTAGGGTCCTGTTTCTGTCCCCACAGTGCCTTCGCCACTGCTAGTAATCAATAATCACTGACAAGGCCCTCGATGGGTACGGATTCAATCATGACATGTTACAAATGGGGAAGCATGTCTACATACCTTCAGGATTTCAGTGTCTGAAACCATGGTTACTTGTTGCTTCATTTCAGGCTCCACATTCATGGGGTCTTCTTGTTCAGTTTCAGGGTGTGTACACACGGGAGTTTCTTCCTTGGATTCAGGGTGCGTACACACCAGACTCTCTGGCTTGAACTCAGGGTCTGTACTCACGGATACTATCTGCTTGCCCAAAGTTGTTATACCTTTGGGTTTTTGGAAAATCCACGGAGATGTCTGTCCCGGCAAAAGATACGATGCCACCCCTTTATAAAAAAGAGCTTTGTTTTGTCCCAAAGGTAGCATTTCTTCTAGCTTCTTCTCACCCTGATGTAAGCGAAGAACTTTCGATATGTGGTCCGCTACAGCCAGGATGACGTTACCTCTCTTGTCAGAGTTTTTCCTCGCAGAGGTGTAGGACAACAGGCACTGGAACCGGAAGCTCTCGAACAGGCCTTCTGGGACCGTGTCGTTGCCAAGCAGGCAGGCCAGCAGGGGCAGGTCCGCCAGGCTGAGCTCCAGACTCTCACAGAGCTTCTCCCTGCAGAGCATGACGGTGTCGAGGCTGTCCAGGCAGAGCTCGCTAATTGAAAAGTAGGGACAGGTGTCATAAATTAAGTAGTCAGTGTCTTCTCCAAGAATCCCAAGGCAGTTATGCTGGAGGCCGTAAGAAGCCACCTCATAGTCGGCCTCCTGTAGGGAACACAGAGTTTCCTGACCCAGGGTCTTCAAAGCAAACCGCGTAAATATGGCCAGCCCCGAGGGCAAGAAGAACATGTTCCTGCCCGGCTGCTCCCTGTGCGACTTGATGTAATGGAAAATCCGGGCTATCTCCTGATTGTTCTTGAGCCTCCGTCTCACCCACACGGCCCTCTTGCCCTGCTCCACCATGCCGTCAAAGAAGAATACCAGCTTGATGCCGACAGTCGTGAAGGCTTTAACAAAATCTCGCAAAGCAGCAAAGTACTCTCTCCACTGGCCGCCGCAAACCCAAGATTCGGGAGTGTACCAGTACCGGAGGCAACACATGGCATCCACCACGACAGTAGGCGCGCACCCAGGATGCTGGCTTCGGTGCAGCTCGGCCAGCTCCTTGAAGTTGACCGCCGTGCGTGTGTGTGGGCAGGCGCTTCCCACAAAGCCCTGCAACCCTCTCACTCCCATCACTGGGCTCCCAGAAAGGGTCTGGGGACAAAATGAGCAATTACGGCATCATCAGTAGACATATGGCACCTTATGAAGCAAAGAGAAGACAACATTAAATATTCATTCTCTGTTTCCAGAAACTCTGGTCACCAACATATGTAACACGGTGTGCTGGTTAGGAGCCCGAAGAGTGTCCAGCGAGAACACCGAGAACTTTTCCCAGGTACAAGCTGCTGGGGCTGGACCCACACGGGACAGCCTCGCATCACATCTTTTAAAACTTCCACTAAGACTATTATTCAAAAAATTTCTCAACTAATTTCAAAACCAGGTTAAGCAATACTTCTCATCTTGAAATTGAGAGAGAAGTTAACTTTGAAAACCTAAACTGATACTGATACATGCAACCCAGAGAAGCCAGACCAAACAGTACACACCGTATGACTCCATTTCTGTAAAATTCTAGTCCGGAGAGTTGAACTCGTGTGTAGCGACAGAAAGTCGCTCAGTGGCCAACTGCGTGGGGCTGGAGGGAGGGGTTCGCAAAGGGGAATCCTCTGAGGTGACGGGTATGCTCAAATGTGGTGATGGTTTCACGAGTGAACACATGCTAGACCTTGCTCAACTGTACACTGTAAGTATGTGTGGTTTACTCCACGTGAGGCACATTTCAGTAAAGGTGTTGAGGGGAAGACGGCAGCTGACTCTCGAACAAGGGGGTCAGGGGAGTCGACCACCCGCACAGCTGAAAATCCGTCTGCAGTGTCAGGCGGCTCCCCACATATTCAGATCCCCAACTCGAATCAAAGGCTACGGTACATAACTCTCTATGCCGAACGTCTGTACTTCTAACATCTGAGATGGTGAATCCCTGACTCTGAACGGAAAACTGCCCACCGTAAAAGGTACAAATATACAGCATGGCTCAGCGTTGGAATTCGAAATTTGGAAAAAATCTAAGCAGAATACTTTATAGTAAGATGCCCTTACGTGTAAAAGATGTAATATAAGGCATTATTTGAATAGGTAAGAACAGCCATCATAGAAAAAATTCTGTGACGACATCTTTTATCTTAATGGCCTATTCTTTTTGCTTTGGTTTTCTTTAGAGTCATCGGGGCTTAGTGTCCTTTGATAAAATGAAACAAAAAAAATCCTTAGTATGCAAAAAGCAACACGAGAACAAATGCTGCCTCTTGCAGGCTCAGGACTGAGGACAGTGGCCACCAGCTGCAGAAGCCGGCAGTCACCCCATTACAGTGAGCTCGCTCCGCCTGCACCTGCGGGCCACACGGAAAATCTCCACTCTTTAAAACAACCCTGACAGGTAAAAACCTTAAGCTCTCTTGCACAAATGGAGAAACTAAAATTACCAGGTTGAGAAAAGGCACCATCACAGGAACTGTCATTTAAGACTCTACTGGCTATTAATGGACATCGGCCCCTAACAGTAGAATTTGAAATGATCTGTTTAATAGCCATTAATAAAAAAAAATATATATATAGAAACTGAGTGAACATGAGTGGCACACGGTTACGTGGGCATTCATGTGCCGAATGCGCGAAGGCGCACGGAGCGATGGCCAGCGCATGGCGCCGGGGCCCGTCGGAGAGGGTGCCGCGGGTCTCTGCAGCAGGGGTTCCCCGAGGACGGTGCATCGCGGCAGGAGGCGCAGGCTCGGACTTCACGGCGCTCGGCCATTGCCGCGCCCGGCCAGGTGCAGGGCAGGCTCGTGGGGCCGCTGCCGGGGAGCCAGGCAAGAGCGGGCCTTGCGCGGGGTCCGGGGTCCGACTCAGGCTCCAGGAGAGGGGGCGCCCTCGGCAGGCCGCGGGCGGGGCGCAGCACCCCTCCCGCCGAGCCCGGGCGCCCGCAAGTCCCGCCCCGCGCGCGGCCAGCCGTGGCAGCGGCTCCGCCACACGTGGGTTGGCTGCCTTCCTTCACCGATAAAAAGGGATTTTGTTTCAAGTATTTTTCTACTAAAACTGCAAGTGGCAACACTGAGTTTCTCAAAACACTCTCCTCTTTATTCGACAAGAAGTCAGGCTCAGCTCTGCTTTGATTTTATTCAAATGTTTCCCCCCTTCCTCGCCCAGTAGTGAAAAGCTCACTATTTTAATTAGACACGTACTGGTTTCCCCTGTCTTTCACACTGCCAATTTCTCACACTTTGAATCACAAATAACCTCAGGAACGTTACCTTACAATGTGCTCTTCTATGGCATTTACAGAGAAAGATTTGGATAGGCAAAGATCTGGAAACTTGTGACATTGAAGCATGCCTTCTGGTGTTCCAGCTCCTCAAAATGTTAAACATTCACACTTAATTTGGTGCGACACGAAGTGCTTGAAAAGGTAACTTTTGTGGATATTATCTTTAAAAATTTCTTTATTGTTAAGAGCATCTACTGAGGTTTTTCATTCTCTACTTTCAGGCAGTTTTAAGATTACATATATAGAGATATCGAATTTAATGTATTCTACCTGCAAACTATGAGAAAGTTTTCATTATCCAGAAAGAAAACAGAAGTCATGTGTCATTCGGTCTTACTGCCCGAAACGCACCCTGGGAACCACTGCCATCGGCGGGAGCCTCTCCAAGGTGGATGCCGTCACCCTGTCGTATCCCCAACACCCAGCGTCTGGCGTGTGAGGCCACGTATTTGTGAATGGCTGAATGAAGAAGCCACGGAAGGGTCAGCAGACAGAGAGCCCAGGAACCGACACGTTTACCGACTCCAAATGTGGGCAAAAAAAGTAAGTCGCGTCACTGCGGTGAAGCCGCCGCAGGCCGGTGTGGGAAGTGTGACGGAGGGCAGGCGGCAGGCGCTGCGGCGCGGGTCCCCGGGGAGCTGGCCGCACTCCCGGGGCCACCTCACTTTCCTCACAGGCGGAGCAATCCCAGCGGGCTGCAGAACCGCCACAGTCGGTGGCAGACCCCTTCACTGTGTCCTCAGCGGAAGGGGCAGATGCTGGGCGTACTGATGGACAGAGGAAGGCTCTAGAAGAAAACTGCCCCGAGTTCAAATTTGGACCTCCACTTCCTACAGCGAAACTCTGAGCAACTGACTTCATTCCATAAGCTTTTTTAAATCTGCGAAGTGCTATACACGACCCACCTCATAAATGCTGTTATGCAATTTTAATTATGAACTTATTCATCGAACACTTCTTATCAGTTGCCTCAAGTTTAGTAAAATCTGCCCAGTGCCATTCGAAAATTTTAAATTAACCCAAAATTTAAAACAAAGCCATAGAAATGTGAAGGTTTACTATACTTAAGATTTTTATAAACTAGGTTACTTTGTATTATCAGGAATATATTTGTAAAAAAATATTCTGTTTATAAAGGTAGCCATGATCTTTGTAGAAAATTCATAGATAGAACAAAGATAAAAACTATTTATCTAATTTTCCAGAGATAATGACTTCAATAAATATTTTAGAATATGTATTTCCAGTTTTTTATTCTTAAGAATTGGGATCACAGTTAATCCACTTTGTGTCTTTATTATGAATATATTCCCAAACCGTTATGTTAAACTTCTCTGACAGTGTCATTTTTAATGGATGCACAATGTTGATGTAAAACGAATTACTTAGTCCTACTGTTGAATATTGGGTTATTTCAAATACTGCATGCCATAAATAAGAATGTGAATCACATCCGTGTATAAACACCTTTGAGCAGATCTTGGATCACTTCCTCGGGATAAATTTTACAACGTGAAACAGCTGAGTCAAAATAAAAGCACATCTTGGTAACTTTCCTCCAACAGGCTGTCCATCTGTAGTTGTAAGTTGCTAACACCCAGTTCTCCTCAACAGTACCAGGTAATTTTGTTCACACATAAATCTGGTTTAAGTCAGCAAGCAGCTTTGCGTCAGTCACGACAACTGACTCTGGGCCATGAACAAGACAGACAGGCTTTGCCCACTAGCATCTACACTCCAGCAGGAAAATATGCCACAAGCACTTGGGCATCACTGTAGGACAGAGAAGGGCAGAGAATGTGGGGACTACCCAGCACCCTGTGGACCTGGGATCCATGACGGCCGTCCTGAGGAAGGGCATTCCCAGTGTGACTTGACAGAAGGTGTGAAGCATAGTAGCCAGGGACAACCTTTTTTAAGTCTATGAGGTACCGTTATTACTAACTGGATGTTTCAAAGGTGCTTAAAAGATCTGTTCTATTAAGTCGTTTAAGCTGCAATTTTATCTATATTATAAATGTGTCCTTCAAACATTGAAAATGGAAAAAAAAAAACAAACCCAAACACTAAGTGTGGCCAGAACCTCTGCTGAAAGGGAAGAGTGAGATGAGGCTGCAGGAGACGGATCACACCCACACACGCATGCACACACTTCCCTTCGCCCTGAGCTGGACAGGCGGCCGATCAGGGCTCTCAAGCAAGTGCATGTTAGAAACACAGTCTGGCCTGCGACGTGGAGATAAACGAGGGGCTACCGTGGACGCTGCCTGTTCTGGCTGCCCAATATCCAACACTCTCCTTATTATGGAAGAACCCCAAGACTGGAAGGATTCAGAACCCTATTTCCTACTGCAAAAGACAAAGGAGGCCCTCCCATAGATAAACCAGAGGCATGAGATCTACATTCTCACATTCGCTCCATAAATATTCATCTACTGTTTACTGTGCTCCAGTCCCATGCGAGCAGCTGTGGACTCAGCAACGAACAAGACAAAATCCCTGTGTAAGACCTGAATCTTTAAAGAGAGAGGAACAGGCTCACGGTCCATCAGAAAAGGAGACACCTGGGGTGTGCATACATGTCAAAACGCATCAGACTGTATACTTTGTGTTTCTTTGTTCTGTCTATAAATTTTCTGCAAAGAACATGGCTACTTTTTAAATCAGAAAGCCCCACAGCAAACATCCCCTCTAGTCCTCTGGCACATTATCAGTTTTGTTCAGATTCTATTGTAAAAAGCATGCTCTGCCAGCTACAGCAGGAAGAGCTGACTGCTGGGTGGCAGCCAGCGGTGCCTGTTGTGTTAAGTCACCTGCCGGAGGTCACAGTAACAGTAAAGCTGGGACTGGAACCCATCTGCCTCCAAAGCCTGTGTTCCTTTCACTAGGCCACACCCCCAAGTCACTGCTGCATTTCTGAGTGATTAAACCACTCACCGCAGCACTGCCCAGAGCGCCCTCCTTCCTCAAGGTTCTCCCAGAGCCAGGGGCCCTAAGAGAAGGACCGAGATTGAAAGAGCTGCCTGGGACGCTGGGTCGGGCCTCTGCACCCACCACAGCGCAACAAAACCCCTACTACAGGTCAATGAAGCACCACGTGAGAACTACTGCCACTGAACACAGGAGAGGAAAATGCACGCATGCCTGCAAAAATTTATGCTTCACTTATCCAGAATTCGAGATAAGAATCCAATATAAATTTTTTAACTCACGAACTAAAGCTAAAACAATTTACTCACAGGAGGCTTCCTCATGCTCTGATTTACATCTACGGACGAATTTTCCATTCAGATCTAACAACCAGCTGCTAAGCCCACAGCAGAGAAAGGTATGGGAAGGGCACTTGAGGCAGGCGCACTGATGACAGTAGGCATGGCTGACAACTGACCCGGGGAAAGGATAAAAAAAAACTAAAAGAAAAGCCAAAAAACATAAAAACTCCAAACAATAGGGAAACGCTGCGTAAACCTCTGCAGCCCTAACACTGTTTACATCACAACACAACAAATTATGTTTAAAATGTCCATTTGAGATCATTATAGAATGTTTATGTCACATTCGGTACATTCTATTAAGAAAGCATGGAAATAATATATTTTGGAAAGATTTCCATCCTAAAAAAGAGATTTTAGTGCTCAATGGGCAAAAACCCCAAACTGAACTATCCAGAAGACTCTACTGTTCAAAAAGTTACTTTCCTATTGTCCTAGTTGGCAATGATTTCTACTTTGTGACTTTATGATAACCTACATAAATCTATAGTGAATTACTTAATTGGGATATAATACTCATGGGAATAGTCTCACCACTGAGCACTTTTATAAAACCTAGCATAATCACATGGATGTGTGCAGCTGGAGAGGTGTTGAAGGATATAATTTGGTCCATGTATAGTAAGTGGTCTTTAGTAAGAGCTGACGTAAATGGATTCCTCCTAAAAGTAATGTTTATTATAAAGAAAAGGACATGGCTCTTTTGGCTAGCGACGGACCTGATTGCTGTCCAACTGACGACAAATCACTTAATTTCTTGTACATCACTGATTTCCTTATTTGCAAAAATAAGGTAATGATGATTTACCTTTCAATTTGGTGCATTTTACACTATTATGAAATAATTTACAATGACCTTATTTATATAACTAATTTACACCTTAAACATTTAAGGTTATTTAAAGAAAGGTTATTTAAATTAAGGTAAAACACCTTGAACGTTGAATATCTGAAGATTTTCCAACAGAACATCTTACAAACATGTCAAACAGCAAATTAAAATGTTTATATTTGTTATAAAGTGCTATAAAAATTCTAGCATAGGGTTGCCTCATTTTCAAACTCATAAAAGAATGCAATTCATTTCCCTGCATTTCCAGTGTACAACCTTTGTTTCCATGGAGAAAACAGTTGCTTTTATGATTTCAATTAAGAGGACTTTCTTTCTGACCACTAACCTTTCCCCAAAGGAGGTGGGGCAAGCCAGCAGTGAGATAAAGAACAATGCAGGCTTTGTTGCAAAGTGACTACTGCCTTGCATTTCAGATCTCTGGCATCTCTCTCCCTAACTGCAGAGCAAACTAAAGCCAGGTTACAGCAGGAACCAGACAGCTCCATTCATTCATTTCTTCTCCAAGCCTCAGCAACAGGCACACACAAGGAGTAGGAGGTGGGGAGGGGGAAGTCTGAAGGAAAAGATCACAAATACCAAAACACCAGGATACAAAAACGGCCAGTTCCGTAGGAATATAAGTTGTGTAGGAGCTGAAACTTATGTGATTTGGGGTCACTCTTTTACAAAAAAAAAAAAAATACAAAATACAAAAGACCACTGAGGCCCTTCCCTATGCCTTGGAAGAGGCCTGTGAAAGCGAGGAACCCTGAAGCCTGAACTTCATTTGCCTTACGGTAATTCTGCCCCATAAATGACACCCAGAATCCAGGCTCAGGGGTGGGGTAGAACCTCAGAATACTAAAAACCACAAGTGACTTCAGGGTCACCTACTGCAGTCTTCTCAGTTTACAGATGAGAAAAGAGCCGGCCAGAGACTTCCCTATGTCTGGGAAATTAAGTGGTTAGAAATGACACAAAGAAACGGGGAAGTGAAGTGGTCAAGCGGTGGGTATGGAGAGGTTAGCACTGAGGGCCTTGACACTGCCACGGCGCTGTCAGTGCTTTTCAGGAAGACGACGTGTAAGGAAAGCAAAACCGAAGTTCTGAGACAAAAGGAATGGCGGGCGGGGGGGCGGGGGCACTACCGGGAGCTGAGATGGCAGGGATGGGGCGACTGGGGCAATCAAAACAGTGTGAGAAGGCTGTGCACGTGCTGCTAGCGGCAACGCGCAAGCACGGCAGGTCAAAGAGCACGCGCTGACAGGAGACCGTGATTCACACACGACAGGGACAGCGGACAAAAGGAAAGGCTTTTGTGGACACAGGAACGGTGGGATGCGGCCGCAGACCAGACAACTAATACACCGCGAGGTGAGCAGGGAGGAACCTGCCGCTCCAGACCCGCTCCGGTTCCGTCGCCCTCGGATCCGCCACTCCGACGCCGCGGCGCGAAACCCGGAAGTCATCAGAAACAGCGGCACCGCGTTCCAAGGTCTCGCCGCCACCACCGCCAGGTTCTCCTCGTTCCGATCCTCTCTGGCTTCCTACCGCTCCCCATCTCCAGCCATACTTTTCCCCGAATGTGCCAGACGGCAGGAATGAAAGGCCTCTTGCCCCTTTTTTCCTCCCAACGTCTACTCTTCCAAACTCCACTCAAATCCCTCCTCCTCTACGGAAACCTCCTGGCTCCTCCTTGGCCGACTTGGACAAATCGCCCCCTCGGCCACCCCTAAGTGTCATCCTTTGGTCGCAGTTCCTTGCCGGCGGCGAGCCTGCCTTTTCGTCATTCTCTCGCTGAGGGCCTAGGACCTAGTGCGTGCTGGGTGCGGGGGCTCCGGTGCAGGAAGGCCTGCGGACGACCGTGGGGAAGACACGGTCTGAGACGCAAGTGCACTGGCCAACGGCTGCCGCTGTGGGGGGCGAGCAGAACAGCCCGGCAGTGGAGGACGGCGGCGCGGACCCGAAACCCGCGCACGTCCCTTGAGGCGAGGATGCGGCCGCGGAGGAGAGGGCAGGGAACCCAGCTACGGGGTAGGGAGGTGACAGGGCCGACAGGCCCAGGAGGGGAAAGGCGGGGCGAGTCCTGCGCCCAGGGCACAGACGGCGGGGCCGCGGGGGCTCGGACCCAGGTCCCGGGGACCCGCCACGGGGCTTCCGGCCAGGGCGGCCGCGACGGCGCAGAACCTCGAGCGCAGCCAGCGGAGCCGAGGCCGAACGGCCGAGAGCGGCGCCCGACAGCGCTGTCCCCGCAGGCCCAGCCCTACCTACAGATGCGAAGCACAGCCGGAGACGCGCCCGCGCTGCCCTCGCCGCCCTCGCCCTGCCGCGGCTGCTCCGCACTTCCGCTTCCGCTCGGGGCGCTTCCGCTCCAGGGACCGCCCCCCGAGGGGCGGAGCAGAGCCTCCGCGGCGCCCGAGGGGCGAGGTGCGCAGGCGCCGCGCCCGTTGCCTGGAAACCGCACGCGCAGCGAAGGTCGGCGTCCGGGGGTCTCGGCGTCCGGGGGTCTCGGCGTCCAGAGGTCTCGGCTTCCCGCAGGCGCTGGTGGGGCGCTGTCCCTTCCACTCCGCTTCGCGGGTTTCCGCTGCCCGGTGGAGCAGTGGGCACGTGGGGCACCTGACGCCGCGGTTCCGCGCAAGAACTAAGTGTCCGCTCTCCTCAGCCCCCGGCCAGCTGCAGGGCTGTCACTGCGTTCGGGGCCTTGGCTGCGGGAAGCGTGGCAGGGCGCTGGGAGAACGAGCGGGGCTGCCCTCGGCAGCCGTGACCTTCGGCAAGTTGTTTAACCTCTGCCCCTCCGCTTCCTCTGCGCAAAGTTGGACAGTCACGGTACTTCTCACATCAGCTTCGAAGGGTGGAGCAGAGCGCTGGGCCGGTGGGAAGCACTAGGGCCGTAGGACGATCGTTAGAAGAGCTGTGACGAGCAGGATGGTCCCACGCTTTTTTAGCCAGCGGGCTTGCCCGTCTGGAGTGGCGCGTGGAGGGTTCCAGGAGGTGGAGTAATGGTAGGCGAAGAGCAAGATGCTTTGGAGGAATTTCAGTAACTGGAATGTACGCGCGAGGGAGCAGAGGCAGATAAAAGTGGTTGGGTGAGCAGGGTCACCTGCACACGTAGAGTCTCCGCCTTCTGTTAAAGAGTTTGAACTTTAAGCCGCCATCTCGACCTTATTCCTGAAGCTGCTTTTAAGATGAGGAAAGTTCACACCCAAGACGTGCGCCCTTGGGTTCGGAGATAGGGCAGTTTTCAGATTACTCACAATTCCCATCCCTACCTGCAATGCCCTTTCTCTGCAACCTAGAGAACGTTTTGGTAGCCGAGTGCGAAACCAATCTATTTTTAGGAAAGTTATTGACAAACTTCGATAATTAATAATACCAAAGTTTTGAAATGCATCTCAGAACTTACCTTTCCACAACCTGTCTCAAGACTGCTGTAAGCCCCAGGGAGCAAGAGGCTCTGTCAGGGAAGTAAAATGACCAACATTGTTCCTTCAGAGCCCCTTGCAAAGTACTTGACAGATCAAGCACTCAAAAAGAATTACCCAAACTAAGTGACGCCATATGTATTAAACAGTTTGAGAAGGAATCTTTCCGTTTGGCATACAAGGCGTTTACTTCCTGTTGATAATTTTTTTCTAAGTAAAGTGAACAAACGGTGCTCAGCACCTATTACTGGTTGGGTGCCTAGGGTTACAAGAGGTGTGCGAAATGGTCTCAAGTCTTAAGGCACATACGTTGTGGTTGGGGAGACAGACAGACATTAAATTTAGGGGAAAAAAGCAAAGCATAGTGTAAGGTTTATAACATGTATACAAAGAAAGCGGCAAGGAAGTAATATGTGAGCTGAGCCTGGAAGAAAGGGTGGGATCTGAGAAGGGATTAGAAGAGAAAGGGCTTCCAGGCAGAGAGTGGGAACCTAGGGAAGAGATTGAAATAGGGATTCAGGTTGTGTGGGGGGGAACCAGGGACACTGGACTTCAGGAGCAGGAGGTCCACACTGAGGGCCAGTGAGGCGGGGAGGCAGGCTGCCTGCCCAAAGCCCCTCCTACCACTTGGTAGTCCTCATCTACCCCACAGAACTTCCGAAAAAGCATTTCTGCCTCCTTTCTAAATATGCATAGATGACCAAGGATCAACGGACAACTGAGACAGACAAAAGAAAAAAGAATAAAACCGGAATTAGGAAAGAAAATGTTATAAAAAACCTTATTATCTACAGTCTCTGAAGATAATATTACACCTATAAAAGTATATAAAAGAACATTCAGAAAATAAGAGCTTCAAAATTCTGAAAGCAATAACAAATTTAAAAATTGATGAAAGACATTTGACGATAACCCTCAGATAGCAAAACAGAAAGATGGAGAAAGAAAATATAAGTTGGGAAGTTTGAAATCTGAAAAATAAGAATTACAGAAAAGAGAACAGGGAAAATGAGGAAGAGGAGGAAATTAACTCAAGAAATAATTCGAGAAAATTTCCCAGATCTGAAAGACATGTTGTCATGTTGAAAGGCTATACCAAATGCCCGCACAACAAAACTGAAAAGACCCACAACAAGGCACATCATCCCAGAATTTCAGAGATAAAGATCTTTAAAAATTCCATAAAAAAAAAAATAAGAGGGTCATATTTAAGGGATTGGAAATCAGAATGGCGTGGAAATTCTCAATAGAATCTTAGGAAGCTGAAATTCAATGCGGCATTAACTTCAAAATTCTGAAGAAAATAATTTCAATGAAATTCTCTCAAAATATTGTGTGAGGGTAGAATAAAGATATTTCAGACATGCAGCTCAAAATTATCAAATATTTTATTTCAGAAACGTGCTGTAGGATATTCTCCAAAATTAATAAGTTGAGGAAGGAATATTTAGGATCTAGAAACTGGAGAATCCAAGAGAGAAAAAGGGTCCCAGGACGAAAGCCATCTAGACTGGAGCAGGAGGGCCCTGTGGTCATATCTCCAGGAAAAGTATGACCCATCAAATACCTGATGTGTTTGAAGATGTTAAAAGATCTGCAGAGTTTGGTGACAATAAGTAATAAACACATAGAAAAATCAATAAGCAGATAAATTAAGCAATTGTTGAATCCAGTAAAGATAAAAAGAAATAAAAAACCTACAAAAAAAGAGAATGCAATCATAGCACGTGCCTCAGCTGAGTATAATGATTACCTAATTTAAATGAGGTAAGTACTGGATGGTCATTTAATCAAAAAGGATACTATAACTATTTTTGAAAAAGGGGACATGCTCTTATCTTATACGTGTTCATAAATGTGTGTGTTGAGTGCGACCAAAGTTTGCCACTCCAAAATATGTTTTGAGGATGTTGATTTTAATCTGGTTATTATGAAACAAAGGACACAGAAAGAACCTCTGACTTTCCCCGTTACCTGTCTGAAGGAATTTAGCTAGAAAAACCTGCTGAGAGGAGGGGGGCAGCACCTCAGCATCACAATGTAAACTGAGTGCGAGGCTGGCAGGGACTCAGCAAAGCCTGTCGTCCCTCTCTGTGCCCCGCTGTTTCTGATGGCCCAGCAGGATTTTGTTTACCAGGTGTTTGCTCTTTCTCTTCTACCTGTGAATTGCTTGCTTTCCCTTTGAAATCCCAGACCCCTGCTTATTTCTCCTTTGTCCAGAATGACATATGAACCTCAGCTTCCCAATGCATCTTGGTTCCCATATTCTTATGGCCCCCACATGTCCATTGTAATGAATTTTGGACATGTTCTCTTGTTAATCTGTCTCATGTCAATTTGATTAGTAGCCCAGCTAGAAGAACTTAGAAGGTGGGAGGAATGTTATTTTTCTTTGAACCCCACAGTGTCTAGGAAATCAAGGAGAAGAGTTAAGTCCTCATCTTCTAGATTTAGGAAGTCCACAGACAATATACACACCTGAAAAGGAAAGATACAGCATTAGAAATCAGTTCAATGTAGAGGAAGGAGTTGGGAGTGGGAATGCGTGGTATGGAAAATTGCTATTTTTTGTTTTAAATCTAGAAATACTATTTGAATTTTAAAATATGTAAATATGTTACTTTGATATAAGGAAAAAGTTTTATGTTTTAAAAATGTTAAGTAACTAGTACAAGTGGTTTTAAATAGCATAATTGTTATTGTAACCCAAATCTGTCTAAATTCTAAAAACTTCTCTTTTTTTGGCTACAGTACAGTAAAGAAAAGGGAAAGCCAAAGCTTACTTCCAGATCTCTTTCCCAGGAGGCTGAGAGAAAAGCTGTACATAGAAATCAGTGTAACGTAGCAAAAATAAAAATTACGCGTGACGTGTCACCTCCTTCCCGCCCCTGCTTACATGGCATACAGACGTTGCCCATGCCCCCTGGCACACACCGGGTTTATCAGTTTGGTCTCGGAGAATCTAAAAACGAGGTGGAGAAACAGAGACGGTAAGAAAGAAAGGAAGAGAAAGAAAAAACTGTGGGTCGAAAGTAGGGAGAAGTTGGGAATCGAGAGTAAAATGCTGGCGAGAAAGACTTCAGGTCAACAGAGAAAACACGGGGACAGATGAGCTGGGGGAAGGGCGGGATTTGGGGCAGGTTTCTCTTGGTGACAGTTTGACCCTTTAAATAGCCTTCGAGGTTTATTTGGAATTTTAATTTTCTTTGAACACAACAACGATGTGAGGCCTAGATCTATTTGAATCATAGTTCATCCAAAAATTGGGAAAGAAAAAAGCCATAACCATAACAAAACACTGACTTCTACATGGTTGATCCACATTAGCTATTACTGGAGTGTTTCACTGCTGATAAAAAGTGTCATAAAGAACATGTCCCTGGTCATCGTGTGTCTGTCTGTGACTTCTGGGCCCTGTAGGCATCGTGCAGCTGGGTAGGGAGCTGGCACATGTCTGGGGCCCACAGTGGGGGATGGAGAGCACCATGGGCTCTGAAGACTGCGGCGGAACCCAAAGCTACCTGACACTGAGAGCAACTCCATGAGTTCTAGGAGATGCCAACTTTTCATTGCGTTATTTGAATGCTGAACTGACTTTCTTTATAGTTAAGGGTACAAAATTAGAGTTTTCTGTTACCTGCAGCTGAAAAGTCTGTTCCAGCTTCTGTCCATGAAGGACTAATTCCTACAGAATTTGTCCTTCCATGCTAAACAACCGGAAAACTAGACAAAATATAGGATTTTACCATTTTCAGACAGTAGACAACAGGAAGTGAAGGGTGGAGAATTTTGAAAGAAGGGAACAATGACATGAACCCCATGACTGACCTGATTTTCTGCCTAGATCAGCAGAGAAAATCAATGAAACAGAAGGCTGGTTCTTTGATAAGATCATTAAAATGGATAAACCTGTAGCCATACCGATCATGACAAAGACATAGATCAGCCATACTAATGACAGAAGATGGTACCGCAGTTTCTCCCACACTGAAGGGTTAAATGAGGACTAGTTGAACAGCTTTAGATGAGATGAACAAATTCCTCGAACTGTTCAAATGACCAAACTTGACCAAAGAAGAGATAAAAAATCTTAGTATCCTTATATTTATTAAATCCTATAATTATTACATTGAATTTGCAAGTAAAAACCTTCCAACAAAGGAAACTCCAGACCCAGGTGGACTCAGCGATGGATTCTCTGAAGTACCTAAAGAAGAGTATTACTCCTATACAAACTCTTTCCAAAAGTCAAAAGGCAGAGAAGACCTCTGCACATTGCATAATTAACATAGTGGCAGAAAGTGTCACCCAGCAAGGGCCCACAGCTGGACTCGCACTGAAGCTGATACTGATGCCCACTTCCGAGAGAAGAAAGCGTGTTTATTTGGCAGTCTACGGGCCAGGAGACAGGAGCCAGGGCTCAGGCCTGTCTCTGCGCCCAGGGCTCAGCGGTTGTGAGGGGCTCAGCACAGGTCTTCCTGGCAACGGACTTCGCTTCTGACCGCTTCCGCAGGCCAGGTCCTGTGGTGGGAGCACGTAAGGGTTCACAGGTGTCGCTTATAGGTGGGTGGACTTTGTTTCTGAGTCTTGTTAAAAAACGGGACAGGCCAGTTCAAGCCGGTCTTGCAGGTGCAACAGCAGCCCTGATTTCCCTGTGGACCTCCGGCCCCGATGGCCAGCGAGTGGGTGCGTGAACAGATGCGCACGTGAAGCCTTCTCACTGCCACGCACGTGGGGCAGCTGGGTCTGACTCGAGCCCCAGCTGTGAACCATGGTTTCGATCAGCTGGCCCCGGTTTTCCCATTTGCTGGACGGTGGTTGGTTCCGTGCTGGCCTATGACAGTTCTGGCCACTAAGAAGCACTTATGCAGGGCCTTTAAGAACCTGAAAACAGCTACATTTCTTGCCTCGATGAACCTGCTAAAGGTTAACAGTGATGGTTCCAAGTAGCACTAAAGAAACCATAGTTTGCGATTGTTCCTGAAAAATCCAGACTCGTCACTCCCACTTACCTAGCAACAGCCGGAAGCGTACACTTTGTCGGTACTAGTGATTATGACTGAGCAACAGCCCTGTTCCCATTTTCCTAAAAGAAAATAGCATTCTGAAAACAAATCTTGCTAGTGAGCCAGTGCTGTCCCCAGTCCGTTCCCTGGGACGTGGTGGAGAGGAGGGACTAAAGTAAAATGGGAGGAAGGGGACGGCGAGCAGCAGGGAACGCAGCACTTTAAAACAGGTCTTGCATTTTGAGATGAAGAAATTGTGTTGGTCTGGAGGTGAAAACCATTTGCCTAAATTTGTCCCTTCTATTTTCCTCCAATACTTAGGCTGTTTATTGGGGTCCCTTTCTCTCCAGCCCTTTTCCTGGAGCAGGGCTTTGCAAAGCTGGTCTCCTAGCAGCCGAATGCAGAAGGCCCATTCATATTACAATAGACGGAAGGGAGAAAGAGCTTGGTTTGTTTAAACTGCCTCTGTCTTCATTCACAGCCTGATGTCCGTCTGCATTGTGACGCCCACAATGGCACTAAAGGACTCATTGTGGCTGAAAACAAATCAAAACAGAATAAGGGATGCTAAGATAAAAGAGCCATGCCACAAAATTGCTTTAAAAATCTAAGTCTCACGTCTGAGGTTTGTGTTATCTTTTGGCTGTGTGGCCTGTTGACCGGTATTTGTAAAAACCACTAGAGATTAATAAACAAATAGATGGGAACTTTATGTACATTTTCAAACATGCTTGCACAGAAGGGGTGAGTTTGCAGGGCTGCTTTGGAAGCTGTTTAATAATTACTGTTGTTTGTTTGCACAACATTTGGGGCGCCACACTCAGCACTTTGTGTTTATTTTCCTGATAAACATGGCCTAGCTCTGCCCATGTGGCCCAGCCGTGTCCCCCACACAGTCGCCCCCACCTACGCCCCCCCTGCCCTAACCAACATCAGATGTTGCAGGAACCCACGCCCAGTTCAGCAGGCAACAGGTGGAAGGTTGAATAGCTTCACACGTTTTTCGGGAGAGGGGGTGGGGAGAAAGAGAAAAAAAGGAGGGCGGGAGGGCAGGCTTTTGGGAGCCGATTTAAGGATTAGATCAGATGTTATTGCTAGTGAAAAATTAAACAGCCCGGTGCTCTGGGGAGTGCAGATTAATATATTTAGTGACTGTGCGCACAAAGGCTGCTCATTGTGGCCACGTCTGAATGCCTGTGAATAGGATGGAACATATGCAGCCTGTCACCGCAGGTGCCCACATCTGTTCTTCCCCGGGCAGATGCTCGCAGAAAAGGGGAGGTGGGGAGGCCAGGGAAGGACAGCGTCGTCGAAAGCCCCGCCTCACCCGGAGCTCCTGGGGTCCAGCGGGGACACTCTGCGGGGAGGGCGGGGTCCGAGCGCCGCGCGCCAGTTAGGGCTGGGGGCGCGGCGTCTCCTCGGCGACTGCGTTTCAGAGCCTGGGGCGCCGGGCTGGGTGATTGACGGGCCGCCCGGGGACCGGGCGACAGGTGCCCGCGACCTCCCGGGTGGGACGAGTTCCGGGGAGCGAGGCCTCGGGGAAGGCCTGCCCCACGTCGCTCTTCGACGCCCTTTCTCTCCCTCCTCCATTGTCCTACAAAGTCGTAGGCCTGCGATTTGCAGGTCAGGGCATTGATGCAGGTGACCAGGTCGCGCGCCCGGGCGTCAGGGTCTGGGGCTCCAGAGGCGCCCCGCCCCCCAGCGCGCACAAAGCTCCCGCCGCTCACCCACCGACTGTGCGCGCAGCCGCCCCGAGGGTCGCCGCGGCCGGGCCCCTGGAGCCTTTCCCCAGGCGCAAGGACGCGTGGGCGTGGGACCGTCACGGGGCTGACTGGGTCAACGGGGAGGGCCCCGGCGGCGAGGGGTGACCCACCGCGAAGCCCCGCCGACCTGGACTCTGCCGACCCCTCACATACGCCAGTCGGAACGAGGGTCGCCACTGCCTCCAGGACGCCCTCCGGAGCGCCGCTGCCCATGGTCAGGGGCCACAGCAGCCACCACCCAACTACCCCCGCGGCTCCGGCACGTTCTCTCTCAGAAAGGTCCAAGGGGCCGCTGGGGGGTTGGGGGGAGCGCGCGGCAGAGCAGCTGCGCGGTCATCTGATCCGGGACAAAGGCGCGCCCGCCGGGGCCGAGGCCAGGTAAACACGCGCTTTGTCATGGAGATGGGCGCGCAGCCCCGGCAGATGATCCGCGGTTTGGGGAAAGGCGGCCACCCCACCGCAGCGAGGGAGGCAGGCAGGGGCAGGGGGAGAAGGGCAGGAAGAAGGTGGGGGAGGTGGGGGGCGGGGAGCAGTGGGGGCGCGGAGGAGGGGCCCGGCGGTCCTCCGCCCCGGCCGCGCCTGAGCCACGCGACCCGCCCTTTCTCATGCAAATCCGCACATGCCTTTGCAAGATCCTCGGACTTGCGGCCTCCACCTCCCCGGCCGCTCACCCGCGCAGGTGGCGGTGCCGCAAATGCACCGCATCCCCAACAACAAAACAAACCACGTGGGCTTGGGACATTCCTTCCTTCCCATGACACGGTCGCCGGTCCTTTGAAAAAAGGAGGGTTTGCGACACGCCGTGACCCTGCCCCACAGGGAAGTCAGGGCCACCGACCCGCTGACTGGGTCTCCAGCAGGCCCGGCCTGTGGTTACGCGGGGGAGGGCTTAGGAGAAGCTGTCGGGGCCGATCGCTGCTTCCCTGGGGTTCTGTCCTCCCACCGCCCTCTCCTCCACCCCACACGAACCTGCCGAGCCAGGGGTCGCTGTCCTGGGTGTCTGCGGGGCTACTCCTCCCTTGAGGGGCTGCCAGCAGGAGGGCTTAAAGGGTTGAGCCCTGGGCGTGCTGCGTCGTTTATCCTCCAGCGTCTAACTGTGAGCGAGCTCCGCCCGCCTTCCCTTTCGCTGCGGCTGGGCGGGCGGCTCAGGTTAGAACGTATATTCTCACGGAGAGATCCAGACGCAACTCTAGTGTTAGTATATCTGTCTGCACATTTGGGTCAGCGTGTCTTGCAAATGTTCGCGTGCCTCAGGAAGTCGGTCCTCAAGGAGTAAGCAGTAAGGAAATACCCACAATATCTACCCGGCACAGAAAAAGGTTTCGCCCATGGAAATCTGTGAGCTTCCTGTATTCACAGCAAGCAGGTCAATCTCTCTGCTGTTTTAACCGCTTTGAGATTCCAAAAGTGTGACTGATGGAGAATGGGCAGAGGGTGTGTTGGTGGGAGATGTGATACTAATACTAATTAATAAACATGCTTTAGGGTCCCTTCCTCCGCCTCCTTTTTTTCCCCAAGTAAGCTGGCATGTTTGATCAACACCAGATTTGCTGCCTGGAAGTTTTTTATTTTGTTGTTCTGAACAAGGACCTCGATTCTTCTTAGGAATAAGAGAACCTCTCTGTTGGGTATACAGTATTCAGTTGGTCTGTGAAAACACAAACTCCACTCAAGTCTCCAGACTTGTTTACACAGAAAACTGAACCTGTGGCTGGCTTGGAGTCTGAAGCCTATTCTGGGCATTGTTTACTGCAATCTTCCCAGGCGCTCCTCCCCCCACCCACAACCAGCCTCACATATACCTTGAGAACAGGGCCTTTCTTGGGGTGAAAGGGGGTTTGGCACAGGACGAGGTGACCACAACAGTAGGTCACACTGCTGAGCATGGGCATGTTTAGTTTGATAAAGAGGCCTCATGAAACGGTTGGTAAAATAGTAAAATTATCTTGGTCTCCAGCAAACTTCAGACAGCTGTGGTTGCTGTGCTGTGGTTCTGAGCATGCCCTGTCCGCCCCGGTTCTTCAGGCTACAGGCTCTGTGTGCCTGGCCAGAACCAACCACCACTGGGTGGCAAGTCCCTCTCCACTCCCAGGTCTGATGTATTGGGTGCCTTCTCAGCCATAATGAGCCTCACTTTGTACAGTGAATGTGCTGAGACATCAAGAAGTATTTAAAAGAAAGTTTCCTGCTTTTTCCTAATGAGCAAGGTGAGGATTTATGGTGTGTGGGAGGGGCCGCGAGGGCCAGCACGCAGCAAGTCTGTTTAACACACTGGAGCTTCAGCTCCCTCCTGCATTTAGGGGGTTCAGAGCGCTGCGTCGCGGGAGTATAGAAACATGCAGTTAGGGAGTGAAAAAACGCCATTTGGTTCGGAGCAGATGGCTGGCTAGGGGGCTGATGGCGTCTAAAGGCGTGTCATCCCCCTTCAGCCTGAATCCCTAGGGCTCCTCTTGTCTTCCCAATCAATGAAAATTAAAGTGCGAAGAAAGGGTGAATAGTCGGACCTCGAGTCTCTCCTTTGTCCATCTCAGCTACTGGTCCGCAGGAGTTAAAGTACAACAGGCTGCCAGAGGGACACCGAGGTTAAACAGTCTCCCGGTAGCTCAGCTGGAGGGGCGCGCACTTGAGGGGGGGGGGGGGGGGGGGGGGGAAGGAACTCCTTAACGCTTGCCTTGCCTTGCCTGCAGGGAGACGGAGGAGGAGGGAGAGGAGGAGGGAGGAGGAGAAGAAAGGCGCGTTCTGCTTGACTTCCCCAACACAGAATCGCGTGGCATAAATTAAGTTGGAAAAGAATGAACGCTTTGGGCAGGATTCTGATGGATTTTACGATGCCTTTCAGTTCCGCTTTGCCGCTGTAATCGAGAAATCTGTGCCACGTCAATTTAACAAATACTTGATAGTGAGGGGGTTTGTTAAAGATTTGGGGCAAGTCTCTTTCTCCCCAAGGTTTAAGCCCTTGCGCGTGGAACTTTTCATTTCCAGTTTTCTAAACAGGCATTCACATGAGCCTGTTTCCCACTTCCATTTTCTAATTAAAAGTTTCCTGATATTTCATTTTTACTGAATCGACTTTCAGTCTCAGAGGCGCAGGATTTAGCGCTCACGGCTCCCGGCTCCTGGAAGCTCGCGCGCTCTCGCTCTCTCTCTCTCTCGCTCTCTCGCTCTCTCGCTCTCTCGCTCTCTCGCTCTCTCGCTCTCTCGCTCTCTCTCTCACACACACACACACACACGCACACACGCACACACGCACACACGCACGCACGCACGCGGGGTCCCAGCCCTAGGGAGCAGTTCTCAGAAACTAGCTTTCAGAGGATGGAAGTAAAAAGGAAGCAAACACTAGGTGGCAAGATTAAATTAGGATTCACGCCGCCGGTGGCGCAGTCCGCACACAGTCCGCATGGGGCGCCGCGCTGGGACACCCCCCGCCCCGTCCTGGGGCGCAGCAGCTTTTGAAGCCTCCGTTTGTTCCGAACCAAACAGTAGGGGGCCTGCTGGGGTCCACGCCTGCCCGTCTCACCTCAGCCTTAAACGTCAGTGCGCGCTACTTCCCATTCACTCTCTGCTTCTCTCGAGGCCTTGGTGGGAAACCTGAAGTGTCGTATCTGTCATCCCGAAACTTTAGGGGTACCTGGGAGACACAGAATCAGGGCTCCGGTGGCCAACAGCTGGAGGGACTGCCGCGGACGATGGCACCAGTGTTTTTTAAAGCGGTGTTTACAGCGGTTTGACTTGGGATTAGGGTTTCCCCTCTCCCTGTCGTTACATGACACTTTGTGACCTCGACATCTGCTGCAATGAAAGTTCCATTTTGCCGGGACGCTGCCGGTTCCCACCAGCAAGGCGGCCGCAGCACCTACAGTGAGGCCACTGTGGCCGGCGCCGGGCTGTGCAGCCACCCAAGTGACACACTTACTCCAGCATTGACACCTCCCGCGCCAATGGAGCAGCCCGTGTGCGTGTGCGTGTGTGTGTGTGTGTGTGTGTGTGTGTGTGTGTGTGGGGGAGGCGGGGCAAGGACGGCGCAGACCTGGGAGCGCGCCGGGCACAGAGCTGGATGCCAAAGTAGGCGTCACCGCCGCACCTTAACTCGGCCTTGCGCCCGCCAGCGTGAGGGCCATTTAGACAATTCATTGTCTGATACGTGTTCTCAGCTCTCCCAATAAACTCATTTCCCTTTTAAAAATTGAAAACAAAAGTTCTAGCGTCTGATGGACGTGTAAAAACCTAATAAAGTGATGGTCGAGGAAAGTTGCGGGCTGGGGGGGGGGGGGGCGGGCGAGGTCTCTGGAACATGTGCCGGACATTGTCGCCGCGGCCGCGGCGCGCGTAGGGAGCGCTTTCTCTGCGCATTGTGCGGGGAGCAGGTGCGGTCTGCATTACCATACAGCTGAGCGCACAAAGAGCCACTGATTCAGCCTAGCACAATAACACACTGCCTTAATGACAGCCACGCGAACGACGCACACCAAACTCACTTTTTACCAAGTGGAGGGAGGCCGAGGGGGTACTACCCAGGATAGGGGCCAAGGACCCAGGAGAGGTGGCAGTGGCCCAGGATCGCGCCAGGAAGGGTGCGCTGGGGGTGGTAGTTTTAGGCGTCAGGATTCAGGATCTCCGGGTTGGGGGACGCCATACCTGGACCCCGCCACCCCCCCACCCCCCGCAGCGGGAGAGACACCAGGGTCCCCGAAGGTGCCGCGGTGGCCCCGGCCCCACCTCGCGCGCGGGCTCCGCGTTCCCAGCCGCAGAGCCGCGGTCCTCTGCCGGGGGGGTGGACCGGTGTCGTCAGACCGTCCCAAACTTCCCGAAACTGCCGCGGCGCTCTCCCGCCCGCCGCCCGCTGCTCGCGCCCGCCCCAGTCCTATCGCGCCCCCGGTCCCCGCCCCGCAGACTACTCCTTAGGAAGAAGCAGCCCCCGAGAAGCAGCCACCGGGAACCGGGCCTCTAACTTTGCTCTCCTTCTCCCCGCCCCCGAAGCCGCGGCCGCGCGAGGAGCTGGTGGGCGGGCGCAGCGGCGGGGACAGTCTCCCGGGCCGCGTCCAGCGCACCAGTCCGCTGCGCTCTGCGGGCGGGAGGCGCGGCGCCGCCCCGCGTGTCCCCGTGGGCCTCCGCGAGCCTGTGGCCGCGGGAGGGAGCCGAGGAGGCCGGGGGCGGCGGCACCAGCGTCGGGAGCAGAGGGGATTCTTGCGGTGAACATTTTGCAGGAATGTAAATGAGTGCGTTTTGTGTGGAGAGGGAGGAAGGGGGGGGGCTGAGGGGGGCAGGCACAGGGGAGGGGCAGAGGGGGCGGAGAGAAGGGTGGGGGCAGGGGAGGAGGGTTGCACATTTTACATCTCACTGACCATTTGGCGATCCATTGAGAGGAGGGTTTGGAAAAGTGGCTCCTTTGTGACAGCTCTCGCCAGATTGGGGGGCTGCTCATTTGCATCTCATTAGCCATGCGGGCGGCCGGCGGAATATAAGGGCGCGGCGCCGGCGAGAGCCAGACCCTCGGCGCGCACCCGCGGGACCCGGCGGCAGGGCTGGTGGCCGCGGAAGGCCGGCGCCGCGCGCAGAGCTGCTCCCACGACCGGCCCGGCGCCGCGCGTGACTACTGCATGGCACTGGCTGGGTTCCTCGGAACCGCGCGTGTCTCTGTGGCGGCATCGGAGAGGCTCAGGGCCCAGGGTGCGCCCGGAGCGCCTGCCGCCGCCGAGTGACCCGGCCCGGTCCGCGCACCGCCGGCCCCGGATTACCGCCGATCCCGTGGATTTCCAGACCGCGCCTTCCAACCGGACTCGGAGGAGCCTCTGCAGCTCTTTGGGAATTAAGCCGCGTATCTGGACGTTTTTCTCTCTCCCTCACCCCCTTCTCTTTTTCCTGCGAAGAAGCTTAAGACAAAACCAGGAAGCAGACGACCTTTACCTACCCGCGGATTGAAAGAAAGAGCGAGGAAAACCGAAAGTTGCGGCTCTGCGAGCGAGCCGCGTCCGCCGCGCATCCGCGGAGCTGCCGCCCGCCGCCGAGGGGCGCACCTCCAGAGCCTCGGCCTGGACAGAGGGGCGTCGGGCCGTCCCGGCTCGGGGCAGAGCGCGGCGCACGTCCGTCGCCCCGCATCCCCTGCGGTGTCCAGAAGGGCAGGGGGAGGGGGACGCCGGCAGAGCGAGCTCGTCCCGCGGCCGCCATGGGCCGCCGGTGCGCCCTGGCCCTCGCCGTGGTCTCGGCCCTGCTGTGTCAGGTAAGCTGTCAGGTGGGGTCCCCGGGGCCTTGCTGCCCTGCTGCCGGGCGGGGGACCGGGCGCGGGGCCCCGGCGGCGGAGAACAGAGCGGGCGGTGCGCCCCGAAGCCCCCGCGCCGGCCGCGAGCCCACGCGCGTCTTGCCCGCAGGTCTGGAGCTCGGGCGTGTTCGAGCTGAAGCTGCAGGAGTTCGTCAACAAGAAGGGGCTGCTGGGGAACCGCAACTGCTGCCGCGGGGGCGCGGGGCCGCCGCCGTGCGCCTGCAGGACCTTCTTCCGCGTGTGCCTCAAGCACTACCAGGCCAGCGTGTCCCCGGAGCCGCCCTGCACCTACGGCAGCGCCGTCACGCCGGTGCTGGGCGTCGACTCCTTCAGCCTGCCCGACGGCGCGGGCGCCGACCCCGCCTTCAGCAACCCCATCCGCTTCCCGCTGGGCTTCACCTGGCCGGTGAGCGCCGCACCTGCGCGGGCGGGGCGGGCGGGGCGCGCGGGGGCCCGGGCAGGTGGGCGCGCGCTCTGCGGGCGGCGGCCGGAGGGCCAGGCCCGGGCGTGGACTCCACGCCCGCACAGGGTGACAGCCGGCGGCAGGGTGCGGCAGAGAGGCGAGGACCCGGGGCTTTTCCGTATCCGGCCTCTGTACCCAGTGGTCCAGTCGAACGACCCCTTCTGCGGGGAGGGCACGGGCCGCGCTCCTAACCGCGCTGGGCCGGGAGACCGAAGACAGCCCCTTCCAGCCCCTCCTGCTCTTGCGCGGCTTTTTTTTTTTTTTTTTTTTTTAAGTAACATCCTGTACTAACAGGCTGAAAAAACACGTCAGGAAACCACACTTTAAAAAGTTCTTCCATTTCCTTGAGGAAAGTGAAAACGGGCAGACGGAGAGACACCCTCCCCAGGACACACGTGCATCTCCCAGGCCGCCGCCCACTTGTTCGCAATGCTTTGGAGTTTTAAGGAGCATTCCCAGTTTACCTGTGTCCCCTCCCTTCTCCCAGGGCACCTTCTCTCTGATCATTGAGGCTCTGCACACAGATTCTCCCGATGACCTCGCCACAGGTAAAGACAAACGGGAAAGCTGTGACCGCCCCCAGTGAGGGTCTGACTCCTGTCTCCCTGGAAACCAGGTCCTGTGTCTTTCATTTCCACCCTTCTCCAGGGGGTTCAGGACGGAGGGTCTGTGGCCCCCTTCCCTGGCAGCGTGCCTCCGCCCCCCTCCCCGCGTCCCAAGCCCCTGGGTTCTGTCAGAACCAACGGGAGTGCCGTGTTCCCGCAGAAAACCCGGAAAGGCTCATCAGCCGCCTGGCCACACAGAGGCACCTGACGGTGGGCGAGGAGTGGTCCCAGGACCTGCACAGCAGCGGCCGCACGGACCTCAAGTATTCGTACCGCTTCGTGTGTGACGAGCACTACTACGGAGAGGGCTGCTCGGTCTTCTGCCGCCCCCGGGACGACGCCTTCGGCCACTTCACCTGCCGGGACAGGGGGGAGAAAGTCTGCAACCCGGGCTGGAGAGGCCAGTACTGCACTGAAGGTGGGTGCCGGTGGTGGGGAGGCGGCGCCCCTCAGTTTACCCGCTTCCTGGGGCGGGGCAGGGAGGCATTCTGTGACCTAGGATCCGGACTCAGCTCGCCAGAGGTGTCTTGGTGGGGACCCGAGGCCAGGGAGCCAGAGAGACTTGCTAAGACCTCAGTCAGCTGGTCGGGGCTGGGGTCAACTCCAACGTTTTAACTTCCGCTGTGGGAAGCTGTCCTTCTTAATCAGGGACGGTTTGGGGACAGGGTCAGGGGTCAGGAAATAGGCCCGAGGGAGGGGGCAGGCAGGAAGGGAGGGCCGCGGAGCAGCTTGTGCGTGTTGTGTCTCGTGTCCGGCAGCTGTAAACCCAGTTTTCTGAGTCGTGGGCTTGGCCGCCTCTCAGAGTGAGCTTGCAAGTGGCCCACGTGAGGCCCACTCACTGTGTGTGAGGTTTTCACGGGTGGGGGCTGTGCCATGGGGCGGGGGGGTGCCGCACGGCCTGTGTGGGGAGAGCCCGCCTGCCTGGCAGTGGGCAGGGCTCCCATCTGCTCGTGTGGACACTCACACGGTGCCTTGCCCTGGGGGAGACACCCCGCCCGCCTGGCCCGTGTTCTCCGGGTAGAGCAGCAGCTGCTCTGGGAGGCAGGAAACTGTCCAGGAGTGGGGTTTTGGGTGGCCCTGCTGGCCTCTGGGCCATCCAGCTGGACCCTAGCTGGCCTTTTCTAGCTGGCTAAGTCCTTACCGCTACCTGGCACACCTGGGTGTTGGATTTCCCTGCAGCTAGGGCGGGTGGGCCCCGGAGTTCCCCAGAAGCCCCCAGAACGTTCCTTCTCCGGCCCTTAAGAACTGAGCCTCTGATTCCTAGGCTTCCTCAGGGTCCGTCAGTGCCTGGGCAGGAGGGTGGGTTGCCCCCATCAGTGTCCCCGTCCCAGCCCCCTAGGAGCTCTGTAAGCATTTGGAGTTCAGCCCTGGCCTGAGCCGGCCCTGTTGTCTTAAAAACTTGTGGAGTAGTTTGTTAATGAGTTTCATAACCAGGCCAGGAAGCCAGCGCGCGCCAGCCGCCAGCCTCCCCTCCCCCCGAGCCTCGGGCCGGCCTGCTGCTCCCATCCTCCCTGTCCGCCCTCTCTTCACTGTGGGGCAGCCATAAACTCAAACTTTTTTCTTCTTGTTCAAACACTGGAGTCTCTCCCCGCCCCCAGCTCGCACGTGCCACCCATTAGATCTCTCTGGGCACAGGCAGCAGGGACGCACGCCAGCTCCCATTGGCAGAGAGGGCGCGTGCGTGTGGGGTGTGTGCGTGCGTGCGTGCGTGTGTGTGTGTGTGTGTGTGTGTGTGTGTTGCATTGCGGTGCACACTGCTCAGGTGAGGTGTGTGGGCTGAGGGCTGAGGGGCTGCCCGGCATTGTCGCACTGGGGCAGCTGCTGGGAGAGGACAGACAATAGAGCAGCTGTCTTGCCCTGGTACTCTGCAGACCAGCTGTCCACCCTTATCTGCACACACTTTCTGGGTATTAAGAGGTGGAGCTTTGTGCATAGAATTGGGAAGTGGGGGAGGAGGGGGAAGGACTTCTGACCCTCTCTTAGAAGAAAGGGGCGGTGGGGGTGGGGGCTTCCGAGCTCTTTTGTCCGCGAGCGCTGAGTTAAGAAGGATGCTCGCCCCCTGGGCTGAGTAACGTCCACAGTTACCAGGCAGCACGGTGGACACTCCACAGACGGACACTGGCTCAGCTGGGCTGGTCCCAGCCACACCGCAGCAGCAGCCTGTTATGCTGGGCGGCCCTGGGGGCTTGACCCCATGTTTTTTCTTTTCTGTAGCAATCTGCTTGCCAGGATGCGATGAGCAGCATGGGTTTTGTGACAAGCCAGGGGAGTGCAAGTAAGTTTGCAAAAGTTGCTGTTTTTTTCCTCGTTATTGTTTCACACCTGGTGCGATTATAGAATATCTCTAGGTGGTCATTTGAGAAACTCAGGTGAGACTAGGTGGCAGGAGCTGCTATTCTGCTATTTCTACTTAATAAATACGCGACAACGTGTAAGGCCACGGGGCACCACTCTCGTCCTCCCCGTGGCCGCGGGGTCGTACAGAGACAGCTCAGGGAGCTGGCACAGGAATGAGAGCGTTTAGCGCTGTGGTTCTCAAGTGGGGTGCATTAGAATCACGCAAGGAGCACCTAGAAAGGCTGGCTGGCGGCCACCCCAGCAGTCACTCCCTCTGGGGGACCCGAGAGGTTTCAGTGTCCCGTTAAGAACCAGTGGGACTGGAAGACAGCTTCTCATGAGTGGGAAGCGTGTGTCCAGAACCTGGGAGTGTCAGCGTCCCCCTGACTCCGTCCTGGCTTCTCCTCAGGTGCAGAGTGGGCTGGCAGGGCCGGTACTGTGACCAGTGCATCCGCTACCCGGGCTGTCTCCACGGCACCTGCCAGCAGCCATGGCAGTGCACCTGCCAGGAAGGCTGGGGGGGCCTTTTCTGCAACCAGGGTAAGGCTCCTGCGCCCTCGCGAGCAGCCCCGGCTTGGTCGTGGGGCCCAGTCTGTGACTCTGACCCTGGGCTTCCTCGCTCCCTCCCCGCTGTGTCCTCCCTCAGACCTGAACTACTGCACGCACCACAAGCCCTGCAGGAACGGGGCCACATGCACCAACACGGGGCAGGGCAGCTACACGTGCTCCTGCCGGCCCGGGTTCGCTGGGGCCGACTGCGAGGCGGAGACAGATGAGTGCGCCGGCAAGCCCTGCAGGAACGGCGGCAGCTGCACGGTGCGTCTGGGCCCAGGGCGCTCGCGCGGCCTCGGGGGCCTGTGCGGCATCTGAGGGAGCTTCTGTGTCTTCCACACACAGGACCTGGAGAACAGCTACTCCTGCAGCTGCCCCCCCGGCTTCTACGGCAGGGTCTGTGAGCTGAGTGCCATGGCGTGCGCCGACGGCCCGTGCTTCAACGGCGGGCGATGCTCGGACAACCCCGAGGGGGGCTACACCTGCCATTGCCCTGTGGGCTTCTCCGGCTTCAACTGTGAGAAGAAGGTGGACGCCTGCAGCTCCTCGCCCTGCGCCAACGGTGAGGGCGTCCGGCCCCCAGAGCCCGCCAGGCGCCCCCTGCAAGGCGAGCCTGTCCCCTTCCAGACCACACACTCCGCAAGCGCCCTGAGCTCCCGGAGGCCGCTCACCCGCTCACTCAGAAGCTCCTCAGAGCTTTGTCCCTGGTCCAGGATGCCCAGGGAGCAGGGAAGGCAGGCGGGTGCTTACGCTTGGGCTCGTGGGAAAGCCTGAGGCACAGAGGTGACGGGACTTGCTCAAGGCCACGTAGCGCCTTGGTTGCTCGAGGCCCAGCCGCCGTCAGCAGATCAGGCTCAGTGCATCATCCAGCCACTTCGGTTCGGGAGGGAAGCCCAGCTCCGCGGCATCATGCAAACAGCCCTCTGGTGTGTCTGTGGGGAGGCGCGTGCTCTGCCAGAGGGGCCCTGCTGCCGCGTGCGTGAATGCGGGACGCCCGCTCTCAAGGGAGCAGTTCCCAGCCTGGCTCTCCGTCGTGGGAGCTTCTGGACCTTCCCCGTTCGGCATGGCGGGCCAGGGGACCGTGCCCCGGCCGTCGTTTCGCTCTCTCTCCGTGGGGTGCAGAGGCGGCGGTCCTGTGGGTCATGCTCATGTGCTGGCCAGTTTTTGGCCTGTGTGACTGCAGCCCGGGTGCTTTCTTTTAGCGGTGGGGGGCTGCAGACTTAGCGGGCACGGCCCTGGAAGGATGTGCCCCCCCATCTCGTTCTTTCTGTCTTCAGTCCATGCTCTTCTCACTCGCTCAGCACCCTCTTTAAGCCTCGGCGGCCCCTCTGTGAACAGATCTCTGTCCGCTTGTGCACGGAAGGCCGCCATGCGGGCACAGCACCCGCTCCATGCCTGTCAGGCCCGCGTGCCGGCCGTCCAGCTCCCAGAGCCGGGCCGGACCCTGGGGGAGCTGGAGCGGGCGGAACACCCCCACTGCAAGCCACTGCCGTGGAAGCTTCCGGCCTGCTCAGACCCCGGGCTGTCTCCCCGTCCGCGTCTCCGAGTGCGGCGCGGTGGCAAACACACAGCTAGCGCCTCAGGACGACGGCCGGACGACGGGTGACACCCATGTCCTGTGTTCCAGGCGCGCAGTGCGTGGACCTGGGCGACGCGTACCTGTGCCGCTGCCTGGCCGGCTTCGCTGGGCGGCACTGCGATGACAACGTGGACGACTGTGCCTCCTCCCCGTGCGCCCACGGCGGCACCTGCCGCGACGGCGTGAACGCCTTCTCCTGCACCTGCCCGCCCGGGTACACCGGCAGGAACTGCAGCGCGCCCGTCAGCAGGTGCGAGCATGCGCCCTGCCACAACGGGGCCACCTGCCACCAGAGAGACCGCCGCTACCTGTGTGAGTGCGCCGACGGCTATGGTGGCCCCAACTGCCAGTTCCTGCTGCCCCCGGTGAACTTCAGCGAGCCGTACATGGAGGGCCGGGCTGGGCCGCTGCCCTGGGCCGCCGTCTGCGCGGGTGTGGTCCTCGTCCTCGTGCTGCTGCTGGGCTGTGCCGCTGCCGTCGTCTGTGTGCGGCTGAGGCTACAGAAGGCCCGGCCCCCCTCCGACCCTGGCCGCGGGGAGACAGAGACCATGAACAACCTGGCCAACTGCCAGCGCGAGAAGGATCTCTCGGTCAGCGTGGTCGCGGCCCCGCAGCTGAAGAACACCAACGAGAAGGCGGACCTCCAGGCGGGCCACGGCGCCGAGAAGAGCAGCCTCAAGGCCCGCTGCCCCCGCCTGGACTGCAACTTGGCGCAGGAGCTCACGGGCGACGCCGCCGGCAGGGACCCCCACAGCAAGCGTGACGCCGAGGGCCAGCCTCAGGGCTCTGCGGGGGAGGGGAAGGGCGCCCCGACCCTCAGGGGGTGCGTGCTGCGGGCCAGGTGGGGCATGTGGGAAGGCCACCTGGGTGGGCTCCCCGACACTTAAGGGTGTGTGCTGCGGGCCGGGTGGGGCATGTGGGAAGGCCACCTGGGGAGGGTGCCCCGACACTCAGGGTGTCCTGCATGCTGGGAAGGAAGGCGCCCCCCGACTCTTAGGGGTCCTGCGGGCCGGGCCGGCGGGGGTCCTCCCTGCTCCTCATCTTCCTGTTGAGAGGTGTTCCTGTGTGGTTACGGTGGCTCTTTCATTTCCCTTTTAGTAGAGAAGCGTCTGAGAGAAAACGGCCGGACTCTGTGTATTCCACTTCGAAAGACACAAAGTACCAGTCGGTATACGTCATTTCGGAGGACAAGGACGAGTGCGTCATAGCGACGGAGGTCAGTGGCTGGCAAGGCCCCGTGGGCGGGGCCACAGGCTGCTCCTCCCGCTTCTGAGCTAATCGCCCGCTGTCTGGTTGGCCCCTAGGTGTAACATGGAAGTGACATGGCAAAATTCCCGTTTCTCTTAAGTAAACGAAATTCCAAGGATGTACGCCCCAACGAATGCTGCTGAAAGAGGAGGGGGCCCTCGCGGGCGCTGCCGGGCGACCGCGCTCGGACCGAGCTGGCTCTCCTCCGAGGCTGGCGGGTGGCGGTGCGGGCCGTGGCTCCGCGGCTCGTCCGGGGGCCTGCGGCCCTGCCTCTATGACGTCCCCATTGCACTATGGACAGTTGCTTTTAAAAAATATATATTTAAATGAATGGACTTAATTACTACGTAAGAAGCATGCACTGCCTGAAGTGTATATCTCGGATTCTTATGAGCCAGTCTTTTCTTGAATTAGAATCACAAACACTGCCTTTATCGTCCTTTTTGATACTAAAATGTGTTATTTCTAGGTGGAAAAGATGTGTGTTATTTTTTGGACTTGTAAAAATATTTTTCATGATATCTGTAAAGCTTGAGTATTTTGTGATGTTCATTTTTTATAATTTAAATTTTCGGTAAATATGTACAAAGGCACTTCGGGTCTATGTGACTATATTTTTTGTATATAAATGTATTTATGAAATATCGTGCAAATGTTATTTGAGTTTTTTACTGTTTTCTTAATGAAGAAATTCCTTTTTAAAATATTTTTCCAAAATAAATATTATGAATGATGAGCTGAGGTGCGTTGACTCACTCACTGTGCGAGCCTCCGAGGACAGACGTGGCCTCTGGTTTTCTGTGTTTAGTGTCTGCCTGGTTTCACTGGATGGATTCAAGGCCACTCTCCTGGCCCCTCTGTCCTTCAGCACAGTTCGGGAGCAGGCGGAGCTGCAGGCAGGCTGGCTCCCAGACGGTCCCCGACTCCCGGGAACAGCAAGGCACGGGCAACTCCGTGTCACGTTCTGTTGGCGCGGGAAACCTCAGAGCTGGCCACCTTCCTTCTGAGCTGATGTTTTAAAGCCGCGCGTGGGATCAGACACCCACGAGGAAACTTATATCGCCATGGCAGACACTTCTGTGTTACCGTAACGCCGATTCGTCCATTCGTTTGTGGGTTTCTTTTCAGTTACTCTGAAAGTTAGTTTCCTTCCGATGCAACTGTGGCCGTGGGGACAGAGCCCCACGGTGCTGACACGCCTTCCACGGAGCGCTCACTGCGCGCGAGCCCCACGTCAGCACTCCGCAGGGGCCGTGGCCTCCACCCCAGGGGCTCGCCGTGTGGCCGTCCCATCTCGCAGGGTGGGACGGTGGAGGTGCTCATTTGGGGTTCGTAAGTGGCAGCGTCGATGCTGAACCTGGGCGGTCCGCCCCAGACCCCAGTTACGTCATCGATTGTTATTGGTCAGAATCTGAGCTGCATCTTGAGAATGAGACTTGGCATGTAATATGCCGTGGTGCCACTTGGTTGGTTCCGCGCGGAGTCGGGACCAGTTTTCAGCTCTACGGCTACTGGTCCGTGTTGGAAAGCTGGTTTATTTCCGGGGACACAGAGGAGGAGGCTGACGAGCCGCTTTGCCATCGCCCAGTGACCGCGTCGGGCTCATTCCGCTGGTCCTTGTACGGTCCAAAGTTCTGGAATCTTCCTGGGGAGGAGGGCGGGGCGGGTGTGTGCCAACTAGCGCACAGGCCCACCCTGATGTAAGTGATGGAGAGAGCCGAGATGCAGAAAACCACATCGGCTCGGGGTCAGGGGGCATGTGTGAGCCCCGGGACAGCCTCCCAGCACTGCTGCGTGAGACACAGCCCGGCCTGCTCCGAGCCCTCCGGCTCCTGCAGGCAAGACTCCGGCGGCGAGGTCCGCGGTGCCCAGAACGAAGCCCGCAGCAGGGCCTCCGGTCCCCCTCTGCCCGCGGCACGTCCTAGGACGATGGAGGGGTCGCCCGTGTTTCCACAGGCCGCGGGCTCTGGCGGGGGGTAGGGGCAGCGTGCCGGCTCACGCTCGCCGAGCTGGAGCCATTGTTAGCAGCTTCCTTTCACTTCCAGAAGTGACCCGACCTGGCTAATAAGTGGCTCATCTATTTCAAAGAACGAGATATGCTGGGACTCGTGTCAGGTCTGCTCCGTGAGAGGCGAAGGCCCCCGGTTCTCAAAAGCAGCCCCAGGCCCTGCAGCCGTGGGAGATGGCCCTTCCATCTGCGGGCAGCATGTTGGGACCTGACACTGGCAGTGTGGGGTGACCGTGCTCAGTGGGACGAGGTTCCCCGAGCCCCTCCCGGCACCGATATTTGAACTTGACATTTAATCAGGTGGCCCCCCCAGCTTTCGGGGTTCCTGTCATTGGCAGTGGGAAGCTCGGGCACGCCCGTCGAAACCAGCCACAGATAAGCATGGGCGTTTAGGGGCTGGCTGCGACTCAGTCCTCTGGCCAGTGCTGTGGTCGGCTGTCCGTCGTCCTCTCTGTGGTGTCACCAGGGACGAGACAGGGAGGGACAACAGAGCACTTCGGACAGCGGGGAAAAGTAGGCCCTTCTCGCAGGGGCAGGGCCGGCCGCGTTCCCGGTTAGGGGGCCCCAGCATGGGGGGGCCTCGGGGGGGCCGAGGGGGGAGGGCCCCCCCTGGGCCCGTCTGTCCCTGTGTGGCGGGCCCAGGGCTGCGGACACACGCATTCTTCTCCCTAGATTTCGTCCTGTAACTTTTCGCTTAGATGTGGTGTTGACCTTCCAGAACGTAGAGAGAGCAGCACTGAGCGCTCCCCGTGGCGGCCAGCTGCACTGGCCTCCCCTGCGGCTGTGCGTGGGAGCCCTCCAGTCAGGACGAGGGGCCCCCCACCCCACCGCACCTGCGCGGCTCTGAATTAGTTCCTACCTGGCGGGTCACAGTCCGTTACTGTGTTTACTCTGATGCTCGACCGCCCCACACTTGGGCAGTGTCCATCCTCTGCTGCCAGCGTCCAGGCCCCTTACTGCGTGCGCCTCAGCCCGGCTCTGCAGCCAGCCTTCCCCGTGAGCCCTGCCGCGCTAGCGGGAGCAGCGGTCACCGCGCCCTAGCTTCGTGTGTTTGCAGCCCTCGGAGTGACGAGCGCTTAGAGGCTGTCAACAGAGCGACCGGCGCCAAGGCCGCCGCCCGGCTGCGTGAGCGCACCGTTAGGCCTTCGGGCGTGGCTCCGCGTGTGCTTCTCGCTCTGGATTCGGCATGGTAAGTGGCCGGGAAAACAGTGCCATTGATGGGCACTGTTTGCAAGGAAAACTAAACTCGAATCTGATCAGACCTCTGGCTACTAGTTTACAGAAACACAGGGGCCTGGGGGCGGCCAGGACCCCAGCAGCGGCTGCTCGGCCAGATCCAGGGGCTTGTGCAAGGAGGAAGGACGGGCGGGAGAACATATAGATCAGCAGAGACCCGACCGTCACATGGTCAAAGGAAATTCTTTGAGCCAACTGGAGAAATGTAAACACGGGTGGGTTTTTACTGATATTAAAGAATATGTACATTTTTTACATGTGCGAGGTTATCACTGTGAAGTTAAACAAAAGAGTCCTTAGCTTTTAGAGAAAATTCCTTTAATCTTTGTGGATAAAACACTGTTATCTCCGGTATTTGCTTCAAGAAGGTGGGTGCAGCTGGAACAAGGGGTCCCACCTGTTTTAAAGTTCCCATAAACGAAAGCACTGAGACGCACCGTGCTGTGACAACACACCTCTGCGTGCGTCAGCGGGCTCCGCTGGTGCCGTGGATTCTGGGGAGGTTTTCTTTCCTTCCCTGGCTCACTCGGGTCAGAAATCTTATCAGGCCAAACCCCTGGCCCCCAACGGGCCGCACGCAGGGCGGCGAGCCTCGTCTGGGCTCTGCCCGCGCGGGCTCGTGTCCTGCCACGCCCGCAGGAGGGACTCCATGGCGGCCCCTACGCCAGCATCACGGGGACCCCTCCTCCCTGCCCCCAGCCTCCCCAGAGCACGGGGGTGAGGGAGCCGCCCTGCCTTGAGCCAGCGAACAGCTTCCCGCTGCTCCGGCAGAGCCCAGCCCCTAGCTCGGCCCGTCCGGCCTCTGTGTCCTCTGGCTCCTGAGTGGCCTTCTGCATCGCCTTATGATTGGCTCCTCGCTACCCCCTGAGCAATCAGCTCCAGCCACACCGGCCACTGGCAGTGGCGCTCGGCTCCTCCTGATTCCGAGACTGCCCTGTGGCCTTTCATCCACTGGACGTTCTGCCCTCACTCAGGCCAAGCCCTCGAAATGCTGGCCGTCAGGACACCCTCTGCGACGGCTCAGCCGGGCGCCTGCCCCCCGTGTGACGATGCTCTCGTTTGTGTAGTTATTTCTTTCATGTCTGTGTCCCAGGAGACTGCGGCCCTCCGGAAGGCAGGGCCGGTCAGCTCTGCTCTCCCACATCCAGTTCCAGCTCGCGCTTGACCGAGAGAGGGTTCTCGACACACGCGAGAGCACACGCATGTGCACGGCGGACACGTGTGAAGCGTGTTAGGACGCTGGCCACGACAAAGTTGTATTCTAGTATTTCTACTTGTCAGTGTCACCGGGAGTTTCGGGCCGGACGTTGGCGTCGTCCGAGTGGCAGGCCGTGTTGCTTAGTTTTTATCCCAGTGAATAATGGCCACCCAGACACGGCCGAAGCGTGCCGTGAGGACGCGCCTGCTCGGCGTCCAGCAAGCAAGCGGTGTGCAGCTGGTCTTTCCTCACCGTGGCTTCTGCAGAAAAGCTCTGAGGATGCTAAGTGCTCGCCCTGCAGGGCAGCTGCTGTCTGCAGAGGCAGCGAAGTGAGGACGGGCATTTTGAGGGAACCTGAGCGGGGAGCTGGGGCCTCGAGCACGGAGGGCGCACGCTGTGTTTCTGCTGAAAGCAGTGTGGATACCGCAAGTGTGGGCACCAAAAATACTTGGGCAATTTCAGGCATTTGCCACTTCGAAGTAATTCGGGGACAGTCTTTTTAAAGACGATGGGTCCATGCACCAAATGAGCACTTTCTCCTGAACGACCCTGGATTACATGCATTTGCTCAAATAAACAAATATTTCCATTTTAGAAACCTATGGGACTTTGCCCCTGGGGGCTGGAAGGCTGTCACCCTTGTTTTCTTGCTAACGAGCCCTGAGAAACGACGTCCCGTTTTGTTTCCCTGTGTCTGCCGGCATCTAGCGTCGGCTGACTCCGGGTTCTGGATTCTGGACTCTCGGCAGGAGGGAGCCGGGTCTCTGGAGCCGGCGTGAGGCAGCCTCTTTGTTCTGGGAAGCACGTGGAGGGCCGGCGACGACACTCAGGTGGTTAACAACGTTCTTCGGAAGGGAAGCGGTGCAGGGTGAGGGCACGTGGCTCACAACGAGGGTGGGAAATTCGCGTCAGTGCCACACTGGCCGCCAGGGAAGGCGGCGGGATCGTCCTGCGGGGTGGGGGGCCGGACAGGCTACCCTGGCCGTGCAGCGGTGGCTGACGGCTGAAGCGTGCATGAGAGCCAAGGTGTCAAACCCTTCTCAGCTTTACGGTTCTCTGGTACCAGCCTCCTCTCTGAGGGCTATGCCCGTGCCCGCGTGTGCACTGGTGTTCGCCTTTGTCACGGTCAAATCAGTGTCCACAAAAGCCAGTAGATTTTTAAGTCAGCTTGAGCTTTAAACTGGTTGGAACAGAGGGGACAACGTGCTTGCCGTTCTGGGCACTTGACAGGAACGTTTGGGCTTTGGTGAAGGCTTACTGCGGAGACAGAACTGAACCGGAGGCTTTCTGCCACTTGCCTGACTTCCGAAGCCAGGTGACACCGTGCTGGGAAGGCGGCACCCGCGGCAGTTCCGACGGTGGCTGTGCTCCGTCCGGCCAGACAGTAGTCGTACCCCAAGGGGTGGGACCTGCGATGCGCTTTTGCCGGGATTAGTGGCCCCTCGGCGTCTGGTCTCCAGCAGTGCCTGCAGGGTGAGCTGCAGGGGACAGAAAGCATGGCTCCTTTAGGACAGTAGATCGAATCTGTTTAAATTCGTGAATTTCAGCCCTTTCTGAGAAGCTTAGAAAAAACTTGGGCATAAAGAGTCAAGTCGCCTGCAACGTTAAAAAGGCGTGTTTATAACGGAAAACATCAACGATTTCGGAGTTTCTGTTAAGATAAAAAGAGCAACGTTAGGTGCTCTTCTGCTCCTCAGAGTTGGTTCCTTTGACCGGGAGGCCGTTGCGCCTCTGCTCGGTTGCTGGTGACGACAGAGGACGCCCCGCACGGTGCCACCTGCAGGTGCCCACCGTGGTGCCGGGCGGCGGGGCAGAGGAAAACCAGCGCCGGTGACGGCTGAGTGGCAGCACGGGAGGCACGCAGAGGCGGCCACCAACGTGCTCGGTGCACAGACCACGCTCCATCCGTGTCTGGGGGCAGCACCGGTCTCAGTCCCCTGGGCGCCCTGCTGACCTGGCTCAGTGCCATGCACTCAGCTCCTGCTGCAGACGTCACACGTTAGGGCCCTGCGAGGTGACCGAGGAAGGGAGATGGCCACAGCCAGGCCGGCCCCTGACCGGTGTCCCCGAGGACGTCCCCTCCATGGACTCGCGGAGCGTGTTCACAGCCAGTGCCTCCGCATGTCTTGGTTTCCTCATGGGGGGTGTGTGCTGTCTGTCTTGATTATCAGGGTGCAGTTCACTCAGGTCAGACGCGCATATGTGGCCGCTCGCGATGAGGGCTGAGAAACGCGTGCACTCAGGAGACCAACCCAGGGTCAAGACAGAGACCCCGTCGGGCCGGAGGTCCCTGGGGCCCTCTGCGCTTCCCGGCACGTGCGGCGCGGGGCCTCCTGGCGGCAGCTCTCTCTCTGCTCTTCCTCCGCTCTGCCTCCCTTGGTCACCAGCATTTCCGGTTCTGCAGGGACCCTGCCGGCCAGGCCGTGGGGAGGGACGGCATGGGACCTTCCTCTTTCGCCCTGACGGTGGACGCTGGGCGGGAAGCCCGCGCATGGTGGCCCTGGCTCTGCGGCCGCGCCGGCCCTTGCGCCCCACGGGCACCCTGCCCCGCTGCTCGGAGGCTGCCGGGGCTGAGCAGCTGGGGTGGGAGGTGGGACAGGGGCTGAGGGGCACGGGGCGGCCTTGTCCTGTGGAGTGAGTGAGTGTCACCTCTAGGAGCGCGAAGGACTGTGTGTGTCCTTACAGGTGCCCACCGCCGTCCTCATTGTCAGAGAAATATTGGTTCTGGGCAAAATTATGAAGTTATCTACTCTAGTTAAACCAGTGGTAGTTCTGGGTAACAATTTGTCTCCGTCCTCCTCATGGTACACCTCTCGCTGTCCGGCTGCTCCTGGCTTTTCACGCCGTCCATGACTTTAAAAACAGTTTGGGGACATAAACACACCCATTTAGAAAAGCCCCTCTGGCTGGGAAAACAGAGTCCCCCCTAAGTCATTTCACCTGCACTGCCCCTCCCTATCCTGGTGGCTTCTCTGGGCCCTGGAGCTAGACTGCCGTCTCCACCTGTCCTGGGGGTGGCATCGGAGGCATAGGCCAAGTCCTTGGGCCCGTGCCCGTCCCTGCAGATCTGAGAGCCTGTGGCCTCTCAGGGGTCACCAGAGCTGTGACCCCAGGAGACAGCAGGTCTCTGTGACAGGCCGAGGCGCCCAGTGTGCTGAAGTCCCAGCTGGTCCTTCGTGGACTGAAGGGGCAGCCTGGGTCTATGACAGGCGGAGACAGGGGCCAAGCTTGGTGACAGAGTGCAGAGGGCACGTGTACTGTGGAGGGAAACGAGGGGCCTGCAGACAGGGTGCCCTCCCTGAGGCCGGACGGCAGAGGGACGAGCGGGCGGGAGACGGAGACAGTGTTGTCCTTACGTGGGAGGTTGGAGACATGAGACGTCTTCCCAGCAGAGCCAAGGATGGTCGTCCCTCCATCGGTCACTCTGTGACGGAGGTCCTTTCACAGGAAAGCAAGGTGAGGCTGTGGTGCTGGAGGAGGGGCCACGTGGCCCCACAGGGCCCGGGGCCGAGGACCATTCGTGGGACGCGTGTGCCCGGCCGACCATGAGGCCAGCTTCTCCTGGGCTCACTCTGTGGCGAGGGGAGCTGACCGCTGTCACGGAGGCTGGCGGCAGGTCAGAGTCGCCCCCCTTCTGCCAAGACTTCACCCCAACTGCACACCTGTTCACAGGCGAGATGGAGTGAGCAGCCGCCCAGGTAACTGGGAACGTTGTAAAGCAATTAAGAGCCGAAACTCAATATCAGGTTCGAAAGACCAGGTTGAGGATGTCGGCGCGGGACACTCTCCTGGAGTGCGGGGGGCCCAACGCAGCCCGGGCGTCCGGGTTAGGGGACAGGGTGGCGGCAGGCTTGGTCAGGAGGCGGGTTTAGGAAGGGGCAGGTGGAAGAGGCTGTGCTGCCGGCCACGGGCAAGAGACGTGGCACCTGTAGGAGCTGGCGAAGGCCCTGCCCGCACCGGCATTGCCCAGCGAGGCCCGGGTGGCTCTCCCGCTTTCTCGGCTGGAGACGATGGGTGTTTGTTGCCGCAGCCGGGGGAGGCTGGGCTGCGGCCGAGCTCCAGGTGGAGACAGGTGAGCAAGGCCCACCTGCTCCCAGCAGCCCCGTCGGCGTTGGAAGCTGGAGCCCCAGAGCCTGGTCCCAGGCCTGGAAGGCGCACGAGAGTCCGTGAGTCACAGCCAGCACGTTCGTCCTGGCAGGAAGGTCACCCGAGGTGCTGGGCGCAGCGTCTGTGGTGAGCCAGGTCGCTCCTGAGCGGGGGCTGGTCCTGCGCCCGTCTGCTGGGTGGGGGGCTGGCCGTGCTCGTCAATGTACCTGACAGTCACTGATTCTGTGACACTGGGTACCGTCAACTGCACTCCAGAACCCAGATATTTGCACGGGAAAAACACTCAGTTCGTTCCAAAATGCCAGCAGAACTGGTGGCAGGGTAAGTAACAGGTGTGGGAGCAGCTGCCCCTGTGCACGAGTCTTCTTTCAGATGTGTTTTTGGGGAGGAACCCACGGCTTTCAGAGCATTTTGCTCTGAAATATTTAAAGAATGTTTCTTGCTTTTTTCTGTTAGAGCCGCGGTTTTAGCATGTATTAGCTGAATCATGAGACCTGCAGTAGCACCGGGGAAGTCACCACTTAGAGGGACAGACTGATTCGCTGGCCTGCGGCTGGTTGCAGAGCATTCGGTTCGGCTGGCGCCTCCGTGCTGAGGTGCTGACTCGCGCGTGAACCCTGGCTGGGCGGCCAGGGCGGCGGCGTGGACCCGCGCGTGTCCTGACGCGGAGGCTGTCCTCGTGGCTTCTGGCCACCGGCCTGCTGTCCTCCGATGTGCCCAGCCTTCCTGGTTGGGGTCGATGGTGCTCTCGCCCACAGGCTCCCGCGGGTCCCTTCGCGCTGGGCCCTGTGGTCCCCGCAGACCGTTTATGGTCATGAGCGGCGGAGACGGCCTGTGTTCTCTGGACGAGAGGCGAATACGGTCTCAGCGTTCGCCAGCCTGGATCCCCGCAGGCTCCACGGGCACCCGCCACCACACTCAGGCACTGGTGGTGCGAACACCAAGGGTTTCTACTCGATTTCTATTCATTTTTCACACCTCCGGAAAAGTGTGACTCAAATCGATGAAGCTATTTCTTCGCTTTGCTGACTGCGAATGCTCCTTACTCCATGCCCGGTGGCACGTGGCACGTGGCTGGACCAGGGACAGGCTGCGGACGCTCCCGCTGGCGAGTGCAGGCCGGCTCTCCGAAGCGTTCGCGGTGCCGGCGGCTCGTCTGTGGCGTCCTAACCCGCAGGAGGTGACTGGGCTTCGGCCTGGGCCGCACCGCCTGTCCGTGTCCCTGGGTGTCGTGTCCTCCCGCTCCGAGGACGCTGGCCCCCCCCACTCCAGGCGACCTTGCCTCCACTCTCGACGATCTGCAAAGACCCCATTTCCAAATAAGACCACAGTCTGACGGCCTGGGCACAGACGGACACCGTGCAGGCCACGTGGACCCCTCCATCACTATCGATCACGCGACTTTTTAGAAAGCATACCTGTTCACGGTGCCAGGGGGTAGAAAGTATCGAACAGCATTCCCGAAAGCCACGCTGTGCCGCCTTCGCGGGACAGGGCAGACGCCGGGACAGTCCCCGTGAGCCGCTGTGGGATGGAGCGTTCCAGAAGAGACGCCAAGTGCTGACAGACAGAGCAGGGGGAACGGGAGGGGTTGGGCTCACACCAGGAGACACAGGGCTGGGCGGCACGGACCACGGCCCTGCTTCCCAGGAGGGCAGTAAGACCAGGGCTGCTGGAGACCGGCCCCAGGCGTGTGGCGCAGGGGCCGCCCGTGACCCAGGACGAGGCTGAGCTGCACTGAGTCCCAGAGCCCCTGCCTCCAGCTTCCTGCCCCTCACGACCCCATCTAGGAGTTAGGGAGAAGGAGGTTAACTTTCTTTTGGTCTGGAAAAATCCATTCCGCAGTTTTGGCCATCCCTTCCTGACAAATAGGATTTTAAATCCCTTTATCTGGAGACAAACAGAAAGTTGGTGGTGAACAATTTGAGCTGATATTCTTGCCAGCTGTTAAGGGACACATGCAAAAAAAAAAAAGCCAACGACATCTGGTCAGCATTGACATTTTGTGACAGAAGCGTTTTTTTCCTGGGATGTTTTCCAAGAAACTACATCTCGGAATCCCTGGTCTCTTCACGCCAAGGCCCCTTCAGCCTCCAGCCCCCAACCTCTGACCTCTTCGAAAAACAAAAAGGAAAGTGATCGCGTTGACCAAAGCACCAGCCACATAACTGGGCAGGGACGGGGCGCGGCTCAGGTCGAACAGTGGGGGGACAGTTGCTTTCACACCCCGAGCTCTGGACTCCGACTTCCCCCGTGGGCCTCTGCCAGGCGTTTGCTGAGGTGGAGGATGCCAGGGGCCCGCAAGGCCCTTTTGTCCCCACCCGCTGGGCTGTGGTGTCACCTGGCTCCCGACACCCCTCCGGCCTCCTCCGGCCCGTCCCCCTAACCACTTGCGTGCTGGGGGAGCGAGGCTTTCAGTTTTTAAAACGTGAACAGTGTCAAGTAAATGCACTAATTATCACTGTGGATGTTTCTTCCTGAAGTTGTCAAGTCTTCTTTGCCCGACTCCCCAGGAATGCTAATGAAATGGGCCAGTTCCAGAGGGGCTGCTCGGGGCTGCGGTGGTCCCAGACTGGTGGGTCCCCTTTCAGAGGGTGGGCACCTTCCCCACGGTGGCCACTGGCCCCAGGGTGCAGCCACGCGATGTGAATTCGCTCCAGAGGCTGTATGGACAGCCTTCGTGGACAGAGGCCAGCATGCCCCAGCTCAGAGGGCCGGGAGGCCCAGAGCTCCTCTTCCAGCCTCTCCTTCATAGGTGGGGAAACCAAGGTCAAGATCAGCTGTTCTCTGAAGCTCCTGGTGCTCTCAGTTCCTGGATCGAATCCCGGGGTTCTAGGTGGCACCGGGGCCACCCCGTATGTCACAGCTACCTGCCTCTCAGATCTCTGTGTTCGGGAGTTGTGAGCGCCATGCGGTGCCAGGGCGGCCGTGTGGACGTCTGTGAGAGGGGATGCCCCGTGGGTCAGTCCGTCCCCGGAACGCAGGCCAGTTCAGCAGAGAGCGGAAACCTCAGGATGCGAACGCGTGGGAAGCAGTTCTGTGGCGTCGGCACGGGCAGGAGAGCCAGCAGGTGCTTAGCAAACGCAGGGAGCTCGGGCTTCTGCACAAGCCCAGTTCCAAAGCCCCGATTTCAAGGGAGAAGGCCAGCTAAAACGAAACCGCACTTCCCAAGTGAGGGACCTGGGGACGTGGCAGCTGGGCAGCTGTTCGCGGCAGGTGGCTCAGCAGACAGGCCGGTGCAGGGGTGAGAAGCGGCATTTGGCTCCCTTCCTCAGTGCCGCTCCGCCCGTGACCGTGGGTGGTGGCCATCCGCTTCCCTCGGCCGCCCTGGCCTCTGGCCCCCACACACCCCGTTGCCAGCCTTCTCTGTGGGCGTCTAAAAGGGCCCCGTGTGTCCTGTGTGTGTCTGATGGGTGTCACACAACTTGGTTCAGATCACTGAAAAAAATCCCAGTTCTTCCTCACGACTCCGCAGAGAACAGAACGAGACAGTGTGGGAGCCGCAAGGAGCAGAAGCCCGGGAGGTGAGGTGGCCGGGCCCGGGTCCCGGAGCGGGCGAGCGGCCGCGTTAGGCTTGGACGCCTGCGTTGTGGCTGTCCATCCAGAACGCGCTTTCCCTGTTTCCGATGGATGTCAACAGATCGTTACGGACGATCAGCGAATGTGAACGGAGCTCTCAGGTGCTGCCCACGCATCTGACCTTAGTGGTCCACGGCAGCCGGGGCCATGGCGGCGAGGAGGACGGGCACACGAGTGCCAGCGAGCCCTGGCCTGGCGTCGTCCAGGCCTCGCAGCAAGTCTGGAAGGTTTGCTGCTGCCCAGGCCATGGCGCCGGCATCGCGACGTGCTGCTGGCCTGGAGCTTCTCCGAAAACATAGCCTCCTGCGACGGGCCAGTGTGCGGCAGACGGGGGCGGCGGAGACGAAGGGGCTCTGCCCTGGGACGGGAGGGTCGTCTTCTCAGGCCTGACTCTCCAGTGGGCCGGGCCTGCACGTGGTGTGCCGGACACGCAGAGCCTGGGTGGCTCTGGTCCAGCCGGAGGAGTTTTGCTAGGCGCTGGTGGCACCTCCGAGGCCACGCGGGGCTCCACAGCCCCCACGGTCCCCCGCCTGCTCGCTCGACCCCTGTAGGTGCTGGCGTGGGTGTGGGGCCCGGTTCAGTCCCCCATAGGCACAGGCACAGGGGGCTTGGATCTGTCTCTTAACACTCCCAAGAGGGAAAATCCCAACTCTTTTTGCTGTGAGAAGCGATTTTAGTTTGAAATTCTACACTGATAAAGCCAGGCTGTAGGAACTTTGGAGAGACAACCTCAGCCCCGGCCCCTGGCCTCTCCGCTCCTCCCACGTCTCCTCCTACGTGTGCTGTTTGCAAAGCCGCAATCAGTCGATGGGCAATTTTACATCCTGCTACTTTTTTTTTTTCCGACATTGTGTTAGCAATTTCCATGTTGCTGCACGGCTCTCGAGAACAGTTCAGGAGGCGGCTTAATCCCCCGTGAGGCACTGAACTGATGAGAGTTCTCCCTGCTCCGGTGACATGGTGGCCAACGGCCTCACCCACCCACGTCCTCGTCAGGGTTATAATTTTCACTCCACCTTTATTGAATTGAATATTAATGGTTCTCTGACCGAGGGTTTCCCTGCTGATCGGCTGAGCTGCCACAGGCTGATGCTGCAGTCGCCCCTCCAGCCCCCCAGGGTCGTCGGGATTCACCAAGAACAGTGGTCGTCTCGATCTTTTTACCATCAAAGATCTCTTTTTCTGTTTTCCCATAGAGCCTGTGCTCACTTTCACTTTGACATGTTTTACCATTTTGTTGATCAAAGGCATATTTAATTGCCACGTAGAGCAGCTGCTGAGTGTTGGGTGACCAGTGTACAGAGAAGACCCTGCCTTGGCTGGTCTGTGCAGGCCAGGTGCTGGCTGGGTGCTGGCCGGGTGCTGGCTGGGGTTCCCGCGACGGCCTGGCCCGTCTCTGACGAGCACTGCGGGCGACCTCGCGGATCTGCTCGAGGGCAGTCGGGAGGCCCCGTGGCCGTGCCCAGCCTCCTGGGGTTGGGGGCGGAGGACACGGTGCCCAGGGCGCAAACTGCCAGTGCCAGGTTTACGTTTACTCACTGCAGAGCCTCGCTGGGCCCCGGAGCTTGGGGACGCCTAGGGACTCCCCAGATAAGCTTCGTGCCCCACAGCGCTGAGGAAGCCGGACCCACGAAAGCCACTGCCCACGACTAATTGCGAGCCAGGAACGTCTGCCGGCCATCCCCACGCCCACACAGTTTCTCAAAGGTCACCCAGGTCGCGGGCTCTGGGACATGCAAACTCTTCGTGGGGAGTGGCCGGCCCCGGGTGTCGTGGTGGATCCCAATGCAGACCTGTCCGTTCACTGCGGCTGGTCCCAGGGGCTGGGAGACCAGCTTGGCCTGCACCCTGTGGGACCCCCGCCTCTGCCTGCAGCTTCAGAGTTGGCGGTTGGCCCACAGCTCTTGGCTGGCTATGGCTTTGCATGGTTCAGGCAAGTTGCCTAGACATTTGTTTTCTTCTGTTTTTTGTTTTTTTTCTCTGTAATTAAAAGATTTTCAACAATGAGCGTACTGGGAAATATAATAAATGCTTTAAAGCCGTGTATGAAGCAGGTGCTTTGCTTCCAAAGGCGACAATGGCTGCAGGACCCAGTTCCTCCCGAGGAGGAACGGCTCCTCCTCGAGGACTTCCTGTCTCTTCTCTGGTGGCTTGCCGAGGAGGCCACGAACAGCGAGATGGGAGAGAATGGTGGCCATTGCCCTTGGGGGCGCGGCCAGCTTCCACAGCAGGGAAGGTGCCGGGGACCGTGGAACCACCGTGGTCTGGAGACACCGATGCGGTCCAAGCTTTCTGTCTCTTGGGGCTCGGGCATGGACCCGCTGGGCCCAGACTTCTGGGGATGGCGGTGGCAGGGGCTGGGCGCTGGACGTGGTTCACGGGCTGGGTTGCCTTCATGAGGTTTGTTAAGTGCTTGGAGCCTCCGTTTCCCCATTCAATGAAGAAGGGCGACAGTTCTTCCTCCTCCGTGTCACTGTGGGGTAAGTGACATCAACTCATGCAGTGACGTCGACTCATTCACGGTGTGAATTCTCAGGGCCTCCAGGGGAAGGAGCCGCATTCTGCCTGGGCCTGAGTCCTGGCCCAGGTGGTGGCGAGCTCCCAGGAAGACGCAGGACGCAGTGGTGGCCCCGCCCAGCCAGACCCCTCGGGGTCACGGGCCGTCCATGCTGCCCATTGGCGGGCGTGTTGGACACTGACGGGCGGGAGCCCGCGTGGGCCTCGGAATGCCCGCCGTGCTCGCAGACGCTCGTGGGCCAGGCTACGGCGCAGCCTTCCCCAGTGGCAGGCACCTCCGGAAACAAAGGGACCGAAAGCTTTGCTTCCAGGATATCGACTTTAAGCTGGTGATTAAGAAAAGACTCAGGAAAACCTTCGACGCCCCCACCATGCCTCAGCGGTCTGGAGGGAAAGATCTGCTCCGGGAAGGGGTCCGACATGTCTGTCCATCCTGGGGACGGGGCTGTCATACGGGGGCCTGGTGGCCAGCTGCCCCGGCCCCGTCGTCTCCAGCTGCCCAGCACGAACGTTCCTGCCACGTGCGCCCACTTGTCCTCAGCTCCCTGTCCGTCGCCATCTCACTTCCGAGGTCCAAGGCCCCGACTCCCCGCCTCTCGCCTTTGTCCCGAGTGTCACACAGACCCAGTGCCCCTCGCTGTCGGTGAGCTCCCCGTGCGCATGCGGTGAAGTTCAACTTTCTCTGGTTGGTCCGTCTCTGTTAATTTGATCGTTAGCCCGGCTAGAAGAACTTAGCAGGTAGGTAGGAGGAAAAGGGTCCTTTTTTCAGCCCCTACAGGCCGGTGGAGTGTTACGCTGGCCGACACCGCACAGACTGTCCTTCCTGAACTCTGAGAGGTAGGGGGAGGGCAGGGCGAGGGCTGCTGGGCACCCGTCTCGGCTGATTCTGAAGAGAGGTCTTTGTGTGGCAGCAACGAACCAAAAAAAGAAATTCTATTTTGATTTGGTCACACATTGCCATGAGGTCTTATTTTTGCCACATCTGTGGTGAACTGGACCTTCTGGTCTGTGCTTACAGGGCCTCGGGGCCCTGGACCCAGGACGGACGGGAGCAGCTGACGGCTCGGAGCTGGACTTCCAGTTGGACAAAGTCACTACAAGTGAGTGTGTCGCCGTCTGCTGTCTGCACCTAATATTGTGGTGGAAGCTCTGTGATGTCTGACGGCCTGGGCGAGGGGCGCGGCGGCGTCCGGCACACGCTCCGCGCAGAGAGACAGCACGAGAAGGGAGGGCCAGGCAGAGGAGGCGGGCAGGGGACCGGGGAAGCAACTCTTGCTGCTCACTTCTCTCTTTTCTGGAGCCAGTGTGTCCTCGGGGCCAGAATCTTAGTGGATGGGACCAGCGATTCTAGACCACAGTGGGTTTCTCCCACAAAGGAAGAAATCGCGTCAGCACGCGTAAGTCAGGTGATTGGTCAGGTGATGGGTGTCGTGTCCCAGGAGCAGGTGTGCGGGTCGGCGGGGTCCCCGTGAGCTCGCATCACCTGGGAACTTGTCCTGCCAAGTCTGCACCTGTGTCGTAGGAGCTGGTGGCTTCCTGCCGTTTAGGTGGCTGAGGACACCCCGCCACACTCATCGCAGGTGAGCTGGGCGGGTGCCATGCCGCTGTCGCAACGTGTCGGGCTGTGGGCCTTGGTTGGTTACAGTTAGCAACACAGAAGGGACCTCGCCTGAGAGTCTAGTCTCCCTCCTCCTGCCCCCAGCATCTCCATGGCCGCCCCGCCACCGTCCCCGACACTCACGACCGACAGCTGGCGGTGGACAGAGGCAGAGTCCCATGCAGACAGAGCCGCGCTCACAGCCGAGTAGAGAGCACGGGGAGGGTCAGCTCCCCAGGACTGTGTCCCAACTGCGCCCCAGGCAGACTCGGTGGCCGTGGGGCGGAAGCCAGCCGGGGGGTCGTTTCATGGCTGACGGGGATGGTCAGGAAGTGACGAGCTTCCTCGGACTTTCCAGACTGGAAGAGTGAAAGCGAAGGACCGGCCGGCGGCTCCGGTGACTGCTGGTGACGGGGGCGACTCCAGGCTGGGTTATCGTGACTTCAGGCAACTCTCGCAGCTCCCAGCCCAAGTCGCTGATGGGAACGGGGACATCTGTCGGGGACGGTGTCTGCCCGGCTGTTTTACGACCCTGAAGGGGCGACCATGTGCCCCCGAAGTCGGAGCACCCTTTCTCCCCCGGTGGAATTCAGGAAGCACGAGCGCCGTCACGGGGGCGATCCCCACTGAGTTCAGGTCGCCGTCAGGGGGCACTTCCGGGCACGTGGGCAGCCACGTACCGGGGTGAGGGACCCTCTGTCCCTGACAGATATTGTGACTCCTGCAGGTATCAGTCTCCCGCATGAAGTGCTTCCTCAGAGACAGCGGGTCTAGAAGTCTGTCGGGTGTGACAGCGTCAGGACAGTGGCATTTTCGTGGCTGCCGGTCTCAGTTAAGCATGCAAGCCTGGGACTCCCTCCTGCACCGCCTCCCACACCCAGGGGGCGGGACCCGGACGTGCCGGCCTGGGAGGCTGGGACAGGGCGCGCTGGCAGTGTGGCCCGGTGACAAGCCGTCTGCTGTGTTTGAGGGAAGCTGATGGCAGCTGGGCGTCCTAGGCCTATGGGGAAGGCTCTTGGCGTGGAGGGCCATGTCCCGCAGCCTCAGGAAGGACAGGGCTGAGGGCTTGACCACACCTGCAAGTGGCCTCCTTGAGTGGACATCTTTTGTTGGGACAGTGCCATGTGTGTAGCTTTTGGTCACCTGGTGCCATCGAAGCAAGTTGGCCCCTTCAAATCATTCCCACTGTCGCTTGAATGAGCCTGTTTATTGCACACCGCCCCCCGCCCTCCCGTTTTACGTAGTCCTCGGGACTGTCCCTGTCCTGGGTTTTCGCCTTGGTCTGTGTCATTCCGGTTTAGACAGTAAATCTTTTAGGCATGAGCTCTGCCACTCTCTACAAACAGGGCAGTGTTAACGTCTGCTGAAGGTAAACGCGTCACCGTGTCTGAGGGACCTGGGGCCCTTGACATCATTATGTCTCCCCACTGGGCTGACGAGTCTATTTACAAAGGCCTGCAGGATGCTCCATTAAACTTGATTCGGATAAACCACAAATAATTTTTTACTATGAATCTCAAATACTGATGAAACAAACTTAAGATAAAAAAATCGTTTTACTTGAATTCAAATTTAACCGGATGTCCTGTGTTTTTGTCTGCTACGTCTGGTCACTCTCCCAAGGGCCTCTATGAAGCTGCATTTGGTGAAGAGATGGCCCAGAGCACAGAGCCTGGCACTGACCCCCAGGGCTAGAGTGAGCGTGGCCGAGTGGAACAGGTGACAGTGTCCTGTGCCGCTCTGGAGAGCCTGAGGGATCTGATTTACAGTCACAGAAGGTGAGATATTTTTGGCATCTGCCACTGACTCAGGCTTAACTTGAGCTTCAGAAGCTTCTTCTCTCTGAAGCAGCTGAACTATTTCCAGGGAGCGACTTCCCTATGTCACAGTCTGTCTGTCACTTTTCAGGGACACTGTGCAGACAAGAAGCCCTAGCTGTGGGCAGAACGGCAAGCGGTTGAGGGCTCTGAGAGAGAGGTGCCGGCTGGCCAATTCCCGGCAGCCGCCCCCTCCGGGGAGCTGCCTCTGCCAGCCTGAGGCTCGTCCTCCACGTGTCCTCTGGACATGGGATGGGGGGGCCAGTCCCTTCTTGAAGTGGCAGGGAGCCTTGCTCTCAGTTCTGGGGATGTCAGCTCTTACCTGAGTCTACAAAGAGCGGCTTTAGGACAGACAGGAACCGCGGCTGTGACCAGGATGGCTGCCGATGTATTCAGTACTCACAGCAAACTTACAAGGAAGGCAGAGGTTCCCACGTGAGGGACCCAGGGGTCAAGGGACGTGCCCGAGGCACAGGGTGGGTTGGTGAGAGCCGAACTCCAGTCTCAGTCCAGCGACGCCTCCTGTTCCAGAGCACGAGTTCGGGGGGTGGGGGACAGAGACAGAGGCAGAGAGAGACAGGGACAGGGAGGGACAGAGGAGAGAGACCTGGAGACGGAGGAGCCCAGGGCACAGGGCCTGCCATGGGGGGAACCTGGGGTGTCGAGGTGTCTGGTCGGGGTGGCCAGCCTTGGCCTTCAGTGGTGGAGGCCCCGGCGAGGAGCTTCCTGGTGCCAACAGCCCCTCCTCTGCTGCTCCCGGGGAACCTTCTGTTCTTGGGGCCACTTGGCTCCCTGCCCCCAACTGGTTTCGGCGGGATTGCAGGGGGGCGCTTGGCTCTGCTGAAGGGGGGGTGTCTCCCACAGGCGCCCGCAGTGCTCGGGGGGGGATGGAAGCTCTGGGAACCCATGGCCTGAGGATGGCGCGGGAGGGAAACGGAGGGCAGAGCCGCCACGGCGCCCTCGCGGCTCCTGCCCGTCCCGTCCTGCCGTTGCTGAGGTCCCAGCGCAGCGCGGCCCCCGCTTCCTGACCGTGAGCTCCGTGTGGTGTCTGGGCCGGGAGCTGAGCGGGTGGCCCTCGGCGTCTGCGCCCGTCCGCATGGCGGAGGGCTCGCTTTGAGGGGTGAGTGTGGCCCAACCGTGGTATTTCTGACAGTCGGTGGAAGGCTGTGGCAAGTTAGTAAGAAGCTAAAAAGCGTGACCTAAAGTATTTCGGAGAGTTGCAGTTTACTATTTTGGGTACAGTGTCTCCAAGTTAGAGCGTGTTTAAGAACATTCAGTGGTTTCGGGAGCACAGGCTTTCGTGAGGAGCCTGTTGCCCTCCGAGCGCTGAGGGTGGTGCCGGGTGCTGCCGAGGCGCGTGGCAGGTGCCATCGAGTCTGCCTGAGAACCGTGGCCCTCTGCTGTCCCCACAGGGAGCGCAGGTAAAGGTGACCTACTGCGCTGGGCAGGTGTCTTCCACTCAGAGTCCTTGGGGACATGGCCACAGCACAGCCCGGCCTGGGCTGTGTAGACCTGCTCCGTCCACTCCTGTCCATCCCCGTCAGGCCGACTGCTTCTGTGCCTGCTCCCGCTGCACTCATGGTGACTCTGCTCCTGGTCGCATCCGAACACATCGTGCTCCTCGTGGAAAACCCCTCCTCATCCCGCAAGGCACAGCTCACCGTCACCTCCTCCAGGAAGCCTTCCTTACCCAGCCCCCTAGCGGCTCTTGCCCTGTGTGGCCGGCCATCCCCACGTGGCTCCTCCAGGGCCGCCGTGTCTCTGCAGCTGCCCCTCTGCTTCTGGCACAGCCGTGGCACACGAGCACTCACACTGGCACCGGTGACCTTCCTTGGGGTCAGGCGGGGAGCCCCATTCCCGGCGGTGCTCGTGAGGGGGCCGCCATGCAGCTCTGACCTCCGCAGCCACCAGCGAGGAGGGACGGACTCTGCCGGTAGGAGGGCTGTTTACATGCGGTGGGTCGAGGCGTGGACGGACTCGTGCCTGTCGGCCCGGCCACTGCGTCGCCGCCACTCAGCAGCCAGGTCTGGCCAGGACTCTCGCTGGCCTCAGAGGTGGAGGGCCTCATGCGGAGCTCCTGGGTGCCCTGGGCTCTGGATGACGGCGAGTGGGCCCCACGGGTGCAGACACCTAGGCACTGGGGCGCGAGGCCCGTGGCCTGACCCCAGGGCACCCCAGACCGAGCTGTCTCGGAGAGGCCCAGGCAGGCGCTCGCGCTCCGGGCAGACCACCTCCCTGACCTGACCTCCGGTCCTCACCTCTCGCATCGTCTGGAACTTCCCTGAAAGTGTTACTGGCCGTGTAGCTGGACCGGGCCTGCACACCTGGCTCCCAGCAAGTGGCTGTAAGGCCAAGTGGCACTTTTAATGGAAACTTTGAGGCACCTGCTAACCCCAATCAACACAGCTGACTGAGGGTCAGGATTTCAAAGCTACGGTGACTCGCAGGGAAAGGCTGTTCCAAACCGTGCTCATCTGCTCAGCCGCTTCTGTCACCTGAGGGCGGGGCCGGCTCTGCCTCTCCATGAGAACTCAACTCCACTCTCGTGATCTGAATCTGGGTTAAAGCGTCTCCCAGGGAGAATTGTGAGGACAAGGGAGCTGGTGGGTGCTCAGGAAAGGGTGAGGCGTGACGAGGAGGCTGCTTGCTCCTGGCGGCCCCAGGACAAAGCCGCCCTCACCGTCATGGACCCAACTTCGGGAGAGGGCTGTGCTTTCTGAGGGCCTGGGTCAGGGTGGGGGTCTGCTCCAAGTGCTGTGCTGCCCTGAGGGGATGCTGTCACGTCGGGCAGTCACTGGAGCTGGGACTCTGCGGCAGAGGGGGCGGGCACCGTGGGTCTGGGCCTCCCACTGGTCTGAGGGTTCCTTTGCCAGATCGCGGCCTCTTCTGGCACAGTGGGCTCCAACCTCCATGCATGAGGCCGGTGGGAACGTGCCCAATGCCTTCGGAAAGGCCCTCTCGACACCACCCTGGGCGCTGACACCCGCCAGGCCCCAAGCGCTGGGCCGGCCGGCATCATGCACCGGGCAGCTTATGCAGTAACGGCAGTGCCGTGAGCCGGCACTGGCTCACAGCTGGCTCGACACACGTGGCTGGCAAGGTACCAAGTGAGGTCCCCGAGCAGCACTGCAAGGTCACCTCAGTGCTTCTCCGGGGATAGTGGCAAGGGGTCACCAGATTCCCAGTCTTTCTGGGCCTGCATGCTGCCCCGGCTCTGGCAGTGTGAGTCCCTTCCAGGACTGTCCTGGAGCGCACAGACCTTTGCTCAGAGGATCACTTGGTGTGAGCTCTTGGCGGGCACCAGAACCACAGCACTTCTTGGGTTCTTCTGGATGTGGCCAAATCGAGGAGTGCATGGATCCTAGGGAATGCTGTGGGTTCAGGGCAGCGCATCCCGGCTTGTGTGGACGGCAGTGGGGCCGGGGCCTGTCGTGGGGCGGGGCGCCCTGTCTGGACGCTCGCCTGTCACAGGGCCCGTGGTGCCGGGGCCTGCGTGTGTAGACCAGACAGGCGACCTTCTTGTCTGGCCCCAGACGAGTATTCACGTGCTCTTAGCTCCGTCATCCCATGGCCCTGTCTTCTGAGTAAGAGAAGTCCGTGCTGCGTGTCAGGCAACTTGGCCCCCGGTGCGGGGAGCCGGAGGAAGATGTGGAAATGGAGTCTGGGCCTCCGACCCCAGGCCGCTCCGTCCCCGGTCACGCTCATAGAATGGGCCGCGGGGCCCGGCTGCGCTTTAATCTTATTTGAAATCAAAGAGGAGCCCTTGCCGACAGTCATTCAGCACACGCCTCGCTCTCTCGACAGCACCCCACACACGCCGGGGCCCCCGCAGGCGCAGGGCCACCTGTGGGCTCCGAGTCTGCCTCGTGACCAGCGTCTGCATCCATGGGTGACGCGGGCACCACGGTCTTCCTTCCTCTCCCTCGTTTACCGTGGACGCTTTGGCCCGTGGAAGCGGCTCAGTGCACAGGCGCCCGCACGCTCCTCTGTGGGGCATCGTCGGCCCGTCGCTGGGGAGGAGCGGAGCTCCCAGCCTCACGTAGGTGACTCTCCACACGCCTTAGAAGAGCACTGTCTCCCTGGGCCTCAGGTCCGTCAGTTCGGCCTTGCACTTACAAAACGAACTTCCTTCACACTCGTTGGGATGCACTGAGGATGACTTAGGTCACGCCCACAAACGGGATGGAGCTTAGCCAAAACCTGCGCTGCAGATTTACACGCCTGCACCAGACGGTCGCCCCGACTGCAGTGGCACGGCCCTGGCCCTCTGCGTGCCACCTCGTGGGCCTGCTGTCCTCAGCGCTTCATCTCGGGCCCCTGCACTTACAACCCCCTCCCAACTATTCTTTAAAACTAAAGTGCTCCCAACAGGAACTTAAAAAAGTTAAGTAAATAAAACTTATTTTTCTTTAGATAAATTCTAATCGGGAAATGAAGAAGCTCTGCGGAGCCACAGCCAGGCCTTGGAGTGATCAGTTCTTCAGGCTGGGTGAGGCCCAGGTCCACCTGACCCAGGGGTGGCCAGGTCCTCCCACTTCATGTGAGCGTCCAGAGCCAGGGCTCCTGCCTGCAGTGGGGGACACGCTGCTGTCCAGGAAGAGCAGGGCACGGCCTCCCGTGAGGACCACAGGCGATGGGCGGAGTCACCCGCACACCTGGAGCTCCGTCGCGATGGCCCCGGAGAAGCAAAGAATGACAGTCGTCCTTAATACACCCCTGCAGCCGGCTCCTCGGAGACACGCATGGCGCAGAGGGAAAGCTGCCGAGTGCAGAGCGGCGCAGGGCGCGGGCAGGTCCCGCCTTTCATGGAGGCGGCTCCTCCGATGCGACCTTGCCCAGGCTGCGGCTCAGTCCTGTGACGGGGCGGGGGAAGCTGGCCGTCACCCAGCCGTGGCCTTCTGCGGCGGCACGTCCTCTGTGCTGGCGGCCAGCGTGACATCTCGGCTCTGCCTCGATTTCCCCACCTAGTTGCTGCTCCAAGAGCCACCGACGATGTCCATCATCGAATCCTCTGGTTTCAGTGGGCAACTCTGTCTTTCAGGCGAGAAACGAAGCTCGGGCTGGGGGCCCAGATTCGGCCTGGGTTTTTGGGGTGTCTGTACTTGCTGGGCCCCAGCAGTGAGGAGCATCCGTATTTCTCCTTCGGGGACGTAGACTCCCCACCCTGGGCTGGCTGTGTCTTTAATGGCAGAGGAAGGGGGAAGGAGGGAGCAGGCCTGCTGAGGGCCCGTGGGGCAAGGCTCTCTCTAGAGCCCTCTGTCACCACAAGCAGCAGTGCCCCTGTCAACATGGCACACGCTGCTCAAATCGGCCGAGCCCATTCCGGGTACCTCCTCACTTCCCTCCAGGCTTAGAGGCGCAGCCGCAGCCCCCCAGCCCTACACCCCAGCCCACACCCCAGCCTCTGCATCCCCAGTCCCACACACCCAGCCGCACACCCCACATCTCTGCTGCCCCAGCCCTCACCTAGACAGGCGGCTGGGGAAGAAGGAGCCCCTAAGGGGCTGGTGTGGCAGACCTATCTCCTGTGCCACGGTCACCTGTGCTGACCTGACTTTGGGGACTGGGGTTGGCTAGAGTGGGGTAGGGTGGAGGAGTCAGAACAAAGACCAGCAGTCATTTACGCGCTCCCCGCTGCCCTGTCCCCGCTGCCCTGCCTCCTTTGCCTCCCTTCCCCTACCCACCCCCCAGGAGAGACACGAGGAGACCGAGTGGGGGGTGGCCTGGATGGCCGCAGCAGGAGGCTGAGTCCGGTTGGGGGCCGGAACGCGGAGGAGAGTGTGGGCAAGGGGAAGGGTCTCGGGAGCTGAGAGAGGGAACCCCCAGACAGGCCAAGACATTCGGTCACACTCCAGGTGGGGCCCCAGCAGAGCCCGGGGCCGGGCAGGGTTAGGGGTGCTCCCCGAGGGAGAAGTGGGAGGGAAGGAAGCAGATCCCTTGATGGTCCCGCTGCTGCCACTGGGGTCGCCTCCACTTTGCCACCCTCCCAGGGTGGCCGTGCCCCCTGAGTGCAGCCAGCGTTCATGCAATCAAGACGCCGGCTGCCCTTTCGTTCGGGTTTCAGTGAACGTGATCTTGCCAGGGACCAGAGTCTGTGCTGTCCCCTGGGGCTAGTACGAGTGTCTCCATGTCTGTTCCTGCATGGTCTGAGGCGGATCCACACGAGGGGACGCTTGGCGGGCACTGTCTCCCAGAAGGTCACCAGACAAAGACCCACAAGCCACACTGTGGTGGCCTCTCCACACAGGTCCTCTGCTCCGGCATGCCCTGGGGGGCACCTGCCAACCTGCCAGCTTCCACACGGCTCTCCTGGCTGCATGAGAGAGATTTAGAAAGCCGTGCTCCTGCGTGTGGTGTGCGCCAGGCAGGCCCCGAGCCTTGCCTGAGTGCAGGGCGTAGACCGGGGTGACGTCCCCTCCTTTACTTGTACAGATGGATGGAGGCCGTTTGCCCGCAGCGGGCTGGGCTCCAGGGTCCAGGATGAACCTGCAGCTCTGGGAGCCTCGTCTGGAGGTGGTTCTGCTTCCAACCGCATGGTGATTTGGCTCACGAAGCACATCCTGTCATTACTCTCGTGAATGGGCCTGGGGGAAACCACCTCACTCGCCGATGGTGGAGTCACAGCCAGGCTCAGGGAGGGGACCCAGGTCTTCGACAGCTGGGGGACAACTGATGGTTTGGCTCCTGGACCTCCTGTTGAAATCTCCTGTGTGACCTGGAAGATCCCGCTCCTCTGTGGCACCCTTCTGCCCAGAATGCCGTAGACCTCGCTAGTCCTCACCTCCCCTCGCCCCTCCCCAACCACTCACTGCTGGCCTGGTGGGCTGGGAAGGCAGCGTCAGGGGGCCAGGTGCCAACATTCACCCTGCCGCTGCCCCAGAGTCCCGCACAGGCCCGGAAGTGCCCAGCACAGGAGTGACCTGTGCCCCCAGCCCCATCGGCCGCAGGGCGTCTCCCCTGCGGGTCACAAATGCCCCCGGGCCCCTCCCCCATCCTGCGTTTCCCTCCGCAGACGCTCGGTTTCCCCTGGGTATGGGCAGAGGCCGCATGCAGCAGGTGTCCGCGAGCGCTGCTGGCCGTGCGCACCGACCCAGGTAGCGGCGTGATTTTGGGGAGCCTGGGCATTGGTCTTGTGTCTTGTGTGGCAATGACGTGCCAGCTGGGATTGAACACGTTGTGATTCGTAACGTGGTAACAGGTGGTTGCACAAGCTGGTTATAAAATCTGGTGTCCCATGCCCCCACCTTGGGAAAGGACAGGCACGCACACTGTGAGGACACCCACTGCCCCACCCGCCGGGCACCCCGGGGCTTCATGGGGCTCCCAGAAACCTTGGAATGGGGACCGGCACAGGATGACACAGCCAGGCTGGTGGGGCTGGGTGGGCTCAGCAGGTGGGAGACCCCCCCCAACGCCTGCAGCTCCTTCTCCTCCGCAAGCCAGGAAGGTGTGAATGCACCAGTGCTCCGTCCGCCCTGGCCTGGGCTCTGTCCTCGTGGGACGTCCTGCGTGCGGGTTTGCTGTTCTTCCACGTCCTGCGGTGACTGGGGCTGGACGGCTGCGGCGCCTGCTTCTCTCGCCGGCAAAGGTGCAACCGCGTCACCTTCATGCATAGCCGGAGCCCAGCGGGCCTCCGAGCAAAGCCCCGCCCTCTACAAACGGCCAGTCCGCTGGGCATGAGGACAGCCAGGTGGACGGCGCTGGTGCTGGTGCTAAGTCGTCTGTCCCAGGACGACCCGTGGCTCCGAACCGAGGTTCTCAGACCTGCTGCACCGTCACACGCGTGCAGAGCGACCGCGGGCCTTGGGGCCTCTCGTGCTACAAACAAAACCACCACACGGGGACTCGGGGGACGTCTGGGTCCCAGCAGCCTCTCCCTCGTGCTGCCTGCCGTCCCGGACAGTGTCGAGCTCACAGCACCCAAGGGAGCAGGGGTGCACTGCGGGCGGCAGGGTTGCGGAGCCCGTGAAGGGCAGCGGCGCAGTCAGAAGTAGCTTCCTGGAGGACAGTCGTCACCTCTAAAAGTCCCCGACAGAAGCCCTGGACGCGCTTGGGGTTTGACAGAAGGTCAGGAGAGATGGCAGCTCGGGACATGATGTGTCGAGCGCCAGGCTGCAGCCCATTAGCAGGAGGTGTTCGGAGATCAGACACATAAATAATCGCTCACACACACATTTCATCACAGTCGAACCGAGGACCAGGGAAGAACAATGCGCCCTTTAACAGCACTTTGAGTTAGGGAGAGAGCGAGAGGAGAGAGCCGCCCTCCAGCGCGGCTGTTTCTCTGCGAGGGAGCTATTTTGACAGCTCGGTGGCTGCTGTCATTATTACCCCGCAAACTTTCCAGCTTCCGAGGAGCGGCTGCCCCTCCCCACCAGACGGCCCTCCCTCTCAATCTGCTTCCCTGCCGGGCTTAATTGAATGTCCTGATGCGTCGAGAAGGGTTAATGTGGAGCCAATCGCACAATATCGTGGATCGCAGCCAGCCGGCCAGCAGAGGCGGGCAGCATGGCGCTGGGCCACGCCGTGGGAACAGGCGGGGCGGACAATGACGGGATTGACAGCGAGCATGGAAAGGCCACCTTTGGGAGAAACCATATCCCACAGCGTGCGGGAAAGTGAGAAATAGTAGCAGATGCTGCAGGACTAGGAGCAACAGATGCCTTCTGGCCGGGGCCCAGCCAACCAGCCAGCCCGCACCTCCCCAGGCAGGGACGGGCTCCCCGCCCCCGCCTTTGTCGGGGAGCAGCAAACACAAATATTGCAGAGGAATTAAAAACAGCAGATGGTGGCAGCAGGATTTGATGAGATCAGGGTCAGGTATGGCACACATTTGGTGGCAGCATTAATCATCCGTTCCTTTGGGGCTCGAGGCTTCAAGCCTCCACGCAGCGCCGAGCTGACCGCCGCGGCTGTAGTTCGCGCTCAGGCCCTCCGCCCCCTCCGGCAGGCTGACCCCCAATCGGCTTGTAGGACTCTCCTCAGAGTTAGCAGAGTTTAAAAAGAGCATATGCTGAATATTTGTTAATTCAATGTGTCTTGAGATCGTTGACATGGGCCAACTCCAAATGTGAAACATTAAAGCCTCGTATGTTTGGTTTGCTACATCGCCTGTGGTGCGACGTCGGGCGCTCTCATCCCAAGACAAATGTTTGCTCCCCTGTCAGGAGCTCAGGTGCGTTGGCCGCCTCCTCCTCACAGCTGGCGAGGGTGTGTGGCTCTAGTCCCCCTGTCTGTGCCGTCCTCGGTGTCCAGGAGGCACTCTTGGAAGTTGTGGGTCCTGACAGGAAGCTCAGCGGCATGACCTCAGGGAACGGAAGGTTGGCTCCAGGGGCTTTCTCAGGGGCTCTTCGTAGCTCATTGAGACAGGGACTCTCGGGAGCGCGGTGGCGCACAGGAGGGCACACGTGGCTCGGCGTGTTTGCCGCAGTGCTGAGGGCCAGTGCCAAGTCTCCCTCTCTGCGTTATACTGCACGTTTCTATCAAAACTGGGGTTGTGCGTGTTGTCACTAGCTTTAAACATTGTGGCAAAAACAATGGAACGTCACCCTCCCAGCAGTTCCCAAGCTCCGGTGTAATACCGTGTCCCGCGCACACCGCCGTGCAGCGTGACAGGCACTTCCTGGGCCAGCACACACTCAGCAGTACGATCCGACAATCTCTGCAGAGGATCCCACGGCATAGGTGTTCAAAAGTTATTTACTGAATTCTTCTGTTGGTCATTAAAGTCACATCTATTTATCATTATAAAATAAAATATTTTATTATAAAATACGTCTGGCGAGTGTCCTGGGATGGGACTGGTTGCACGAATTTGTGGTTATCCCTCGGATACGTTTCGGGGAGCAGAACTGCTGGTTACGGCGGCACAGGCACCTCCTTGCGGCACAACCTCACTGCCCTGTGAGCCTCCGCACGTGCTTATTCCCCAGCGGTACACGGCAACCGTGGGTCCCTCTCTTTGCTAACACTAAATATAGGGGCTTCAGAAATTTTGCAAATTTGGTGAATTTTAATTTACATCTTTATTGCTTCTGAAGTTGGACTGTGGAAGAATGTGCTCATTGTCCAGGTGTGTTTCCTCCTGCGGAGCCGGCTGCTCTGGAATGAGGGACCCTGCGTCCCAGGTGACAGGGGCCTGTCTCGCTCCAACTTGGGGATGTGGGAGACTCTCCTGCTCCAGCTGGGCCCAGCACTTGTCCTGGAGCCACGTTCGGGGCTCTTGGTGACACCAGGGTCCTCCTCGCTCAGGCTGAGACTCTTTCTTTGTTTATCAGGAGGACGAGACCCAGCAGGACCACGTGACCTCAAGGCTGGGAATCGCGGGTCAATGGTGCTGTCGTTTGGAACCTCCAGGCCTGGGGGGCACAACTGGGTCTGGGCGGCTCCTGCTTCGGGGCCAGGGGACCCTAGTCTGTCTGGAGGAGCTGGCCCTGGACTCCCATAGGAGGATGCACAGCACGCAGCATTTAAAGGAACTTTCCCCTGCTCTGTCATTTAATGTTTACAGGCCACGTGAAACGCAGACGCGACTCACTGGAGCAGAGCCACCCACCCAACTGGTGCGTCAGCCCCGGCACCGGCCCGTCAGGGGGCGTGGTCCTGCCAGAGCTTGCAGAGGGGACTGTACCCATGGCTCCGGTGCGGGCCCTCTGGCTTCCACGGCTACCGCCTGTGAGGCTGCTGTGAGCAGGCTCTGAGCTGGTGGGGACACGGGTCCAGGCAGGACATGGGTCCCTCATGGAGCAGGGTGGCGGTGGTTCCTGCGGCCATGGAGCAGGTCCCTGAGACGGCGGTATCCGAGCCGAGCCAGGTCGACAGGGTGGCACGAAGCACGGGGGCTCTGGGCAGCAGGAGTCGAGCATCCTGCCCAGGGCCTGGTTGTGTGTCTAGGGCGGCGCCCAGCTGGTCACATCGTCCTTCTTCAGGCTGAGAGGAGCTGGGCCCACCGGACAGCCACGTCCAGCCTTCAGCTATTCTTGCAGGAGGCGACACGGCTGCTTCTGTGTCCCCGGCCATCCTATGCACACCTGAGGAGCAAGGCCCGGGACCGACTGCGTCTCTGCAGGTGGGTCTGGACGGCCCAGGGGTGACCCCGTCGTGCTCCTTGTTTCTCCTTTGGCCTGTGGAACCCGCACCCACAGACCCGTACACCCTCAGCGAGCCCCGGGCAGGGCCCTGAAGGCTCGAGCAGCCGGTGTCTATTTTGTCACAGCTGCAACATCACACCTGCGAGATGGCCGAGAGCCCGTGTGGTTCTCTCAGGCGCGTGGCCTCCTGGCCTCTGGCCCCTGCCGCCCCGCTCCCGCTCGGTGCTGCGGGCCCTCCTGCTGGGGAGGGCAGCAGGCGCTGTGTGGTTTCTGCTGTGGCCGGCTCTGTCATGGGGTCTCCTTCCATAGCTGGCCGGGCCACTAGCACCTCCACGTCACCTCAGGTCGCTTCTGCAGGCCTGGAGGTGGCAGCGGGGAAGAAGCCACCCTGGTTCCAACCAGTCTTTCCTGGTCAGTGAGAAGCGTAGTTTTAACTTAAAACACCCAAGCGTGCGTTTCACTTGTCTTCAGCAGGACAGACGTACGCCGAAGACGCCTACGGCGCGGTGGGAAGGGGCCAGACTCAGGCAGCAGGGCTACGCTGTGGCCGCTGCCCGCTCAGCCGTCGACGCTGATGACCGCGTTGCGGTAACTGCCGATGTCGGCGAGCATGCGCTAACTCTGTCGCGTTGCGTCCCCCGTGCGTTCTGCCGTCAAGGGAGCGGGAAGCCACAGAGGGTCTGGGTCCAGGTCCGTGCCGCGGGCCATTTCCCGCGGCTCAGGGCCTTGGCGGCACGTCCCGCCGCCCCCACCATCCCACGCTGCCCTTCTGGAGCCCGTCGTCGTCGCGCTCTGGAGGGTGAGTCTGGAACCTGGGCTGTCCCAGCACCCAGTGTCGACGCCCAGGCACCCCGGAGGGCTTCAGCCTCTTTGTTGGTGGGTTTTTTCGCTGATGTAAAAAGAATTGAAGTATTTTCTTTCTACCAACTCTGGACTGCGGCGAGGACAGTGTAGGGATCAGAGAAAGGAAAGGAAGGACAGGAGCGCTCGCCGGGCCAGCACCCCCGTACCCCACGCTCGTATCCGCGCCTACACGGATGGCGGAGAGGGCGGGCTCCTGTCTCTGCAGATGGCTGGCCACGGTCGCCCTCCCTCCCGGCTCGTGTCCCCTCTCCCTGCGTTCCTGAGCTGCCCCCAGCTCGAAGCCCCACCCACTGGTCTGCTCGCAGGGTGTCACACCCCACCACCTCCTGTCTGGGGACGTGGCCTCCAGGGAGATGCTGAGGGGATGCAGTCACCTTCCCAGATGCGATTTTAAGGGTCACCTGAGGATCTTTAACGATGGCCACAGGACTGTTTTTCTGAGGTGGCTGACTGACAAAATAGGCGCCTCCGCGCTGGGTTATTTATGTAAACCGCCCGGCTCCGTTTCTCTGCATCTCATAGGAAGTTTCTTTGTTTTAATTTTCCCTGTCGAGGGGCCAATTAATTCAGACTTCCCCATGCACACGGGTCCAGCTGTCACCAGCCCTTTCGCTGAAAGGACTCAGCCCGGGGCCTGTGAATGGGAAGTTAATCACGCCGGCACGGAGACCCCCCCAAAGGGCAGGGCCCTGTCTCCCCTGCCCTCTGATTGTGATTTCACACCTTTTATGTAAAGCTGCGTCAGAGCGTTCACCTATTTAAGGAATTTTTCAATTAACATTTCTTTTCCTCAGAGAGACTGGGGCCTTTGGTTCTCCACAAAAGGCCGGCTTTGCTCTCCCTGTAACGAGTGCTCTCAGTCCTCCGGGCTGAAGGCCTATTATTTGGCATTGATGATTTAGGGTGGCAGCCCTCCCCTAATCAATAGCTGATCAGGGCACAGCAGGGGAGAATTTGTGCTTTAAATCCGCTCCTCTTCAAACGAAAATGGTCTCCTTTGAATAAAAAAATGCCTGGGTTGAATTTTAAATCCAGCTAATTGGCAGTGCTTGAACAGGAGGGGACGAAGGGGCCTGCGAGGGGCCATGGCCAGTCCAGGCGCCTCTGATGAGTCTTCTGCTTGGGGTGGAACCTCTTTTGCTTCCAAATGTACGTTTTTATTGCCACCATCTTTCTTGAATGCTTTATTAGTTGATTAACTATTTTCACGTTGTTGTTACCTCAAATAAAACTCCATCGCATGACATGTTTCACAGACTTCAAAATCTTCCCCCAGCTTTTGGTGACAGCAAAGATTGAACTACAGCATCTAGTCTGGGTGAAGTTTCGTGGGGAAATCAACTAATGTTGCTGACAGCGTTGTCGAATCACTTCGAAGGGCCTTTGGTCAGCCCCGAGATCTTTAAAACCGCAGTGAGAGGGTGAGGGTGCCCAGGAAGGGGGCCGCGGGCCAGACCTCAGGAGGCGGCAGGGACCTCGGAGCAGACGGGATGCACAGGAGGGGTGGGAAGCTCGGTATCGAAGTGTGGGCATTCCTTTGCGTTGGCGATTTGGTCCTTTTTTTGAAGAGCGGAAAGGCAACTGGGTTTGTGACGGGTCTAAGGGACAGTCGCTTCTCGCTCCAGGCGCCAGCAAAAGCCCAGTGGCTCCTGAGCCGAAGCTCATCCTACAACTGACGCAGATGGATCGTTTTTTTCGTTGTTGGTTGGAAGGAGCTTATTTTTTAAGTCAACCCGCATTCAGGCGATAAGCAGGTGGACGCGTGGGTCAAGCTCTCCCGTGTCTGTCTTGTGTCCACAGTGCACGTCGCTGTGACTTTTAGGTGAAGCCTCTCCTTCAGTGTGAGACGACACACACACACAAGGGCAGAGGTCGCTCCCCTTGACGAGAGGGAATCGCGGGGACTGGACGGCTGTGGACATGCGGGCCACCGTGTGCCCCTGCCGTACCCCCTCGGGGGACTTGGGGGACTCGGGGGACCCGTGGGACCCGTGGGACCCGCAGCACCGCGCGTTTGTTGGTGCTTTGATCCCGGGCACTGGACACCGTAGGGACTTCTCTCGATGCGACTCACCAGGCGAGCACTGCCTCAGGTCTCCCTTGCGGCGAGGAAACCGAGGCTCAGACACGAAGCAGCGGGCGGCCACAGGCCTCTCCGTCCTCCGGACACGCGGGGTGGACATGGGGACGGCGCTGGCCTCCCGTGGGCTGTCGAAGCCACACCTCCGAGTCTCACACAGACGTGTCACCTCGGCCCTGGGAACAAACACCAAGCCCGCGGACAGCGTCTGAGAAAAACTGGTTTTCACGCTCCACCTAAAACCTGCGTCTCCTGCATGGCTGCTGCCGCAGGAAGGAGGCGACGCGGTGAGGGTGCCTGCGGGCCTGGACCAGGATCGGGGTGTTTGGGTTGAGGAAACACCAGCAGATGGCAGGTCACAGTGTCGAGTCACACGCTCGGGACGCCAGATGTGTGATTTGGGTCAAAACTCGAAAGAACTCCGAAATCAGCCGGCAAGTGCTGACGCAGGCCCCTTGTCCGGTAGACGCTGTGACTAAACCGTCGTGGCCCCCGCACACACGGCCTGGGGCCTCCGGCCTCCCGGCGACGTTGTAGGGGCCGAGACTGTGCTCCGGCCCAGGGGGGCCGACCGGCCATTCTCCCGAGACCCGTCTCTGTGACGGTGGCTTAGCGACACCCTCGGTGCTCTCTTCACAGGGTCCAGGGAGCCCTCTCCGTCAGTTCAAGGATGGCAGGGAGTCGCGCGGTCACGGAGGGCGGGGCGTCACGCGGTCACGGAGGGCGGGGCGTCACGTGGACACACACGGCGGGCCGTCACGTGGTCACAGGGGCCGTCACGTGGTCACAGGGGCCGTCACGTGATCACAGAGGGCGGGGCGTCACGTGGACACGCGCTGCGCGGCGAGGCCGTCCGTGGTCACAGGGGGCGTCCGCGTGGACGCAGGGCGAGAGGCGTCACGTGGACACACATGGCGGAGCGTCACGTGGACACGCACGGCGGGCCGTCACGTGGTCACAGGGGCCGTCACGTGGTCACAGGGGGCGTCACGTGGACAGGGTCGACAGGCCGTTATGGCTCCGCGTCAACACAGATGAGACATAAGGAAGCAGGTGGTGGGGTTGCTGCCATTCTCTCCTTAGTTCAGCTCTCAATGTCTCAAATATATATTTTCCCTGAAAAATATGCCAATAAATATTTGCGATGAACTGCCTCTTTCTCGTGGGTGATGGATTTTCAAACAGACAGGGTGGCGTCTTTGTGCTTTTCCGTGCACCGGGAGTGCTCACTTGCCCTCCTCCAGCTTGCAGTGCTGCCGGGGCCCGCGCCGGCGGGTTCCGCGTGAGCGAAGAGGCCTGGCCCGCCGTGCGGCCGCCTTGGAGGCAGAGGCACCGAGAAAGGATGGACTCCTGGGATGCTCTGAGCTTCTTGCCAACAACCACCTCTGTGGACAGAGCTTTGCACGAGGCGAGGTGCGTCCCCATGAGTTTCAGCCAGGCTGAGCCCCTGCGCCTCGCCCGTTTGGAAGAACCCACCTTCCCATTGGCGCTCCCCAAATGAGATGGGCAGCAGCTCGCCTCTGTGACCGATGGCCACGCTCCCTCCAGCAGCAAGGCCCCGCCGAGTCCCCGTCTGGAAACTGCCCGCGCGCGCACCTCCCCATGCCCCCGCCAGCACCAGTTCCCTTCCGAGAACGGAGGAAAAGTAGCAACGACCTGGCAGCCCTCGGAGTCCCCACCAGCACGGGCATGCCCGCGTCCTGCCTGCTATGGGTCCTGGATACCTCGGCCTGGAGCGAGAGTCGCCCCGTGAAAAGTGTCAGGAAGCGGGCAGGTGTCCCCCACGCTGTCCCCACGCTGGTCTGTCCAGCTCCACCCACTGCGGAGTGAGCGGGAGGAGCGCGCGGGGCACACAGCGGCAGGCGTGGGCGCACACAAGCAGGCGCCCGTCCTCGGCTGCTCCAAATGCCATTCAGGTGACTTCCTTGCTGGTCACATTACAGGAATTTGAGTTGGAAAAACCTGTCAGCGTGTCCTCCTTCCTGTTCCTGGTGCCTGTGGGGTGATGTGCCGTGTAGCTGAGCTTGAAAAGGAAGCAGCCTCAGAGCTTTTGTGGAACCGCCTCTAACCTTCCCTCTGTCCTTGACCCCCAGACAAGACCCAGGACCCGGCACTGGAGTCTGACCCCCAAGCCCTCCATCACCGAAACCTTCACTTGAACTTTTCAGAGGCTTTTTGTCATGAAAATCTGCCTGACGTGCAAGGGTATAGAGGCGACGATGCCCAGGACGTGGTCTTTCGGCCTTGCCACCGGGACAGTCCTGGGTCACAGCTTGGCGGCAGCTCACAGGGCCGGAGCTCGCAGCAGGCAGAGGCGCTGCACCCCAGGACTCTGTTGTCAGCACCTGTGTTGAGGGCCGTTTGGGGAAGGTCCCTCCACGAAGCCCCTCACTGCAGCTGTCTTGAAAAACGTAGCCTATGGACTGTTGGCCGGAAGCAGGGAACAGGCCATTTGGGCTCTGGCCCCACAGGAGTGGCGTCTTGAGGGAAAGCAGGTGACAGACAGGAAACAGGCCCCAGCGCCGGGTGCTGGGCACGGAGACTCTGTCTTTCACGACTACCAAATACGTCTTACGTTTCCTTGCATTTTCATCCACATTTGCTTGCATTTGCATTGCGCCGACCACGGGCTGCAGAGTGCATTCTGTGCCCTGACGAGAGCCCGGGGGTGGCAGGTGCGCCCTGGAAAGGAGCCGCTCTGCAGACGCCTTCACTTGGCGTGTCAGCAGGAGTGTGATGGGCCCCGCGGCACGCCATGCCTGCCAGCTCTGGCTCACGCTGTGCGCGATGTCGGCAAGTGCAGGCTCGTCCGCGCTCAGAGCGGTGGCCCGTGGGGCCGTGACGCCTCCCGCTGGTGTGGGCGCTCTGCGGCCACAGGGGCCCAGCCGCAGCCTGACTGCCTGGTGGTGACCCTGTCACCACGCAGGTAATGGAACAGTGCTCGTCTTCCTCGGGTGCAGAATGAGGGTGCTGGTGCAGACGGCCCCTTAGGCCTCTTCCAGCACCCTCTCCCACAGGGCTAGTGATGGCTCCATGACAGCCGCCCACCGACGTGTCAGTCACATGGGGGATGGGCCCGACCTGCTGATGAATAGTGGCTGGTTGAGAGAAATGTCATCTCAGATGGTTCTAGGACACCCACTTTCTATTTGTAAAAACATGATAAAAGACTAGATTAAAAAAAACATGTTTGTAAAGTTCGTTCATTTAAGGAGACACAAAACTGTGTGTCAGAGACCTTTGGCCTCAGTGACGTCCTTCGTGGGGCGAGCGAGGCACAGAGAGCCCCTCCCAAGCTGCAGGAGGACGACGGACCTGGCCCTCCCCGGCGGCCATGCAGCCCCTCCCAGCGTGTGGGCTGGCTTGGGACGACTGTGGCAGGAGAACGGGGCCGCCCAGCAGGAGCAGAGCGTGAACCTGGTGAGTGTCCCCGTGCACCTGGCGGGCGGGCGTGGCCGTGCTTTAAGAGGCATCACCGTGAAGTCTTTTCTGCTGCTGGTCCCTCTGAACGTGTTGATTTTGGAGTTTGTACTGTTGCAGGGCTCGGTTGCTTCACGCGATCTTGGGCCTTTCCCAGCAGATAACATTCCTGTGGGCTGACAACATTCCTGGCCCACGTGGCAGCTGCAGTCACAGCTCTGGGTGCACACACCTGGGGGCCAAGAGCTCCAGCGTGGAACACCACCCGAGGGACATCCACGTCCCCCCAGCACCTGTGAACAGACTTCTCCTCTGAAGCCTGGTGTACAACGAGTTAACTCCCCTGTCTGGTGTTCACAGGTGGGGACTGGGCCCCCGGGGTCAGGAGTTATGCCACGCAGCCCAGGGACTTCCCTCTCCTGAGTCACAGCCTCCCTGCCGTCTGCCCGGGAGAAGACAGGACTTGTGAAGCCCGCGGGCTGTGGGCTCAGGCTGTGACAGGCCAGGTGAGACAGCAGATTCCTGAGCCATGTACCTGCACGGGGAACGGGGCCTGCGGTGCGGCAGGAATGTGTGGCCGCGGGCAAGGGACCGGAATGCAGGACAGAGGGAAGAGGAGGCTTTCAGGAGGGCTGGCTGCCGCCCCAGACACAGGCATGGACTTGTGTCAACCCTGACCCCGGCCCAGAGCCTCCAGTGACCTGAGAGACGGGTGGCGGCCTGCCGGGCCACGTGCAGCCGCAGTTCCAAAGCGCCTCTGGGCTTCCTGCAGAGGAGGGGACCAGCTCACCATCAGCACCAAGGCCCTGCTGAGCACAGCTCGGAGGGGCGGGCTCAGGGGACAGCCCAAGCTGCTCTGGGCACAGCACGCCCACTGCCTGCAGCCGCTGGCCCCTCGTCCCTGCCCATAGCCCCTACGGCCCGGCGACTTACACGGCCTCCCCCAGAACTGCTCAAAATTGCCTGCGACCACTGACCGCGTTGGTGAAATAGGACTGTGCTGTCAGCCCCCAGACCACACGCTCCCATCTAAAGTTCACATCCCTCTTATTTTGGCCCCAAAAAGCACTGTGGACTCTGGCTCTGGTACAGGTGTATCCTAGGGTCCCCTGTGCCTCTCAGGGTCCCTGGCCATGAGGCAGGCCCACGTGGGGTTACCTCACAGGCCCTGCCGTGCATCCCATCTCCCGTTAACTTCAATGGCAGCAGAGTCCTGTGCAAAAATTAGGGTGCCGATAGCATGTGGCCCATCGCAACCCCCTCTGGGCAGGGAGGGAAGGCCCACCCTTTATCCAGGTGGAGGATGTCTCCCAAGTGACTATGTGTGGGAACACTGCAGGGTCACGTGGAGGACGTCCCTATTGGCAGCAGATGGGGGTTGAGGGGGTGAAGGTATAAGAAGCCCCACCTGGCATTACCTGCCTAGTGGCAGAGGGCAGGGGACAGGTGGTGGCTTCCTGCAGGGCTGCTAAGTCTTGGTGGCACACAGCCCTGGCACTGCCCACGAGCCCCAGCAAGGCCGCGTCAAACAGCTTCTGCTTCAGGTCGTTAATCCGTTTTAATTAGGGGCCCATGTCCGGGGCTTGCACAGCGGACTCCGGGTGGATGGACCCAGCCAAGTGTCTCGGCGGGGCTGGCGGGGTGGGGGAGGGGGGCGGCAGTGGTGAGGAGGTGGGGGCTTCCGGGGCTGGGATGCGAGCCCCACTTAGCTTCATGCACCCTTCTGCTGGCGACAGTGCTGAAGCCTGAGGGTTCGTGGCCTCTGGGGTTGGGGCTGTCAGCTGTGTGTTTTCGGCCACCAGCTCCACTGGTCACTGACCCCGAATCAGAGGCTCTGCCCACTCGCTGCTGTTCTACGCTCCAGGTGCCACACGGCCGTCGGCTCGCGGCCCCGCTGTGCGGTTTGTCTGGCTGTGAGGGGCTGGGGCAGCAGGCAAAGCCGGGCTGGCCCTACGCTGTTTGCGAGGGGTGCTGGACGCAGTGCGGTGGCCCCCGGTGCTGTCGGGTTGGAGGGGGACTGGGGGACACGGTTCCGACAACCAGGGACTGTGCCTGACGCCCGCTGCCCTGTGGCCGTGCAGCTTCCCAGAGTGCCGGTATGCTGGTCCACGGACTCAGCTTGGAGGACAGGCCGGCTGCGCAGTGGCCAGGCTGGCGTGGCTCGGCTGGCGTGGCTTGGCCGGCATTTCCAGGCGGGACCTCCCAGCCCCGTCTCAGCTCTGCTGACGGCCTCACCGTCCCTCAGCTGAATTCCACGACCACCCCGCTGTCTCCTGCCTCTAAGATGTCCTCCTGGCCTGGAATCCAGCCACCTGACCCTTCAGTGCTGGACTGCGTGGTCCGCTCAGCGGGAGCAGGTCCCGGGCCGTGTCCTCATACCTCTGGCCTTCTGCCCACAACAGCTTGGGTCAAAGCCTCCTTTCCTTTCTAAATCCCCGCACAGCCCCGGGCGATGGCTCCAGGGTGCTGCAGCCTGCAACTTGCTGCCGCCACCCCAGACCCCCGTGTCCAAGACCAGCCACACCCTTCCCTCCCGGAGAAGTGAGCTTCCCAGCCTGCGAGCCCCCATTCCCTTCACCCCTGGGCTGCAGGTCACTCGCCATTCTACAAACGTTTCTTAAATGCTTAACTTGGCAAGTCTCTGGTGCATCTGGGGAGCAAACCCAGAAATGTCTCCACCGAATGGAGTTCGGAGTCCACTGGGGGAGACAGACGACTGAAAAATTAGTTAAGAATATGCAGAGTAAACCAAAATGGCTGGAGAGAGAATCACGTGATGCTACGACCGCGTCGGGGGCCGGACAAGTGTGTGTGCATCTCGGGCAGAGGGAAGATTGGGCATCGATGAGGTGGGGAGAGGGAGCACCCCTGGCAGGGGGAGCAGAACGTGCAGAGGCCTCGGTGCAGGGGCGGAGCCGGCAGGAGACCCGTGGGCTGAGGGCTGGGGCTGGCCCCGTGGCCGGTGGGCTGGTTCGGAGTGGCGACAGGTCACCCTCCTTCCCTGCATGACTCTTATCCATCTACGTCATGCTCTCCTCAGACACGATGGCACCTGGACAGGTCTTTCTTTACGCGGCCGTGTGTCACGTGGATAGGGCTGTGCTTCAGAATCAGCTATCAGGGTAAAACCTCCC
>NW_024340700.1:7168323-7176996 GCF_902729225.1 Pteropus medius | reverse complement strand
TTGCTGCCATTCTCTCCTTAGTTCAGCTCTCAATGTCTCAAATATATATTTTCCCTGAAAAATATGCCAATAAATATTTGCGATGAACTGCCTCTTTCTCGTGGGTGATGGATTTTCAAACAGACAGGGTGGCGTCTTTGTGCTTTTCCGTGCACCGGGAGTGCTCACTTGCCCTCCTCCAGCTTGCAGTGCTGCCGGGGCCCGCGCCGGCGGGTTCCGCGTGAGCGAAGAGGCCTGGCCCGCCGTGCGGCCGCCTTGGAGGCAGAGGCACCGAGAAAGGATGGACTCCTGGGATGCTCTGAGCTTCTTGCCAACAACCACCTCTGTGGACAGAGCTTTGCACGAGGCGAGGTGCGTCCCCATGAGTTTCAGCCAGGCTGAGCCCCTGCGCCTCGCCCGTTTGGAAGAACCCACCTTCCCATTGGCGCTCCCCAAATGAGATGGGCAGCAGCTCGCCTCTGTGACCGATGGCCACGCTCCCTCCAGCAGCAAGGCCCCGCCGAGTCCCCGTCTGGAAACTGCCCGCGCGCGCACCTCCCCATGCCCCCGCCAGCACCAGTTCCCTTCCGAGAACGGAGGAAAAGTAGCAACGACCTGGCAGCCCTCGGAGTCCCCACCAGCACGGGCATGCCCGCGTCCTGCCTGCTATGGGTCCTGGATACCTCGGCCTGGAGCGAGAGTCGCCCCGTGAAAAGTGTCAGGAAGCGGGCAGGTGTCCCCCACGCTGTCCCCACGCTGGTCTGTCCAGCTCCACCCACTGCGGAGTGAGCGGGAGGAGCGCGCGGGGCACACAGCGGCAGGCGTGGGCGCACACAAGCAGGCGCCCGTCCTCGGCTGCTCCAAATGCCATTCAGGTGACTTCCTTGCTGGTCACATTACAGGAATTTGAGTTGGAAAAACCTGTCAGCGTGTCCTCCTTCCTGTTCCTGGTGCCTGTGGGGTGATGTGCCGTGTAGCTGAGCTTGAAAAGGAAGCAGCCTCAGAGCTTTTGTGGAACCGCCTCTAACCTTCCCTCTGTCCTTGACCCCCAGACAAGACCCAGGACCCGGCACTGGAGTCTGACCCCCAAGCCCTCCATCACCGAAACCTTCACTTGAACTTTTCAGAGGCTTTTTGTCATGAAAATCTGCCTGACGTGCAAGGGTATAGAGGCGACGATGCCCAGGACGTGGTCTTTCGGCCTTGCCACCGGGACAGTCCTGGGTCACAGCTTGGCGGCAGCTCACAGGGCCGGAGCTCGCAGCAGGCAGAGGCGCTGCACCCCAGGACTCTGTTGTCAGCACCTGTGTTGAGGGCCGTTTGGGGAAGGTCCCTCCACGAAGCCCCTCACTGCAGCTGTCTTGAAAAACGTAGCCTATGGACTGTTGGCCGGAAGCAGGGAACAGGCCATTTGGGCTCTGGCCCCACAGGAGTGGCGTCTTGAGGGAAAGCAGGTGACAGACAGGAAACAGGCCCCAGCGCCGGGTGCTGGGCACGGAGACTCTGTCTTTCACGACTACCAAATACGTCTTACGTTTCCTTGCATTTTCATCCACATTTGCTTGCATTTGCATTGCGCCGACCACGGGCTGCAGAGTGCATTCTGTGCCCTGACGAGAGCCCGGGGGTGGCAGGTGCGCCCTGGAAAGGAGCCGCTCTGCAGACGCCTTCACTTGGCGTGTCAGCAGGAGTGTGATGGGCCCCGCGGCACGCCATGCCTGCCAGCTCTGGCTCACGCTGTGCGCGATGTCGGCAAGTGCAGGCTCGTCCGCGCTCAGAGCGGTGGCCCGTGGGGCCGTGACGCCTCCCGCTGGTGTGGGCGCTCTGCGGCCACAGGGGCCCAGCCGCAGCCTGACTGCCTGGTGGTGACCCTGTCACCACGCAGGTAATGGAACAGTGCTCGTCTTCCTCGGGTGCAGAATGAGGGTGCTGGTGCAGACGGCCCCTTAGGCCTCTTCCAGCACCCTCTCCCACAGGGCTAGTGATGGCTCCATGACAGCCGCCCACCGACGTGTCAGTCACATGGGGGATGGGCCCGACCTGCTGATGAATAGTGGCTGGTTGAGAGAAATGTCATCTCAGATGGTTCTAGGACACCCACTTTCTATTTGTAAAAACATGATAAAAGACTAGATTAAAAAAAACATGTTTGTAAAGTTCGTTCATTTAAGGAGACACAAAACTGTGTGTCAGAGACCTTTGGCCTCAGTGACGTCCTTCGTGGGGCGAGCGAGGCACAGAGAGCCCCTCCCAAGCTGCAGGAGGACGACGGACCTGGCCCTCCCCGGCGGCCATGCAGCCCCTCCCAGCGTGTGGGCTGGCTTGGGACGACTGTGGCAGGAGAACGGGGCCGCCCAGCAGGAGCAGAGCGTGAACCTGGTGAGTGTCCCCGTGCACCTGGCGGGCGGGCGTGGCCGTGCTTTAAGAGGCATCACCGTGAAGTCTTTTCTGCTGCTGGTCCCTCTGAACGTGTTGATTTTGGAGTTTGTACTGTTGCAGGGCTCGGTTGCTTCACGCGATCTTGGGCCTTTCCCAGCAGATAACATTCCTGTGGGCTGACAACATTCCTGGCCCACGTGGCAGCTGCAGTCACAGCTCTGGGTGCACACACCTGGGGGCCAAGAGCTCCAGCGTGGAACACCACCCGAGGGACATCCACGTCCCCCCAGCACCTGTGAACAGACTTCTCCTCTGAAGCCTGGTGTACAACGAGTTAACTCCCCTGTCTGGTGTTCACAGGTGGGGACTGGGCCCCCGGGGTCAGGAGTTATGCCACGCAGCCCAGGGACTTCCCTCTCCTGAGTCACAGCCTCCCTGCCGTCTGCCCGGGAGAAGACAGGACTTGTGAAGCCCGCGGGCTGTGGGCTCAGGCTGTGACAGGCCAGGTGAGACAGCAGATTCCTGAGCCATGTACCTGCACGGGGAACGGGGCCTGCGGTGCGGCAGGAATGTGTGGCCGCGGGCAAGGGACCGGAATGCAGGACAGAGGGAAGAGGAGGCTTTCAGGAGGGCTGGCTGCCGCCCCAGACACAGGCATGGACTTGTGTCAACCCTGACCCCGGCCCAGAGCCTCCAGTGACCTGAGAGACGGGTGGCGGCCTGCCGGGCCACGTGCAGCCGCAGTTCCAAAGCGCCTCTGGGCTTCCTGCAGAGGAGGGGACCAGCTCACCATCAGCACCAAGGCCCTGCTGAGCACAGCTCGGAGGGGCGGGCTCAGGGGACAGCCCAAGCTGCTCTGGGCACAGCACGCCCACTGCCTGCAGCCGCTGGCCCCTCGTCCCTGCCCATAGCCCCTACGGCCCGGCGACTTACACGGCCTCCCCCAGAACTGCTCAAAATTGCCTGCGACCACTGACCGCGTTGGTGAAATAGGACTGTGCTGTCAGCCCCCAGACCACACGCTCCCATCTAAAGTTCACATCCCTCTTATTTTGGCCCCAAAAAGCACTGTGGACTCTGGCTCTGGTACAGGTGTATCCTAGGGTCCCCTGTGCCTCTCAGGGTCCCTGGCCATGAGGCAGGCCCACGTGGGGTTACCTCACAGGCCCTGCCGTGCATCCCGTCTCCCGTTAACTTCAATGGCAGCAGAGTCCTGTGCAAAAATTAGGGTGCCGATAGCATGTGGCCCATCGCAACCCCCTCTGGGCAGGGAGGGAAGGCCCACCCTTTATCCAGGTGGAGGACGTCTCCCAAGTGACTATGTGTGGGAACACTGCAGGGTCACGTGGAGGACGTCCCTATTGGCAGCAGATGGGGGTTGAGGGGGTGAAGGTATAAGAAGCCCCACCTGGCATTACCTGCCTAGTGGCAGAGGGCAGGGGACAGGTGGTGGCTTCCTGCAGGGCTGCTAAGTCTTGGTGGCACACAGCCCTGGCACTGCCCACGAGCCCCAGCAAGGCCGCGTCAAACAGCTTCTGCTTCAGGTCGTTAATCCGTTTTAATTAGGGGCCCATGTCCGGGGCTTGCACAGCGGACTCCGGGTGGATGGACCCAGCCAAGTGTCTCGGCGGGGCTGGCGGGGTGGGGGAGGGGGGCGGCAGTGGTGAGGAGGTGGGGGCTTCCGGGGCTGGGATGCGAGCCCCACTTAGCTTCATGCACCCTTCTGCTGGCGACAGTGCTGAAGCCTGAGGGTTCGTGGCCTCTGGGGTTGGGGCTGTCAGCTGTGTGTTTTCGGCCACCAGCTCCACTGGTCACTGACCCCGAATCAGAGGCTCTGCCCACTCGCTGCTGTTCTACGCTCCAGGTGCCACACGGCCGTCGGCTCGCGGCCCCGCTGTGCGGTTTGTCTGGCTGTGAGGGGCTGGGGCAGCAGGCAAAGCCGGGCTGGCCCTACGCTGTTTGCGAGGGGTGCTGGACGCAGTGCGGTGGCCCCCGGTGCTGTCGGGTTGGAGGGGGACTGGGGGACACGGTTCCGACAACCAGGGACTGTGCCTGACGCCCGCTGCCCTGTGGCCGTGCAGCTTCCCAGAGTGCCGGTATGCTGGTCCACGGACTCAGCTTGGAGGACAGGCCGGCTGCGCAGTGGCCAGGCTGGCGTGGCTCGGCTGGCGTGGCTTGGCCGGCATTTCCAGGCGGGACCTCCCAGCCCCGTCTCAGCTCTGCTGACGGCCTCACCGTCCCTCAGCTGAATTCCACGACCACCCCGCTGTCTCCTGCCTCTAAGATGTCCTCCTGGCCTGGAATCCAGCCACCTGACCCTTCAGTGCTGGACTGCGTGGTCCGCTCAGCGGGAGCAGGTCCCGGGCCGTGTCCTCATACCTCTGGCCTTCTGCCCACAACAGCTTGGGTCAAAGCCTCCTTTCCTTTCTAAATCCCCGCACAGCCCCGGGCGATGGCTCCAGGGTGCTGCAGCCTGCAACTTGCTGCCGCCACCCCAGACCCCCGTGTCCAAGACCAGCCACACCCTTCCCTCCCGGAGAAGTGAGCTTCCCAGCCTGCGAGCCCCCATTCCCTTCACCCCTGGGCTGCAGGTCACTCGCCATTCTACAAACGTTTCTTAAATGCTTAACTTGGCAAGTCTCTGGTGCATCTGGGGAGCAAACCCAGAAATGTCTCCACCGAATGGAGTTCGGAGTCCACTGGGGGAGACAGACGACTGAAAAATTAGTTAAGAATATGCAGAGTAAACCAAAATGGCTGGAGAGAGAATCACGTGATGCTACGACCGCGTCGGGGGCCGGACAAGTGTGTGTGCATCTCGGGCAGAGGGAAGATTGGGCATCGATGAGGTGGGGAGAGGGAGCACCCCTGGCAGGGGGAGCAGAACGTGCAGAGGCCTCGGTGCAGGGGCGGAGCCGGCAGGAGACCCGTGGGCTGAGGGCTGGGGCTGGCCCCGTGGCCGGTGGGCTGGTTCGGAGTGGCGACAGGTCACCCTCCTTCCCTGCATGACTCTTATCCATCTACGTCATGCTCTCCTCAGACACGATGGCACCTGGACAGGTCTTTCTTTACGCGGCCGTGTGTCACGTGGATAGGGCTGTGCTTCAGAATCAGCTATCAGGGTAAAACCTCCCTTTGCTGACTGGCCTCTGAGGTCTGGGCATGCAGGGGACAGTGGCGGGAGCAGTGCCAGCTTGGTGGCTGTTGCCGAGTTGTTGAGAGTAGGCGCAGCCACCACGTCACGCCCCAGTGGCCGTGCTGGAGGCCCGCGAGGTGCCCAGTGCCTGGCAGTGGTTTATGAAGGGAGATTTGGGTTCTGTGTTGTCTTAGATTTGCAAACAAACTTCATGTCAATGCCTCACGAGAAGCCCCTCGTGTGGGGTGCAGACGGTCTCCTGGGGACACGTCCTGTGTCCACGTTTTGGGTGTTTCTTCGTGTCCTTCACAGAGCCGGGACTGCGTCAGTGCTGGGGAGAGCGGGTGAGTCACACACACTTGACACAGAAAAGGTGCAGAGCGTCTTTCTGAGGGCGGGTTCCTGCCTCCCCTGTACAGCCCCTGCCGCCTCGCGCTGGCCTGTCCCCAGGCTCATTCTGCTCCAGCTACCCTGACACCCTGGGGTCACCCTGTCTAAAGCCTTGCTCTATGTGCCTCAGAGCCCAGCAGTGCAGCCTCTCGACCCGAGCAGCCCGCACCACACGCACCGGCCCCCACGCAGGGGCTCTGCCCCGCGTCGGGCCTCCCCCTCTTCCTGCTTCGTGCTCGGACGGGGCCTCGGCCGTTCGAGCGCTGCTCCTCCCCGTGCAGTTCCAGCCCTCGGCAGTCGCCGGCTCGCCGAGTGTTCACACCGCTCGCCCGGGAGACACTGTCGGCGGTTCTTTCCGGGAGATGGTGGCCAGGCTCCGAGGCAACACGGCTTCTCCTGGGCCCCCAGCTCGCGGGCCGGGTCTGGTTCAGACCTATGCTGGTTCAGAACCTGGCTCTGGATCCGGACCCTGACCCAGCACACCCTGGCTCCTGGTCCAAGACCGTGGCTTCGAGATTTGGCGAAGCGGGACATTTCCCCTGGAGTTGCTTTCCCGCCACCACCGAGCCTCCGGGGAGAATGAGGCTGGCTACCAGCTGGAGGGCAGGGCAGGCGCCTGGGCCGCGTGCGTCTGAGATGACACGGCTGCTGCTTACAGCCCTGCAGACTTGGCACCTCCGCGGGCCGACAGCCTGCCGGGCATGAGGGGCCGCCCCACGGCCACCAGGCCCCCCAGAGCCCGTCCGTGTCCTGAACGCGGCCATCGTGGCTTCGGTCTTCACAGACGACTCCCAGTCCGTCCTCGGCAGGCCGGCGTCAGAGCACGTGGACCAGCCTTCAGGCGCTGACGTAGGGATCACGCCGCGAGCTGGGGACACTGCAGGCCTTGCCTGCGGGTGCCGTCCACTCCGTGACAACTCGAGTGGCACTTACCGCGGGGACCTTGTCGAGGACCCCTCCCCACGACAGCCCTGTGAGGTCTGTGCGGGGCGCCGGACCCTCCCTGTCGGACACCAGCCCTCGCCCAGCTGCTGATGGACCCGCGTTCACCTGTGTGGAGGGAGCAGGGGTGGCCGCAGGTGATGCACGTGCCACACTGCCGGGCCGTGGCTGCTCCAACGAGGTCCCTGCCTCCAGGGGAGACGCTAAAGCCCAGTGTTCACGCGCCCGCCAAGAGCAGAGGTAGGGGAGGTGGGGGGGGGTGACGTGTGCTACAGTGGGTGCCGGGCTGTGGGCCCCTCTGCTTCTTTTCCACGGGGCCCAACACTCTGGGGAAGGTGAGCTGTGCGGCTCCAACGCTGTCACGGCCGAGCTCCTGTGACAGAAGTGGGGGCGACCTGTCGCCAGGGGCGTCGGCTTGTGGATGGGGCGCTCCTGGCCTGAACACAGAAAGGGAGGCAGGTCAGGGCCTCGGCCCCCTGACGCCGGGCGCGGGACGTACCAGGTTCGTGGGGCCTGCCTCCCGACACCTGGGCTCTCCCGGGGGTGGCTTCCTGGACACCCTGCCCTGCGAGCAGAGGGCTGGGCCAGGAGCGTGCCAAGTAAACAGTCAGTGAGTTGTTTTTGGTTGGAATCCGGTCAACCCCAGACCAGTCTGCATCAGAAATGCCAGTTCCGACTCCTTTACTGGATATTGGCTGCCGGGCGACTTCCCATCCTGGGCCCCCTTTCCTCATGGGATGACCAGGTGCCGCCACCAGCGGTCAGTCCCGGAGCCGGGCCCAGGGCTGCGTGGGGGTGGGCACCTGTCTCCTCACGGCTGGGGCGCAGGGCGTGGCCCTCCCCGAGCTACGCTTCTCGCTTTCCTCCCGTGAGCCCTCACCTGGGCCTGTGTCCCGTGGACGGCCTGTGCGCTGCCGGTCGCCTTGCACGGTGCAAACGCAGGGGCCCCAGCTCCCGGGAGTATCCCCAGGCCAGAGGCAGGACGACTTCCTTCGACCTGGGGTGTGAAGCCTCATTGTCACTCTGGCTCTGGTCCCATCAGCTTATCTCCGAAGCTGAAAACCCACAACCAGTACCGCTGCCAGGTGTGCGGGGCGGTGCAAGCAGTGTCGACACCCTCGTCGTCCCCTGGCTCCAGCCCCAGCCGCACGGCCATCAGCGGGGACACTGCCAGGGGGACAGATGCACGGGATGAAAGAGGGAGTCTGTTTACTGCAGCCAGCGAGGGGAGGAAGGAACCGAACTGCACGTTAGGTTCCCAATTACAGCACACGCACACACGCGCCCACATGCGCCCACACGCATGCACACACAAGGCACTCAGCCACGTGATACTCTCACGCGCGCGCACGCGCCCACACACGCCCACACGCATGCGCACACAGGGCACTCAGCTGTGTGATACTCTCATACACGTGTTTACACATGCACTCAGCGACATGCACATGCTCTCACACATGTGTTCACATACACACACTCAGCCACACGCACATGCTCTCACACATTCACACAATGCACTTCCTTGAAGCCACATGTGCATCACACACGCGTTTCGCTACACACACTCAGCTACACACACACGTCCTACATCGCGCGACGCCTTAATGCGGTTTCGACACAGCCACGTACATGCCTTGCTACGTAAGTGTCGCTCATTAATATTCAGCCATTAAGACATGTGCATCGCTCACACATGTGTCTTGCCACACACTCAGCCGCCATGCATGTTTTCACGACCTGTTCAGACACTCAGCCATATACACATGCTCTCACATACGTTTCCTGCCACACATATGTACACATTCTCTTTCACCTGTGTTTCTAATTTTGGGCACTCAGCCACTCAT
>NW_024340700.1:7152358-7168312 GCF_902729225.1 Pteropus medius | reverse complement strand
GGGGCCGCCCCACGGCCACCAGGCCCCCCAGAGCCCGTCCGTGTCCTGAACGCGGCCATCGTGGCTTCGGTCTTCACAGACGACTCCCAGTCCGTCCTCGGCAGGCCGGCGTCAGAGCACGTGGACCAGCCTTCAGGCGCTGACGTAGGGATCACGCCGCGAGCTGGGGACACTGCAGGCCTTGCCTGCGGGTGCCGTCCACTCCGTGACAACTCGAGTGGCACTTACCGCGGGGACCTTGTCGAGGACCCCTCCCCACGACAGCCCTGTGAGGTCTGTGCGGGGCGCCGGACCCTCCCTGTCGGACACCAGCCCTCGCCCAGCTGCTGATGGACCCGCGTTCACCTGTGTGGAGGGAGCAGGGGTGGCCGCAGGTGATGCACGTGCCACACTGCCGGGCCGTGGCTGCTCCAACGAGGTCCCTGCCTCCAGGGGAGACGCTAAAGCCCAGTGTTCACGCGCCCGCCAAGAGCAGAGGTAGGGGAGGTGGGGGGGGGTGACGTGTGCTACAGTGGGTGCCGGGCTGTGGGCCCCTCTGCTTCTTTTCCACGGGGCCCAACACTCTGGGGAAGGTGAGCTGTGCGGCTCCAACGCTGTCACGGCCGAGCTCCTGTGACAGAAGTGGGGGCGACCTGTCGCCAGGGGCGTCGGCTTGTGGATGGGGCGCTCCTGGCCTGAACACAGAAAGGGAGGCAGGTCAGGGCCTCGGCCCCCTGACGCCGGGCGCGGGACGTACCAGGTTCGTGGGGCCTGCCTCCCGACACCTGGGCTCTCCCGGGGGTGGCTTCCTGGACACCCTGCCCTGCGAGCAGAGGGCTGGGCCAGGAGCGTGCCAAGTAAACAGTCAGTGAGTTGTTTTTGGTTGGAATCCGGTCAACCCCAGACCAGTCTGCATCAGAAATGCCAGTTCCGACTCCTTTACTGGATATTGGCTGCTGGGCGACTTCCCATCCTGGGCCCCCTTTCCTCATGGGATGACCAGGTGCCGCCACCAGCGGTCAGTCCCGGAGCCGGGCCCAGGGCTGCGTGGGGGTGGGCACCTGTCTCCTCACGGCTGGGGCGCAGGGCGTGGCCCTCCCCGAGCTACGCTTCTCGCTTTCCTCCCGTGAGCCCTCACCTGGGCCTGTGTCCCGTGGACGGCCTGTGCGCTGCCGGTCGCCTTGCACGGTGCAAACGCAGGGGCCCCAGCTCCCGGGAGTATCCCCAGGCCAGAGGCAGGACGACTTCCTTCGACCTGGGGTGTGAAGCCTCATTGTCACTCTGGCTCTGGTCCCATCAGCTTATCTCCGAAGCTGAAAACCCACAACCAGTACCGCTGCCAGGTGTGCGGGGCGGTGCAAGCAGTGTCGACACCCTCGTCGTCCCCTGGCTCCAGCCCCAGCCGCACGGCCATCAGCGGGGACACTGCCAGGGGGACAGATGCACGGGATGAAAGAGGGAGTCTGTTTACTGCAGCCAGCGAGGGGAGGAAGGAACCGAACTGCACGTTAGGTTCCCAATTACAGCACACGCACACACGCGCCCACATGCGCCCACACGCATGCACACACAAGGCACTCAGCCACGTGATACTCTCACGCGCGCGCACGCGCCCACACACGCCCACACGCATGCGCACACAGGGCACTCAGCTGTGTGATACTCTCATACACGTGTTTACACATGCACTCAGCGACATGCACATGCTCTCACACATGTGTTCACATACACACACTCAGCCACACGCACATGCTCTCACACATTCACACAATGCACTCAGCCCGTGTGCACGCCGGGCTCGCGTGGCTCCGCGCACACGCTCAGTTGCATACATACGGGTCCCACCGCGTTCTCCACGGTTAATATCACACGCGTGCATGTCACCATACGTGTTCACACTCAGCCTCGATACGTGTGCACGCTCACACATGTGTTCGTTCAGCTGCACATATTTAATGACGCCACGACTCAGCGCCTGTTCAGAGACATCTCAGCCACATGCATGTTTCCTCAGCAGTATGCTCACGTACATTATGCTGGGCCACATGCACACACTCTCACACTCGTGCTCGCACCTGGGCACTCAGCCACTCATGCTCACACACGTGTTCACACGTGTTCACACACAACTCAGCCACACGCACATGGTCTCACACAGGTGTTAACACACACGCACTCAGCCACATGCACACACTCTCACGTGTTCACACAGGCACTCGGCCAAGTGCACACATGTGCTCACACACAGGCACTCACATGTTCACACATTCACCCACTGTCACACACGGCGACCCCTCATGAGTTGAGAGCTCATTCCCCTCTTCACTGGGTGGTTTTGGGACATGAACAGGTCTGGGGAATGGACTTTGTGGGTCGTAGAACCTAACCATTGCGCCAGAGCAAACCTTTAAAAATGAGCGGAAAAGAGAGACAGTTTCTTCTGCTGCTTGGTGGGTGCTAAGGGAGAGTTTTGTCGATAAAAAGACGGTAATTGTTGCAAATTTAATGGCACATTTTAAAGGTAAGAGATTATGCCCAAGAATGTGACATACTATACTTGTGTGGGGTGTCTTCCCCGGGCTGACCAGACAGGGTCTGCTGGGGCTCAGGAGCAGGGTCTGGCTGATGCCTCTCACTGCCCTGCAAGGCTCCTGCGCCCGCCCTGCAGCCAGTGGCTCCAGGGCGCCTGACCCACCAAACCTGGGGGCCACTTGCCAGTGAGGAGGGCCACGGGGCAGCGGCCTGAGCCACTGAGTCACCGGCCTCTCTTGGTGGGGTGAGGCCGACGCTGCACAGTGGGTCGCCGAGCTGTGGTGAAGGTTTGGGGTGTGTGAGAGGCGTGTGCGCTGTGCGTATTCATGTGTGACCATGTTTTCATACACGTCTGCTTGGTCACCAACTAACGGAGCTCTTTTTTTGTGGAATGTTGCTCACGGCTTTGGCCCATCGTCCTCACTGGGTCATTTTTTCCCTCATTCATGCTGGAAGGCGTTCATCTATTCCGGAAGCTGGTTTTTTTGTCTACTGAATGTACTGTAAATATCCTCTCGCCGTTTTTGACTATCTCTCACTCTGTGGTACTGGTGAAAAGTTTTTTTTTTCCATTTTTCCTTTGTAATGTTATTTCATATAAACACTGATGGTATTTTATGTCCATCGAGATGGGCCACAGAGCTGTGGTTTCGGTTGGGTTCCGAGCACTGAATTTCTTTTTTTTCCCCTGCAGCTAAAGTTCGGATAAATAAAGTGAAGCACTTTATCGCTGAAAAAAACCCAGAAGTAATTTTTAAAAACCTCTATGTGGTTGAATTTCTGTCTTTTTATGACATAACTTTTGAGTCTCGTATTTTCTTCTGGAAGCGTTACGGTCTGCCGGCCGCATCTGAGCCTTCCGCCGGGGCAGCGTGTGGCAGGCGCGCAGCTCCGGCCGGCGATGGGGTGAAGGCCGGCCCCGAGCCCACGCTCCCCTCGGCGCTGTGCGGCAGCGCGGCTCCCTGAGCCCGTCTTTGCCCGGGGCCCGCGAGGCGTTCTGAAAGCATATGTGACGCGCTGCTCCCTGCTCGGGCCCCGCGGGGGCTCCCCCAGCCTCAGAAGCCCGAAGCGGGTGGCGTGGCCTTGAGCTCTGCCCGACGTGGCTCCAGGCTCACCTCCTCACTCCGCACTGCAGTCACAGTGAACTTCTGACTCCCCAGGGAAGCCCGCGCCCCCTCCCCAGCCCCATCTTCCCAGCCCCCCCTGCCTGGTACAAGCAGCGTAGGACCCCGAGGCTCCCCCTAGCACCCGACTCCTGTCCGGCGCCTCAGGCCCCCACTCGCCTCTCCGCAGCAGCCCCAGCCCCCGCCCGCTCCTGCTCCTCGGCTGGCGTGGGCTGGTGGCCCTGGCCTCGGTCACCTCAGTTTCTGCCGCTCCACGCCCTGCGCTCAGCCGGCCCACCCAGGCATGTGCCTTTCTCATGCGCGGGGTCTGCGCGGATGCACCGGGCTCTGTCGCCACCCCGCACCTGAGAAGGGGCCTCGTGCCCCCTGCTCCGGAGCCGCACTTTTCCTCGGGGATTCGTGGTTGTCGTAGCTTCTCTTTCTCTGCAATTGACCGTGCTTCATCCAGGCCGAAGTCGTCCCCCTGGTCAGTTGCTTATATTTCTGCCAATGTCCCCAACAAAGTCTTTTCCTCTATGGGCAGGTCCAGTGGTTGAGACAGGCTCTGTCCCGATGTCTGCTGCCGATACTTTAGCCACAGGGGCCTGTGCGTTTGCTTTTCATGCGGAAGACGGTCTGGGTGGGGTCGCGGTCACCAGCAGACCCTGGCCCCAGTCTGGCCCATTCGTCGTGGGGGCAGGTGCCTCTCCATGCCCCGTGCGCACCGTCCCGGGACCGCCAAGCTCTGGGTACAGCTGGCGTCCCTACCCTTGGGGTAGGAGGTGCCCGCCCTTCCTTCTGAGCTGGATTCTGTCCTGGGGTTCTCGTTTATGGCATCTTTTCTCGTTTTACTGCTCCTCACTAATTTTTTGTTGTCTTTATAAACACAACACTTTCTTTTGGTGTGTTTGGTGGGAGAGAATTGTGATTCAACGTCACCTGACTACCTTTACCTGGAAGACCAGGAAAATTTTTCTTATTTAAATGATAAAGTGAAAGACATTTGTCCTTTGAAATACTTCCTACTTGGATAATCTCTCAGATAAGGTAGGAAGGTTTTTAAAATGTTTGTTAGTTTTCTTATTATTATTTTAAAGTTAAGCTTGATTTGCAGACAGCTGAAGATAATATTGCAGACGTGAGAAAGAACGCAGACAGCCTGCGCTGAGCTCTGTTCCTCAGTGGTAACGTTTCGAAAACCGCAGCACAATCGCAAAGCCAAGAGGACAGTGTTGACACACTAGGGACACAGACCTCCCATGCACACGAGGGCTCCTCCTGTCACCCTCTTAAAGCCACACCCTGCTCCCTGCGGCCCCACCCCCTTTGGCCCCTGGAGACCACTAACCCGTTCTCCATAGTTTTGTCACTTAAGAATGTTACCCGAGTGAAATGACACAGCGCGTGGCCTCTTGAGACTGGCTTGTCTCCCTGGTGTGTTAGTCGCCTCCTCGTTCCTGCTGGTGCTTTGCGGTGCAGGCACACCGGCTCGTCTCGCAGGCACATACGAGGGACAGCTTCCGTGTGTGGCTCTGTGTTCACACCAGCCTCTCCCCTGTGGCCAGGGCAGAGGTCTAGCCTGGACTCCCCCGGCCCCCTGGCCGTCCGATGTCACCTGGGACGTGTTATCTCATCTCCCCAAGCCTCAGGCTCTTCAGTGATAAATCAGAGTATCGATAACATGCCATATTAGTTAGGGGCGCAATACCAGGCAAGGCAGCCGTGGCCCAAAGCAGGCGGTGGGAGCTCAGTCCAGCCGCAGGTGGAGCCCAGGGTCCTCCGAAGTCAGTGTGCAGGGGCTCAGCTCTGCGCACACCCCGAAGACAGCGAGCACGTATCCACGTGGGGGTGTGGCTGAGGCAGCAGCCAAGGAGGCCAGGCGGCTGTGGGCAGAAGGGAGGTCTGGGACCCTCTGAGACACGGGACACAGGCCTCGGGAGGGGTGGGTGGGGAGGGCCCTGTGGCCTGTTGACAGCTCGCGTGGGGATCTGGCATGCGCTGAAGTCTTTATGCAGACGTGATGGGACTGTGTTTCCTCGCTGACTTACAGGCTGGCATCAGCCAGTTCATCCACAACAAACCGTCACCAGCTCGGGGGGCTCTGGGTGCAAATGCTCACCCAGGCCTGGGACCAGCTGGCCCTCTGTTTTGGGCTCACTCAGCTGAGTGAGCTCCACCAGCATGTCACGAGGTCTTACTGTGAAGGTGGCCTGCTCCCCCGGGAGTCCCCCAGGAACACCCACGAGGGGACATGCGTCTCTTTGCTCTGTGGTCCCTGGCGGGTCCCCTCCGGGGGGCACCAGGTCCCATGGTCGGGACACTGCTTGTGGGTCGGCACGGCCCCCAGCACGCTTCCTGTTCACCTGCGCGGTTCTAGCCCAGAGGCCATGTTCCTGTCGCTGTGATGGTGTCTGACACTGGCTGACGCTGCCCGACATGCGCACAGCTGGCCAGAGTCGGGCGGGAGCTGAACCCCAGCGTGTGCTCGCGGAGGCTGGGGCCCAGCCAGGACCCTCCGCATGTGGCCTGGCCGGGCGTGGCTCGGGCGCCCCTGCCCGCCGCCTGGGGCACAGATCTCAGGGCTCCCTGGGCGGGCACGGGGTTTGCCAGCACCCGTGCCGCAGCCCCCTCGTGAAGGCGCCGCCCGCGGCGTGGGGCCGGGGGCTGGTGTGTTCGGGGCTGGCCAGGCTCCCGGGCGGTTTGTTTTCCCTCGGCATTACGCGGGAGAGGTTTTCGGGAAGGCTGGCGGCTTACCGGGCAACACCCAGCCCTTCCCGCCCTGGCGTGTGGCCGGGGTCAGCCCGAGGTCCCGAGGGAGCTGCGCTGCAGGCTGCGGTCACGGCAGGCCGGCCCTTTGGGGCTGGCCCTCTGGCTGCAGGTCCCCTCCCCACAAAGCCCTCGCCCTGCCAGCTGCACGGCGGCCTCGCTCCTCGCCCGGGTCCGTAACCTGTGTTCCCAGCCGCACGGTGTGGCTGCACAGCGGAAGGCGTCCTGAGCTGGCTGGGACTGGGCGTCCCCACCCTCCCGGCAGACACACGCATGTTTGTGTGGGGAGCAGGAGGGACGTCTCCGTCCAGGCCCCATGCTTGACTCTGCTTGTGGACACGGCTGTAGCTCGAGAGCCACCTGCCCCTCGCTTGTGGCTGGGCAGTGGCCGACGGAAGGCAGGGGCCAGACCGCGGTGGGCCTACCCCGCGCATGAGCCCTGTGTCCCCAACTGCGGTGGCAGCTGTGTCTCCTGACAGGAGCCGCTCAGCACCTCTGAGTAACCACACGAAGCTTCCAGGGAGGGGTTCCTCGGGGCAGGGGTGCGTCCCCTGCAGGACCGGGGAGGGCCTGCAGACTGTGCTCCTGGCCCCTCTGGGGTGACAGAGATTAATGAGGCCGTGGGAGCCAGCGGATGTCATAGGTGGCTTCTATGAGCCCTGTGACCACGGCTGATGCCAGCAAATGGCCTCATTGCCAGACTCCCAGTGCGTCTACCCTACCCCAAATCCAGAACCTGAAGCAAAGCTTAGGACAGCGGGGCAGGAGAGGTGGCGCTGTCGCGGTGGGGGCGGGGCGGGCGGCGTCCCCCCGGGGCTGTGAGAAGGGGCACAGGCGCTGGGATGCAGTGCTGCGGGCGGTTGCGCGGGAAGGTTCTGGAGACAGAGGCTGGAGCTCGCGAGGGCTCCTGTGAGGAGGGATCAGTCGTGGGGCTGTGAGGCTGTGGGGATGCGCTGCTGCCCACGTGGCCGGTCATGGTCTCCCTGCTGACCTCGCTTCCCCCGGCTGCTTTGAGAACGGGTGTCGCACTGTAATCCGAAGGGCAGTGTCCACCTGTGCTCAGACCAGCCAGCGTGGACGCTCGGGAAGGAGCCAGGTGGCCGCCTGACCGCGTGAGGGCGGGGTGCACAGGGTGCCCCCAAACCCTGCCGGTTCTCGAGGGCGGAGGAGGTCGTGGCTTTGGGGACCCTCACCATGAAGGAGGTTTAATGTCGGGGCCACTGTGTGCGCTGACCCTAACCACACTCCTGAGCTCCGGTGGCAGCAGGAGGGAGGACGCGGGTGACAAGGGGGCGGGCTGGCGGGGGGGCGGGGGGCGTCTCCTTGCTGGGAGACGGGGAGCCGTGGGCAGGAAACGCCATCGGCGGAGAGCTTATTGGGGAGCCCTGCTCCCCAGAGGTGCTGGCAGAGACCGAGACCGCAGGCTCGGGCGTCCTCGGAGATTCCGGCCAGAGCCCCGCCCCTTCCCTTCCTGCTCCTGGGGGGAGCCGCGTCCCCTGCGCCCATAGGAGGCTCGGCTGTTTGCTGGTCTCCCTTGTCAGTTGCCCGCAGCAACTTGGCCCCGTCTGCATGATTTGTGACAATGGCAGGTGGCTCGCCCTTTCGATGCGTGAGCCTGGGGTGATGGTCCATCCTCACATGCCCCCCTCCGATCCTGCTCCCGAATCCCCACGGGGGTCTGTCCGTCCCTGGCCTGCAGTCCTGAGCAGGTCGGCGGTGCCTCTGAGGGCCCCGCGGGGGGGAGGTGGTCGCGCGGCGGAGCGCGTGTCCAGTCTGGAGCGAGCCCTCTGCGCGCCAGGCCCTGGGCGGCCGTGTGCTGGGCGCCACACCCATGTCCCGGCCCGCCGTAGGAGACGGCCTCAGTTCTCAGTGTTTCCCTGGGTTCTCCTTGTCTCTCCAGAAGCCCAGCTGCTACTGCCATTTTCCCAAGAAAGGATGATGGCCTTGGGGTTGCCGCATGGGATGGGCAGAGCACCGCCCGCGTCCAAACGGCGTGTTTAACAAGCTTCCTCAGACAGCAGTGAGATGTCTCTGATCTGAATTCTATGCACGGATTAGTATTTCTGGGGCTCGGAGGTAACCGGCGTCTATGCAAAAGAGGGCACCACGCTGGCGTTAGAAATGCACCCTTTTCCGGGAAACAAGACTCAACTCTGCTTACACGCACTGAGCACCTGCCCTGTGCTAGCTGAGGTGCTGGAGACGCCGATGACATGCTCGGGCGGCGAGCGTGGTTTCCACGTGGGCCCGAGCATGCGGGAGAGGCACGCACCACCTGTAGAGAGGGGAGACGGGGCTGGCAAGGGCTTGCTGTTTCTTTCGAAGAGGGTGATACACTCATTTTCCTCTTAGTTGCTATAATTCAGTAATGATAATTATATTTCCTAAACTTCTGAAAATTTATAGATACATCATAAACATCGCTTAGATACTCCAATTAGAGAAAAAAAATCATTGTTTATTTAATTCTTATTATTGACTAGATGAAGACGAAGAGCTAAATAAGGCAGGTGTTACCCACTGTCCCAGCTACAGAAAGCTCCGGAAGTGAGCACTCGTCCCCTGTTTGCCACATGCTCTAGCTACTGAAGACCCTTCCGCCAGAGACAAAGACAAGAACACTAAATGGAAAAGCTCACCCGGAGTCATGAAAAGTCCCGGTTTCTCGAGATGGTGGCAGCGGCCCCGTCTGCAGCCCCGGGGTCAGCAGCCCTTCCGTGACACAAGCAGGGCCTGCAGCCAGGCGTTGCCATCTGGCCCCAGTGGTCCCTCTGTGTTTGCCGTGGACAAATCCCGCCTCACTGCCCCATGCAAATGAGCCCAGGCACACAATGGAGCCCGCTGCTCTGGCTCGGGCCGAGCCGGCAGGAGAGCGGCGTTCGAAGCTGTCACCGTGGTCTTGTCCTCTCCTTTCTTTCCCAGACCGCCGGATAACCAACTGGAAAACGGAAACGAGGGCGGCGTTCCTTGGCTGTCGAAGCGGGTCTGCGTTCGTCTGGATTTGACAGTGACATCCACGGAGAAGGGTCCCCGTGTACTCACAACAAGCGGGCGATGGCGGGAGGTGCTGCACCCCCTAAACTCTTTCCAGTCTTTGGTACGTGTTGACGAAGTGGCCGGTAGTACGATCAGGGTGTGCGGTGGTTTCATGGTTCACAGCCCGCCAGTTACATAAACCATGATTCGGAAATCACCCGGGACTAGAAACATGGCATAAAATACCAATATTTTGGATTTTAGTTACATCTTTCATCTAATAGTTCAAGCACTAATATCATACAATTGTTGTCACATACTCTGAGATAAACATTATTATTACCATCACCACCATCATCACCATCACCATCACCATCACCATCATCACCATCGCCGCCATCTTACCACCATCACCACCACCATCGCTCACCATCACAATATCATCACCATCACCACCATCACACGCCACCATAAGCCGCCATCAAGATTCGCCACCATATCGCCGCCATACCATCGCATCATCACTTCCATATCATCACCATCATCACCACCATCGCCACCACCACCACCAAGCCATCACCATCACCTTACCATCACCACTTACATCGCCGCCTGCATCGCCACTACCATCGCCATCACCACCGTCGCAATTATCACCGTTACCACCATTACTATTTATCACTTATCACTATCACCATCATCGCCGCCCATCGCCTACCACCGCCACTACTAGCCTTCTTGCATCACCATCACCACCATCACCACCACCATCACTACCGCCACCACCACTATCACCCGGCACTACCACCATCACCACTATCATCACTGCCGCCATCATGACATCATCACCACCATCACCACCATCATCACCATCACCAGCACCACCATCACAAACACCATCCTCCTCCTCATCAAACGTCCTCCATGAAAAACCTGAGAGCACAACATGCTCTGGCCTAAAAGACACAAAGGGAACGTCACAGGTGTGCTCGCCCATCATCGCTGAACACGATGAGATGGATGATAAGGCACATGTAGCCGAACATTTTTAAGATGTGAAGAAAAATACAGAAATAAAATGAAATATGGATAGAGAAAGTGGAGTAACTTTAAGAAAAAGACCTTTTGTATTTGAAGAAAAAAGTACATGACTCTTAGGTCGAAAACCCGATGAAGTTCTACAAACGAGCAGTGCAGGGTCCCCTGGAGCCTGCACTGTCCCCACTTTGTCACCGTGTCCCCCCTCTCAGCCTTGCATAGCCTGACCTCTAACCTCTCCATGAGCTTTTCCTGATTTTCAGCTTTAAGGGGCTAGAATCAGACGACGTGTATTTTGTGCATGTGGTTTCTCTTTTCCTCGCTTTGTCTGGGAGATCGATGGTCGTCGGCACACGCTGTCTTGGCTTCTTGCTGCTGAAGCTGGATCTCAAACTCCATCATTAACGAGGGCGTCCATGCGGTTCCCAGGGTTTGGCTATTAACAGAGCACCGCCATGAACACCCTGTTTGCAAGCACGTGGCAGGTACACCCCTTGGGGCAGGATTGCCGGATCTGCAGGCGGGCACTACGGAAGGTTCGGTTTTCGCGGATGCCATCGAGCAGGGCTAAAGCCCATGGTGACGAATGCGAGTTTCAGTGTCTCTGCCTCCTGAGCAGCATTGCTGCCAGAGTAACGTTTGAAATACATAGCAACAGCCACGTGGGTGGTTATGGTAACACCAAAATGAGTTCTTGGTAAGAGAAACGACGACAGACTCTGCACCGAGCACGGTGGGGACAGCCCCCTGGGGACATGGGCTCCTCTGCCTGCTTTCAAGCTCATTTATTCACACGTTTGCCATGTCCGTTCTAAAATTCAAAACATATGTGGAATTTTAAAATATCAACAGTTATGTTCTTAACTTGCAATATTTGTATTTGGTTCTTTCCGTAAGGGCCGCTGGGTTCACATGTGCTGTGCGCCCCCTTGTCCCTCTGAGACTCGCCCCCATGCTCCCTGCCGTCCCCCAGTGTCCTCTCCCTGGGGCATCTGCTTGCTCCTGGGCGGGAGCTCACCTATGCGGTGCGTGCGCCTTGCGCACAGCTTCTCTGCACAAAGCCTGCTCCGGAAGGCTGGGCTGTGGATGGGCCCTCGGCCGCCTCCCTTCCGGCTGTGCCCTCCCCGCCCAGCCCATTTTGCCCTGTCTCTCTGGCCCAGTCGCCGTGCTGTGGGACACTAAGCCCTTTGTCAGCGGCCTGCCTGGGTGACAGGGGCTCCGTTGTAGTTGGACAGCCGGGCTCCTTTGCTGGGGCATCCCTTTAGGCCTTCCTCGCCTATGGGAGCAGAGTGGCGTTGCCCCCTGTGGCCGGTTGCTCCCGTGAGCCCTGGACCTGCGCTGGGACAGCCTGTCCATCTTTGTCGGGGCCCTTGGGCTCCCTCCTGGTTCCAGTTCTCTGAGCGTCCTGCCCCTTCCCCTGCCCCTTTTCTGAGGCCACAGCTCTCCACCTCCCCTCCCCTTGCTGCTTTCCCAACCATTTCAGGGGTGATGCACAGGTGAGGGGAGATCACGGAAGCCACTTAGCTGCCGTCTGCAGCTACAACTGATTTCTAGGTTATGGTCTACATGTGGGGCCCATCACCTTCTAAGAGTGGCTTCACCGCAGGGCTAATTCTGTCTATTCTGGAGGACTTCGTTCTTGGAGGAATTGATAAAGAGACCAATCACGTGCTAATTCGTGCATGTCCTCAAAGGAGGTAAATTTACATGTTACATCATGTAAATCGACTATAAAATTCTCTTTTCCTTGAAGGATGGTCTTTCTTTGGAGGAAAATAAAGATCTACTGAAGAGTGATCCACAGTAGCTGACCCCTGAGGGGCCCTTCTAGGTTTTACGTTTCTTGCCATTTTGCTTTAACCATGTATTTTACATTTTAATCTAGTAATTCGGGCAGTTTAGTTGCTTAGGGGATTTAATACAAAGCAGGGATGTGTGGGTGGACAGAACAGCAGGCCAATATTCCAACCGATGCCCGCACAAATATTTGTGTAGGGGATGCCGAGAGGGCCTGGGAGAGGTGGCCGCTCGGCCCCAGACGCCAGGCCAGGCCCCGCCTCTCGCCGGCTCTCATCTGAGGTGGAGGTCAGCAGTTAAGAAAGGAATGTTCGCCTTTGTTCATCGACTGAACGAATGTTTACCGTGAGCCTCTTCCAGGCTGCACGTGCTGGGGGCCCAGTGGCGTTGGGGCAGGGCGGGCACAGGTCCGCGCCGGGCTCCACCGGCTCCGGAGGAAGCACTGACCTTACAAGCGCTATGGGGACACCTGCCTGTGTGCCTCGGAGCCTGGCCCATGCTCTCTCCGGGCGACCCCTGACCGTCACTGCAGCAACCCTGTCAGGCTGGGCCCGGAAGCCTCACCAGGCAGCACAGAGCCTGCTCTGGGTGCTCAGCGGTCACCACAGGGCTTTCTAACTGCCAAGCACAGCTAAGACACGGCACGACCCTGGGGGGTGTCCTTGGCCCGTGGCAGCCTCCTTGGGTCCTGGAAGGAGGTGCCCCACTGACCGTTTACAGACTTCAGCCGCAAGCTGCCACCTAAAGGTTCCCGCGCACTCCAAGCCCACCCCGAAGCAGCCACGCGGTTCTGAGCGGGCAGCCTCGGCGCCTCTGGAGAGAAGGAAAAAGGCAGAGCAGGCGGGAGGGGCAGGCCACCTGCAGGCGGGCACCCAGGCCACCTGCAGGCGGGCACGCAGCCAGGCTGCCCTGGGCCCGGGCCCCGCCCCTGCCCCAGGCATTCTGTCCTCTGCGTCTGTGAACTCCCAGTGTGTGCTGAGTCGGGGAGCAGGAGGACTTTACCTTATGTGCCGAGAGGGGCCTGGGCTGTGACACAGAGGGCTGCGTGTGCTCGTGCCCTGCTCTCGGGGCACCGCCGTGCCAGCTCAGGCCTGGGCATCTGCTGAGCAAGGGCAGCACGGAGCGCCGAGGCCCAGGGGGCGGCCTGCGAGGCGAGGGCGGGCCGCTGAGTGCTCGCGTGGGGGGCTGGCTTCTGCGGGGCGGGCGAGTGGGGTGCATGTCGCTGTGTGCAGGAGGAGGCGCGGGGCTGGGCAGGCCACAGCGACGTGCGGCGCGGGCGGCCCGGGGATGGACAGGCCACAGGCACGGGGCGGCCTCAGCGCGGCCAGCTGCTCGCGGGGCCCATTCTGTCACAGCCCAGGACGCCCTCTGGGGAGGAGCCTGGGGTGTCCGGTGTGCCGTCCGCTCTAAGACTGTCCACGCTCAGGTCCCGACCGCCACGCCACACACTCTCCTCCTTGGTCTTCCTCGGGCTGAGAGCTTTGGGGTCACCCTTGGGGCTTCTCCTGCAAACATCAGCTGAGTGTGCTGTGTCGTCCTGGCCACCACGAGCCCCGAGTGGTCACAGAGGTCCCAGTGTCCTGCTTCTGCACCCTGCCTGGGCCAGAGGTCGCGGAGTAGCTGGGGCATCTTCTCCGTGAAGGTCACATGGTGTCTCTGCCGCTCTCACGTGACTGGGCCCTGTGGCCCCTGAGGCCACACAAGGACCCTCACCCCAACAGACTCCCTGCTCATTTCTCTGTCATGCCAACTGTCCCCCAACCCCCTGCGTGTGCATGAGCTGGGTCTGTATAACACAGTGACCCCAGGAAGTGGTGCGAGTCCCAGCCTCTGGTGGGCGGTGTGAGGTCCTCTCTGTTGGGACCAGCTGCCTTTCCTAGCATGTCTGCTGATCCTGGTCCCGTGGTTCTGAGAGGGAGCTGCACTCACCCCCACCCCCGCCACCAAGGAACAGGGACAGACCGAGAGGGGACATGGAAAGCAGACAGGGGCGGGGTAACCCACGTAGGCTGCATGGTCGGTGGTGGACCAGATGAGGCTGGGCAGCAGGACACTGCTCACGGGCAGGCATCTGAGGGACCAAGGCTAGTGACCGAGCACCGGGGGCTTGCTCCCCATGGGCAGAGCCGGGGCTCACAAAGACACAGCAGAGCGTCACCCCGAGCCAGGGCTGCTGGACGCACACCCCTCAGGTGGCTGCAGGTGCTGGGCCGGCCTGACGTCTGAGCAAGAGCCGTATCCGCAGCCCTACACGTAGCAACCTGGGCTACTCCCTCCGCCACCGGCCGAGGACACAGGGACATCGCCTGCACGGTCATCACCGGGGTGCCGGGCTGAGTGCGGCCCTGCCCCCTGCAGACGGCCCGGGGCTGGTGAACGCGCGTGGGTCTGTTCCGGGCTGAGTTCTGCTCCCACTCCATTTGCTGAGGCCCCAGCCCCCAGCACCTAGCGTGTGGCCTCATTTGGAAATCGAGTCCTTCCACCTGAATTAGCTAGGACGAGGTTATGTGGAGTCAGGTGGCCCCAATCCAATGACCGCTGTTGGGCAGGAAGGGACGTTTGGACAGAGGGGTGATGGGGAGAGATGCAGGGAGGAGGTAGCCCTCGACAGGTGGGGCAGGGGCCTGGGGCAGATCATCCCCTGGAGCCGTTGAGGGCACAGCCCTGGACCGGGTCCTCTGGCTCCCGCATCGCGAGTGACCAGTGTCCGACCCGTCAGCCGCAGCCTGCAGTGTCTGCTGCAGCCCTAGCTGGTGCGGGATGGACGGATGACCCTTTGAACAAGGGCCATCTGTGTTCCTAGATGTGTGGGTGCTGACGAGGTTCTTCGTGATGTGACTGTCACGTTTCAAACCCTGTCACCTTCCTGGGCCTGGAAACCCTGCGAGCACTCACATGTCCAGCTGTGCCGTGTCCTGCTGCAGAAGCCGACCAGGCCGCGTCTTCGCAGTCGGCTCGCTGGGCCCTCAGGGACTGTGGGACCCTCCCCGTGTCTGCCTGGCTCCTATTCCCCGCTCAGGAGCGGGGCGAGCAGAGACCCAAGGCGTCTGCCACGGTCACCGTCTGAACCCGGCTGGTCTACAAAGCAAGAGGGAGGTGACAGCCTGACTTTCCCACGGCTGGTGGGGGCCCGGTGTCCACTTCCGCTTGAAACAGAAACTGAGAAGTGCCAGAAAGACGGCCGGGGCGGAGGTGGGGCCCTGAGTCGAGATTCCTCAAGTTCATGGGTGGGGCCTGGAGCCGCAGGTTCCTCGTTCATTTGGTAAATTCTGAGCCGAGGTTCCTGCTCAGGGAGGCAAGTTTTATCGCTGAGTCTCCCTTTCTCCCTCGTGCTTGCGAACACCCACTCGGGAAGCGTTTCCCAGCAGGGTTTGCCGGGGCTCCTGGGAGGGGCCTGGCCATCTGCTTCCACCCAACACGACAACACTGTCCAGTCCGGTCCAGCTCTGGGCCTGGGCCTCGGCCACCGCGGCCTGGCCTCCCCGGCCGGCTCCAAACCGCACCCCGCCCCCCCATTTCCAGGAAGCAGTCGTGTCGACGGTGTGGATTGCATCACAGCTGCCACCATCTGTGCACGTCTAAGAGACTTAACACACTCGTGGTGACCACCCCACTCGCCCACCGAGCACTGGGCAGGCGCGGCCTCTGGAGAGCCCAGCCCCCACTCGCGGGATGAGGCTCGGCCCCAAACACACGCTGCACCCCGACTGGTCTCCGGGCCGCTCTCCAGGGAGGGGGACTGCTTCCAGAGACGACTGTGTCC
>NW_024340700.1:7139263-7152347 GCF_902729225.1 Pteropus medius | reverse complement strand
ATCATCCCCTGGAGCCGTTGAGGGCACAGCCCTGGACCGGGACCTCTGGCCCCCGCATCGCGAGTGACCAGTGTCCGACCCGTCAGCCGCAGCCTGCAGTGTCTGCTGCAGCCCTAGCTGGTGCGGGATGGACGGATGACCCTTTGAACAAGGGCCATCTGTGTTCCTAGATGTGTGGGTGCTGACGAGGTTCTTCGTGATGTGACTGTCACGTTTCAAACCCTGTCACCTTCCTGGGCCTGGAAACCCTGCGAGCACTCACATGTCCAGCTGTGCCGTGTCCTGCTGCAGAAGCCGACCAGGCCGCGTCTTCGCAGTCGGCTCGCTGGGCCCTCAGGGACTGTGGGACCCTCCCCGTGTCTGCCTGGCTCCTATTCCCCGCTCAGGAGCGGGGCGAGCAGAGACCCAAGGCGTCTGCCACGGTCACCGTCTGAACCCGGCTGGTCTACAAAGCAAGAGGGAGGTGACAGCCTGACTTTCCCACGGCTGGTGGGGGCCCGGTGTCCACTTCCGCTTGAAACAGAAACTGAGAAGTGCCAGAAAGACGGCCGGGGGGCGGGAGGTGGGCCCTGAGTCGAGATTCTTTCGGGTTCACGGGTGGGGGGCCCTGGAGCCGAGGTTCCTCAAGTTCACGGGTGGGGGGGCCCTGAGCCGAGGTTCCTCAAGTTCAGGGAGGCAAGTTTTATCGCTGAGTCTCCCTTTCTCCCTCGTGCTTGCGAACACCCACTCGGGAGCGTTTCCCAGCAGGGTTTGCCGGGGCTCCTGGGAGGGGCCTGGCCATCTGCTTCCACCCAACACGACAACACTGTCCAGCTCCGGTCCAGCTCTGGGCCTGGGCCTCGGCCACCGCGGCCTGGCCTCCCCGGCCGGCTCCAAACCGCACCCCGCCCCCCCATTTCCAGGAAGCAGTCGTGTCGACGGTGTGGATTGCATCACAGCTGCCACCATCTGTGCACGTCTAAGAGACTTAACACACTCGTGGTGACCACCCCACTCGCCCACCGAGCACTGGGCAGGCGCGGCCTCTGGAGAGCCCAGCCCCCACTCGCGGGATGAGGCTCGGCCCCAAACACACGCTGCACCCCGACTGGTCTCCGGGCCGCTCTCCAGGGAGGGGGACTGCTTCCAGAGACGACTGTGTCCCAGGAGGGTGACCTTGCCCGTAAAAACCAAGGAGCGTCACGTCAAGACGGCGGTCAAGCACTGTCCCGCTTTACAGGCTGGCGGTGCCTCTCCGACAGAGGGAGGCAGACCGGCCGTGGGGCAGGTGACTTCCGTGTGGGGACCATGTGCTGAGGCGGGATGAGGATGGGGTGACGCTTCTGAGACGGATGCGGACGAACCAGGCCCCCCCTCCCCGCAAAACCCGCTCCCCGCACCGTGGGGCCTGACGGGGGCGGCTGCCAAGGAGGGGACACAGGAGGCCGGGCTCCGCCTGCTGTCCTGCCGCGCTGGGCTCATGGATGGCCTTGCGACTCGCTCACACCGTGCTTGCTCGTTTTTATTCAATTTGCTGTTTTCAATTATTTTTCTTGGAGAAACTAATTGAAAATAATACATGAGTACTTTTTTAAGTTTTTGGAGAAAAACTGGAACACCCTGCAGTGAGGGCGTAGGGTCCGATAAGGAGCAAGCATGAGCAGGGAGGGCACAGCCTCGCCCGCAAGGGCGTGGGCCAGCGTGGGGTCGCATGCCAAGGGCGGGGGGGTGGCGGCCAGCCCGGGGTCCCGTGGGGTCGGTGTGGAGGGCCAGGGGCGGCCACACCGAGCTCCATCCCCCCAGAGCGAGGCTCCCCGAGCCCGTCTGCTGTGTGCACGGATCAAGGCATCCCCACTGTGACCTCACTCAGATCTGCCGCCACCTTGCACCTGAGTGCAGAGTCCAGTGACACGTCTCTCCACCTCCAAACATTTTAGGAAGTTTTAACATTTTGGGGGGAAAGTAAAGATGTGGAGAGAAGAGTTCGAGTTCTCTATGGGAGGAAAATAACATGGTGGTCACCTTTCTCCTCATATTCATCTGGGTGATGAGCCTGTATTGGTCAAAACTGGTCCCTATTATTATATATTTTAATAATATCTAGACAAAGATATTTTTGAACTAAGACAATTGTTGTGATTTCCGTTTGTTTTGGCTGCATGAGACCACGATCTTTGACTGTCCGTCTTTGCACTGCAACCAGAGCATATCTGTGCTGCGCTCGTGGTCATAGCTGTGACGGCCAGGAGCGGGTCCTGGGCTGCTCGCCTCACGTCCCGTGCTGGTCCCAGCCCTGGGCTGAGCTGAGTGACTCCGTGTTGCTCCTGGCCACCGGAGGGACTTGTGGGTGGAGCCTCACGGCCCTCCTCTCCGCTTCCTGGACTTGGTGCTGCTAGTGCGGGACCGCTAGGGTGACTGTCCGGACATGCAGTCGAATCGCAGGGTGTCCCTGTCCTGCCGAGCTCTGCCACCTTCGTCCCAGCTCTACATACTCCTGACCTCGCTGAGATACTGGGTCGGGGGCATCACATTTTGCCACGACGCTTGGTCAGGCAGATCTGTTTTTGACATGCAGCGAGAGCAGTTCTGGGACAGCCTGTGCGCGTGACACGTGCGTGTACCCGCGACAAATGCACGCACGTGTGACACATGCATGTGTTCATGATGTAGGCACGTGTACATGAGAAGTGCATGTGCTCATGGTAGATGCATATGCTCATGAGACAAGCAGGCCTGACATGAGACAGAGGTGCTAACGGCCACATCACCAGATACAGTGATCGCATGGACTTGTCCCTGACCTTGGGGCTGCCGCTGGGGGACAGGCGGCGGCGCACACATGCTGGCCGAGTTGAGTCTGAGAGTGTCTGAGGGAAAGCTGACCGCGACCCTGCAGGAAGGCTAAGTCAGGGACAGGGCCACCACGTCCTCAAGCTGTCCACGTGCTTTCCTCGGCACCTGCCAGGTGCCTGGCCTGGAGCAGGCCCTTGTCAGGGGTGGCAGGAGGGGACCTGTGCTGGGAGTCTGGCAGGGGGATCTGCCCATTTGGACAGTTAAAACAGCTCGGTGTCGATCTGCAGGCAGTCCCCCACACGGCCTGGCCTCACTGGGGCTCTGTCTGAGGATGTCCTGGTTTCTTCTCCAGAGGGAGGCTGGGCTGCAGAAGCCTCCATGGGGACCGCCATGTTTCCCACGGGGCGTTTTGGGGCACCCCAGTTCCAGTGGAACATTTCTGGGCCAGTGTGTTTGGGGGGTGCACGTCAAGGAGACCCTGACCCTGTCGGACCACAGGACACCGCCCCCTTTCACTTGGGAAATAAGAAGTTGAATTTATTGAACGCTGGTAGCTCCAGCACTTTGGGTGCATAAAGAAAGATATTTTAAAACTTCCTCGACCTTTCACTTCTGGACTTTGAGGCCGAGGTCCCCTGCCCGTCTCTGCTCGAGGCAACCGCCTGGGTGGGGGCGGGGAGGCGTGCTCTGAGGACCGGTGGCTGCTGGCAGCTCTGACAGCCCGGCTCCGTCTCAGGCGCGTCCTGGCTCCTTATTCGCTCCCTTAGCTTGTCCACAGCCAAGGGCCCTGCGTTGATGCTGAGGCCCAGGGACAAGATGCCCTTTCTGGTGCGGGAGGCCTTGTGGGTGGACAGAGCAGGGCTGGGCGGCAGGTGGACGTGTGTCCTGTTTGCCTCTCAGCCAGCGAGCCGAGAGCAGGGCTGCGAGCGCCCCAGGTCCCGGCAGTGTGTCCCCAGGGCTCGGCTCCCAGGATGGCTGGCCCCAGGAGCGGTCTGGGACTCGCGGCCTCCTTCAGTGGCCGTGAACGGGGGCTGGGGCGGGACCGCAGACCCAGGACACACTTGGGGGTCTTTTCAGTCCTAGAGCCCAAGGGGCAGAAGGATGGACACAAGGCAACAGAAGGATGGGAGGCCGCTGGCCACTGACCGGGCTCTTCCGGGACACCGGGCCCTGGTCCAGGCTGGCCTTCCACACGTGTCCGCAGAGGACTCCCGCGGGAAGAAGCATAGCCTCTGCAGAGCCTGGCCGGGACCCTCAGTCCGCGCCCACTGCCCTGCTCGGAGCCTGCGTGAGTGGCCGTGACCTGGACCCGGCGAGCACAGGGCGTGGAGGGGTCAGTCGGCATCAGGCTTAACCCGCATCAGTTCATTATTCTTCTCCCATGCACTTCGAACTAAGGAATATGTAGGACTTTGGGATTTTAATGTCAGATGCTGAATGAAATATCAGCCCAGCATTGTGTTTGAAACTCACTCCTTTTTCAGAATTTCTCTGTCTTAAAAGACATCGTGCAATTGTAACCCTAAACAGTTCAAAAGAAATAGCAAAATCTGAAGACACTTTGAGAATAAAGAAAAAGGCTCTCTCCAGTTATCTCAGATTTTACCAAGCTGTTCTGCGTTGGACACTAACTAGCCAAACCTCTAATCTCCCTGTTTACGGAATGCGAAGCCGCCTCCCGCTCCGTCTGCGTGTCTCCTGCTCCCTGGGCAACCGGCTGAGAGTGTCTTTGCCCCTCATCCGAGGCTGCTTCTGGTGTAACCGCAGCTCCCGCCCTCCGGCTGAGGAGTGTTTTATAGATAATTAACGGTCAGCTCCAGGCCGCAGCACCCAGGCCCCGTGGGAGGAGGACTGGATGCTTCCGAGCCCCCGGGGACGGTCCTAACTCTGCAAACCCCCGCCCCTCAGGTCCCCGCCCGCGCCCCTGCGGACTGTATTTTTAGAACCCCAGGAACGTTGTGCTGGGCCTCGGAGTCTCCTTGTGCTGGATTGAGACAGGGAAGGAGGGGAGGCTTGCTGTCAATCGTGTCTCTAAGTGGAAGCTGGACACCTGCCACGTGTCCCCGAGCGGCTCACGCACGCGGCCCGCGTGCAGATGTAGAGCCAACCGCAAACGGAGTGTTTGAGGTGCAAGCAATGGGCCCACAGGACTTGGTCCACAGGAAGGGCTGCGGTTTCTGCTTCCGCCCTGGACACCGGCAGCCACCGCCCTGGACACCTGCAGCCCCCTCGCCTCGGCTGCCGCTGGCGTTCGAAAAGTCACTTGCCCCACATTCTTGTCTCGTCCCAGCCCCGCTTCCCCGCAGACCCACGCGCCCGCCCAGAGCCACCGGTATTTTCAAAAAGCGGACTAGGTACAGAACGCCTCTCCCGCACGCTGGGAGTGCTCAGGGGACGAGGACGAGGACGAGACCGCCGTCGGCACCCACGTCAGGACTCAACGGCAGGCGGGTGGCCTGGGGCGCTCCTGCTTCGGACGCGAACAGTCGCCAGGGCCGGCCCTGGGGGTCGGGAGCCCACGCTGCCCTCGCTGGGGTCGCTGTTCCTGCTCCGGGGCTGGGCCACCCCGCTGCTCTGTGACCTTCACTCGCTCACTTCACGTCTGTCAACCTGTTTCTTCCTCCACAAAATGGGGCGCCGTTAGCCGCCCAGGTTGCCCCGAGAATTAAAGGTGCCATCGACGGTGGGGGAGGAAGAGCGGGCCCCTCGCTGGGCGGCACTGGTGGCTCTGGGCGGGCGCGTGGGTCTGCGGGGAAGCGGGGCTGGGACGAGCATCGCCCCGGGCCCGCTCAGCCCCGAACGTCCCGGGCTCTCCCGCCCACGTTCAGAACAGGACTTGCGACTGGACGGGCAGAGCGCCCGGGCCACGCAAGGAGGACGGTCCCCGTGTGGCCGGGCGGCACCCGCAGCCTTCTAGTCTCCGCCGTCCAGTGAGAATGCCGCTCGGCGACGTGCTCCGGGGACGCTGGGGCGGGATCGGCACCCCGAGAGCGCTGTGCGGACCCCAGTCAGGGTCGTGCCACCTCGCGCCCTGGGCGGCCTTGCTGACCGCCGCCGAAGCGGACGCGCGCCCGGGTCCGAGCACCGGCGGGTTCACGACGAGGCTGCGCGTGCGCGGGGTGCGTGCGCGGGGTGCGTGCGCGGGGTGCGGGCGTGCGCGGGGTGCGAGCGCGTGCGTCGGCCTGCCTGGGGGTCTGGGACGGTACCGCCTGCGGGCCGTGGTGGCAGCACGTGCGGACAGGTGAGAAGGGGCGGTGCGCTGGTGTCACGTGGCACCGCGCGTGCTCACGCTTCTGGAACATTCCGCAGATGCCAGTGGCTGCCCGGTGCGCAAGCCGCTCCCGGGAACGCCCGGGGTTCGCCACCTGCGGAGGCCAGGGGCCGAGTCGCGGGCCGTCGCGAGCCGGGCGTGGTGACGGAGCGGGGGGTGTCCTCCGGCGAGCAGGACCTCGGGCCTGCCGGGCGCGGCCTGAGCGCTGGTGGGCAGGGTTTGCAGACCTCACCGTCCTCGCCCGGTTCTGCTGCCGGCGCCACGCGAGGCCTCGCTCTGACCCGAGTCAGTCTGCGGAGCAGGACCCGCCGAGCGCGCGCTGCCTCCAGAGGGGCTCGACCCAGGTCACGCGGCAGAGTGGTGAGCAGGAGGCCCTCGGTCACCCCGGACACCCGTTCGCTCGTCTTAGTTACAAACCCTCCTTTACAACCAGGATCCTGGGATGATCCTGAAATTCTCCGAGCAGTGGAGACCGAATCTGTAAACGATTGCTGGTGTAACAAATGGCCACAGTCCAGGAGTCTTAAAACAGCACAGTCCATCTCCTCCGAGGCTCCAGGACAGAATCCGACATAGGTCTCAGCGGGCTGAAACCCAGGCGTGGACAGGGCTGGTCCCTTCCCCGGGCCCCCCGGGGACCGTCTGCTGACCTCTCCCAGACGCCCGCTGCGCTCCTGGGCCGGTGGCCCTGACTCCTCTTCAGACAGGCAGCCGAAGGCTGGTCCCCTCACGCTGACTTCCGCTTCTCAGCTCAGCGAACCTGCGACCTGAACCCCTTTTCCGCTAACATGACACGGTCACAGGGTCACAAGGTCCACAGAATGAGACTGGCCGTTTTAGGGGGCAGTCACTGCTCACACAGCAACTGTGTCCCTGTGTGCAGCGGTGGCCCGTGATGCCATTGGGAGTGACAGACAAACAAGTAGTTAACACCTTCAGCCATGAAACCCAAAGTGCACTCATGCGAATCAGTGTGCAGGGTCCCTCTCGGTGTGTGAGGGTGGGGGGCATCGTGGGTGATGCCCACTGGGCCCCGCGCGGGGATCGGCCCTGTCTCGGGGAAACGGGCTTGCAGCGTGTGCATGTCTGAGCGTGTCTTGCGTGCGAGTGTGTGCTTGCGCATGCATGTGCGTGTGTATACATATGAACGAGTGTATGTGCATGTGTTATGTGCATGTAGATGCGTGCATGTGCGTGTGTATACATATGTACGAGTGTATGTGCATGTGTCATGTGCATGTAGACGCATGCATGTGCGTGCGCACGTGTATGCGTGAATATGTTTTATGTGTGCATGCGTGTGCATGCACACATATTTTGTGTTTACATGTATTGGTGTGTATGTGTTTTGCGTGTGCGTGAGTCTCACCTGGCAGGAGTGCTTCTCGAGCTTCTTGCTCCTCTGCTGAGTCTTGGGCCCCGCCCCCCGGGCCTCAGGGCGTAGGGCCTGAGTCTCCCTATAAGTCCCATCTTCCTCTGAGTCAAGTCGTCACTGCTTCTTTCTCCACCCAGCCCCGTAGCTTCGGGCCGGAGGAATGTTGTTATAAAAATGAAAATATGTAAAACAAGAAGACATCTAATGCCCCCTTTTGTTGGAGAGCAGATCTAGGCTTAAGACAGCTGGTGCCAGAGCGTTTGTGAGCCCCGTCCCGAGGCTCGGGAATGCCTTGCAAGTGGATATCCAGGCAGCAGAATCAATTAGTGGTCTCGAAAGCCACACGAAGACATTTTTGTGCTGACGGATCTTTTTGTTCCCTGAAGAGGCGCGTTTTATGATCTACCGAGCCAGACATACACAAGAACGTGTGTGTGCGTGTGTGCGTGCGCACGCACACACACATATATATGCAGTATTCACGGCACGAAGTTAAAAACGTTGGGTCTACAAAACAGCAGACGTTGAGACCAGGCAGAAACATAGTTACTTGTTGGACTAGAAATTGCACAAAATGAGGTGACTACAGAGAGGTTTGTGACCGAAGGGTCACCGTGACAGTTATCTGTGGAGATGGTGTAGCCTAAAGGGGCACCTGGGTGTGAGGCCGAGGAAGATCGGGGCTCAAACCCTCTGGACGGTTAACAGCTCTGTGGCCTCCAGCAGGCGGCCGGCCCCTGGGCCTTGCGTTTACCGTGCTGTCGGGTCGTCGGGGGAGTGATGCGAAATCGGTGGTGTGTGTGAAGTACTCAGGACGGTGTCTGGGCACAGATGCCCAGAGCCTAAAAATGTCCCCACGGGTGGGTGTGTGCCACATGCCCGCACCCCAGGCCCTGCACCCCAGGCCCTGCACCCCAGCCTGCACCTAGGTTGGGGCGGGCGGCTGCTTGATTAGGTGAAGGAGAGGCGGGGTGAAGGGCCCAGCTGATGGCTGGCTTGTGTGAGGACCTCACATCTGGCCTTTTTTGTTCATGGTTTTGTCCCTCTGGCGGGAGCAGGGGCCCTGTGCAGTGGGGTGGACGCCGGCCTAAGGAGGGCCGTCTCCGTGGCCTGGGTCAGGCCTCTCCAGCCACCTTGCCCAGAGCGTCCATGTGCATCTCCGGTTCGTGTCCTCTGTCCCCGTTAGGGTGGCGCCACCTCACAGGCCTTCATGCCACACAGGTCCTGGCACAGGAAGCTCTCAAGTCCAAGTCTCTAATGGACCCGCCATTCTTAGCAGATTGGTGTGCCCTCCTTCTGTCCCCAGCACCCTGGCCCTCAGGCGTCCGTCGTGTCGTTAGTCCTGGGAGCGTCCCCCGCCCCGTGCTGCCCTGGCGGTGGGCTGAGCTCACGCCCGCTGTGTCTGGATGCCTACACCCCCCATCACAGCCCCCGACCTGCTAGATCCCTGGTTGACACTGACCAGAACCCAGTGTGACTGAGCGACCCTGTGCGCACCGGGCACTGGAATTTGCCAATTTGGGAACTTAATCCATGGAAGAATGAGTGGGAGGCTGGGCCCCGGCCGCGGGAGGCTGAGCTGCTGCTGCGTTGGCTTCTCGGGGGCTAACGAGGGCGCTGGGCAGACCCCTGACCTTGGAGCAGGCCATCTGTTTCCGGCCGTGAGGGGAGCCGCAGGCGTCCAGGTGTCACCTCAGGAGCGGCTCCACCTGAGCCAGGGCTGGCAGGGCCACCCACAGGGTGGGTCTTCCGGCACAGTTTATCTCCAGGAAAATTCTCCCAATCAAAAAACCCAAATACAGATCAGCTCATGGGGGAGAGGCAGGCGGACCTGGCTCTTGTCATCGGTGTCTTGGGAAGAGCACAGGATGGGGGTTGGCAGTGGAGTCCCCAGGAGAGCAGCGTGCAGGGCTTGGCCTCAGGTCCGGCCTCGGGCCCGTGTCCACACCACCTGCCTGCGGTGGTGCTGGACGGAGACATTGCCCGCCCCTGCTGTGGGTTCAGCTTGGTGCCTTGGCGCAGGACCCTGGCTGCAGGAACTTGTCGGGGGATCGTGGTGGGAAGAGCGGTGGGCGGTGTTCCCCTGGGTCGCAGGCTGGCTTCCCGGGGCACCCATCCTGTGGCTGTCGAGGCACCCTCAACTCAGCACTGGGGGCAGGAGCAGCAGCAGACTGGGACACTCAAACGGCGGCAAGTTCGAGGGTCTGGGCCAGGTGGGCGGCGGCGTCTTGCCCCGCAGTGAGGGTCCCCCGTCCCTGGGGCGTCGTCTCCGTGAGAAGTCTGGGAGGCACAGGGGGTGACCCTCAGCTCAGCTGGCAGAGCCTGGAGTCACTGACAAGACGCCGTGTCTAAATGAAGGAGTGAATCGTGGGTGGTTTATTAGTTCAAGGTTTTAATTACAGATAATGACATATAACGTACACCGTATATAGGTGCACGCACGTTTTCGAATTGAAAAATGTTTTCAGTGTTTACAGACCTCCCCCCCATTAAGTAGACGTAGACGTGCGGACTCTCTGGAAGGGCTTTGGAAAGCGGGGGTTCCTGGCTCGTTTTCGCTTCGTGGGAAACCCGGACGTCTCCGGACCGTCGCTCAGCGCCCGCGAATGCGAACTCGGCCTTCTGCGCCGTGGTCGTGGTGCAGCTGCCGGACGCCAGGTTCTTGCCGACGCCCGGGGAGACCTGCTCGCCGAGGGCGCGGCAGCTCTCTGGCCGGCCGCGGAGCGTCACGCATCAGGGAGGCCCAGGCGGCCCAGGCGCCCTGACCACAGCTGGCCCATCACTGCTGCCGACTGGCACACGACCCACAGCGGTGTGACCGGTCCCCAAGCCGTGCTCACCGTACTCGGGCCGCCTACTCAGGCGCATGCGCACAGTGGGGTCTGGGCAGAGAGCGTGCGGACGGTGCCGTGGACACGAAGCTGCGTGCCGTGGGAAGCCTGACAATAAAGCCAGGTCGCTAGAAACAGCGCCTCCGAGCTGGCCGTGGCGGGATGACCACCGAGACCGCGAGGAGAAAACCGCAGATCGCGCTTCCCAGCTCACAGCAAGACGCTTCGCTCCTGCCTTGCAGACATTACTTCCCTTCAGAGAAATATTTAAAAAGAAGTCCTGGGGAAGCAAGAAAGATCCAGAAGCACCCGTCGGAGGACGCGCACCCAGGGGTGAATGAAGGTTTGTTCCGCGCCTGAGACGTGACTCTCTGTGGCTGCCTGGGAACCGTCCCCCCAAACAAAGGAGGTGGGGACACTGATTCTCAGGCTCCAAGGACCAAGTTGGGACCTACATTCTCCCCATCAGACAGGAGAGGACGTGGCTGATCGCACTTCACCGGCGGCCCCGTGACGCAAGTGCCGCCTGCCTTCCTCAGGGCCCTGCTCCTTGGCGGAGCTGTCGCCAGCATCACGATGGGACAGTGCGACGATCCCAGTACAGTTGTCCTCACGTTCCAGTGTCCCCTTCGTGATGCACTGTTGCCGTCACAGGACACTGCTGCCATCATGATACAGTGTTACTATCGGGGGCCAGTGGGCCAGTGTAGGGTCAGCGGACGTGACGTCTGATTCCAGGGCAGTGTCAGGTGAGACTGCAGAGCCGCCTGTGCAGGACATGTGGCTCTCAGGCTGTAGCCCGCAAGCCCCTGCTGGAGGTCCGACCCCAGTATGGTGAACTCGATTTTATTTCTTTAGGGAAAGGTCCTGTTTGGAGAATGGGGGAGGAAATGGGTGTCCCTCCTCCGCCCCACAGGTGATGTCCCCTCACCCCGTCCTAAGGGTGGTGGGCTGGAGCTTGGCCCAGGCCGGGGCCCTACGCCCTCTGTGGGTTGGGAGGGGAGCTAGGGACTCAGGCAGGCCAGCTGTTGGACGGTACGTGGCATGTGGCATGTCCCACTCAAGCAGCATGTGACAGGCCTCCTGGTGGAATGCTGACTTGAAAACAGCAAAACCGATGGGGGGTGCACCTGCCTGAGGCGAGGCTGGGCCGGCTCTGGCGCCAGTGCCTACGGCAGCCCCTTGCCCCGCGTCTGACGGGCCGGGTGATGACAGATGCCTGGGCACCCTAATGAAGGCGAAGCGTCACTCACCATCCCAAGCAAAGGGGGATCTGGAAAGGGAACACTCAGGCCTGATACTCAATCATCCATTTAATCAATTAAGAATGCACAGTGCCACGGCCCCTGCAGGCCGGGCTTCCTCATTAAAGGGCAGGTGACAGCGGGGCAGGCACATCGGGGCACGTTGCCCATCGCTGTGAGATCTTGTTGCTCCGAGGGAGAGAATGTGCAGACCACGGTTTTTCTCACTTAATGAGCTTGACTGGAGCAGGGTTAGAGGGAGGGCGCAACCCCGACGACGACCTAGCTGCACCCCGTCCCCCGCCTCCCCCACACCCCGAAGATTTCTGGACTCTATTCCTCGTCTTCTCGAACAGTTGTCTCTTTGTGCGGTTTCCTGGGCGTCCACTCGGTAAAGCATCGCGAAGTAGCTTTGGGGAATCATGTCTGTTCTCACTGCATTTGTTTCTGAGTCTGAGAGGGTGAACCGATTTCAAATTTGGGAACAATCCCTGCCGTTTTTGAAATCGGAGAAGCTTCTGCCGTCTCTGCAGGGTGCAGTGGGGACATGTCGTGTTGGCAGCATCCACGGAACAGGCGACCTTGAGTAAGTGCCCGACCTTGCTCAGCCGCAGCCCCACCTGCAGCATCCATATCCTTACAGGGTTGTTTTGAGGCCCAAATAATGTAACGGGTGTTAATGTGCTTTGCGAACTCTAATCTGGATACACACGTGGATTCTTATTGCCGACAATTCGTCCTTTTTTACATTTGTTACAATGTACGCACACTTTAAATTTGCACAGGCTGATCTTTTTCTCTCTCAAGCTCAGGCTGTGCGAAGCCTTCTCTTCCTTTAAAGCATCTCCCTTCCTCCCTGGGAGCCCTGTGCTGCCCCCAGGGTGCTCACCCACTTCTGGAGGCTCCGGGGGGAACCCACACCATTGTCCTGCCTTTTCTGGCTTCTGGACGTGCCCATGTCCCTTGGCTCACGGCCTTTCCTCTAACTCCAGTGCCAGCCAGCAGTGCGTCCTCTCCTGCCCCGTCTTCTAAGGACCCAGTGATCACACGGGGATAAGCCAAGACTCTCCATCTCAGGGTCAGCGGACTAGCAACCTGGCTTCTGGGGATCAGGACACGAGCATCTGCAGGGCATTAATCCGCAGGCCCTGGAGGGCTTGTTACCCTCGCCCCAGCTCTTTGGAGGCAAGTAGCTTCGTGCCCCTCCCCGGGGATGCGCAGAGTCCTTCTGCGAGCGCCAGGACCTGGACCACCTGGGGGGCCGGCCCTGGGCGCGGCCGGAGGAGCCTGCGCGGTGGGCCGTTCCCAGCTGCCCAGCTGGGCCGCCTGATAGGGCTTCGATCGGGTTTGGGCCTCTATGCAAAGCTTTTTTCAGGTGGCTCCCGAGCCAGCGACTCCCAGGGCCCCAAGGGCGGCAGAGGCGAACACGAGGCCTCCCGAGGGGCTCGGTCAGGAGAGGGAGGGCGCCATGGGGGGGTCAGGCGGGGAGGCCCACGCAAAGAGCCTGCGAGGAAAGCTAGCTCGCCACCGGTGCGGGGCGACTTCCGTGGGTGCTGGGTCATTGGGGACCCCAGGGTCCATCAGGAGCGCT
>NW_024340700.1:7137958-7138501 GCF_902729225.1 Pteropus medius | reverse complement strand
CTCGGGGGGTCAGAGGCCGAGCCCCGCCCGCTTGCGCCTGGCTTTCTCCCTCCTTGTCTTCTCTTCGACACCCCGCATCTGCCCCTCCGTGGCAGAAGAATGCCGTCCCTTCTTGGTCCCCAGTGTGGGGCTCTTGTTTTGGGGACCCCACAGAGCAGCCTCTCCCCAGTCACAGGCTCCTGTGAGGTCCTGTCCTGCGTCACGCAGCACTTACCTGACCACACAGAAGGGGCTGGAAGGTGTGTGGGAACCTCCCACCTCCTCTGGGGGACAGGTTATGTGCACCTGCTGGAACGTCCCCTCCTTCCTCATGGGGCTCAGTCTCCCCAGCTTCAGAGCAACAGCCTGTGTCCCACTGGACGCCCGGACCCTCCACGGAAGCATTGGTGGGGAGGTTCTTCTGAAGTCATACCCGTGCCCGTCAAGTTAGGTGCAGAATCAGCCCCAGCTTTGTCATGGCTGCGAGCCGGCTTCTCCTTTGAGTTTAAGACCCGAGTTTAATCACCTCCCTGGACCCTCCTCAGTGGCCAGACCTCGTGTCCC
>NW_024340700.1:7123509-7137619 GCF_902729225.1 Pteropus medius | reverse complement strand
CGGGAGCGGCAGGGGACCCCCAGCAGTTGCACGCTTCGGTCAGACCCGTTTTTAGAATGAGGCGCGAGGTCAGCAGGGGTCGTGCTTTGCGTTCATAAAACGTCGCTCCCCTGCGAGGCCTCACGGCGTCTTCCCAAGGTGACGGAGGCCGGGCTGGGCTCCTTGTTCCTCCAGACAAGCGACACTGCGCAGTGGCCTGGAAGGTGCCAGGCGGGACACACGGCGTGGGATCTTAGGCTCAGGCCTGGTCCTCCTCGGGGTTTACCGGCCTGGGGTCTGGAGAGGGGTCGCTCCCTGGGTGGCCCTCCGAAAACGCTCGCCCCTTCAGCGGCAGTGAGCTAGGTCATGTTCGTGAGTTTCACATGTTGGGTTCCAAGGCAAGATTTCAGATGAAAACATAAAATCTCTGTGACTGAAAACTTTAGGGAAATGACTGATTAATCCAGCTCTTTAATTTGCAGCAAAGGACATGGATCCAGAGAGGTCACATGTCCTGTTGGTGGGACCGGCACCTTTGTAGTTCCCAAGCTTGCAGGCGGCGTGAGCTCCTGGTGGGTGCCACACTTTCCACCCTGGGCCGGAGACAGAGGTGGGGGGCCCTGCGCCCCGGGCTGAGCGGACACGGGTGTGTGTCCTCTGTCGGGGCACCGGGGGGTGGCTTTCGGGAGTCCTGGAGCGTAGTGAGATGGGTCCATTCCTTCTCCTTCTAGGACAGTGGAGGCCAAGAAGGGCCCTCTTCTGTCTGAGGGACATTCCTGGCTGGGTGAGGACCTCACCTCGGTCCCAGGAGGGTGTGCAGCAGGAGGCTGAGGAAGGGGGCACGGGACCCCTCACAGGCAGGCCCTGCCCAGGGCCGCTTTGCCCGTCGGGGTCGTTCACGTCCTAGAGCTGGTCAGTCCCCCCCCCGCCCCGTCCGGCCTGCGTGGGGTGTGTCGGTGTCTCTGACCTGGAGGGGCGCAGCCACGCCTGCGAGCTCACGGCGGAAATACCCACGGGGCCGGGGCTGTGGAGACACGGGGGGCGGGGACAAGGGGGGTGGGCACAGTGTCTGCAGAATGGCGTCCCAGCGGGCCCCGTGGGGGCATGGAGGAGGGCACAGACGCCACACAGGCTGGCGCACAGGATGGAAGAGACGGCGGAAATGCTGTGAGACGTGGCGGGCCGTGGAGTGTCCCCCGAGGGACACGTGGCTGCGGGCTGGAGAAGGGACGGCGGGAGTCATCACGGCGCCTCCCGGACCCCGCACCCGGGGCCGCCCTGTGGTCCCCTCACAGCTCTGCACCTGCACAGGCGCCTCCGTAGGACAAGGACGTGCCGCTCCGTCCGGCCGTGTCCCCGAGCCCCCAGTCGTCACGTGCGCTCATGTCCTCCTTCCTGGGTTGTGGGCTGATGAGGAAGCCGGGGACCCCAGCCCCACAAGGACCTGGCAGGGCAGGGAGGGTTAGCGGAGACCAAGGGGTCATGCGGCTGCCTGGGGGCTGTGGGCGGAGACTCGCCAGAAGGCAGTGCGGGTGGTTCATGGTCGCGGTGAACTCGCCCCAAAGGCCTGACTCCCTGGATCGCCTGGAACCTGAGCCTCTGGTGGAAGCTGCACGGGTGGCCTCTTCTATCTGCAGCCCCCAGGACACAGACGAGGGGATGGAGGGTGCCTGGCTACCAGGGCCGCACGGGGCTTCCAGGCACAGAGCTGCTTGCAGGAGCTCGGAGCTGTGGCTGGCAGCCAGGCCCCAGGCGCCCCTCGGAGCGGAGCTGCTGACTCACCCCCGATAATTAGAACGGTGGCTTTGTCAGGAAGCTGGGCCACCAGGCCGAGGCTCTTTCCCGTTTTAATGGTGAGGCAGTTCATAGAGAAAACACAACGGGATCAAGTCACAGTTAGAGCCAGTGCCCAGCTCCCGCCGGGCCAGTGAGAGCCTCGTGCTCAGCGTGGACGGAGAGTGCTTGGCCCCCACCCCCAGGCACCGCGCCAGGGCCAGGGCCAGTCTGTGGTCGTCTGGTCCTGCAGAAGTGACTTCTCTCAGACACGGCATGGCCTGAGCACGTGGCCTGGTGTGTGTGTTGCTAGCCTACAGCTGATGGCACGTGAGCGTCCAGCATCTACCTCGCAGCCTGACCCCAACTCTTAAACCAGGGACCTGTGAACACCAGCCAGGGCTGGCCGAAGCTCCCGGGGCCCCGTCGGATGGACTGACCGTGTCACCCAGGTGAGAGGAGGAGCCACGCTGGCCGGACCCCGGAGGGAGGTGCCCGATGGAGCCGCCAGCCCTGACCAAGAGCCAGGGCGGCCGGACGCGTGGCTCACGTCCCATCCCGACGGTGGCTGGACGGCGAGGGGGAAGCTGACTTGTGGGGAGGCCGATGGGACGCGAGTCCCCGGGAGCCGTGGGTCTGCCCCCCGCCGCGCCAGGCCCGTCCGTGGCGCCATCAGCGGCTGTGCGTGACTGTCACGGTCGCCTTTCCCAACACCCATGTTTCTGCTCCAAGTTCTCTCAGCCGAGTTGCCTGAGGTTTGGCCCAGAAAAGCAAGCCATGTCCAGACACTCCTTTGTCCCACGGGGAGGACATCTGGGGTGGGCTGGGTGGGCTGGGGAGCCCTCCCACATGTCCGGTTCTCGGGGGGCGCGGAAGCGATGGCAGCACGTGGACACTGGCGGGGTGAGCGGCGCGGCCCGCGGGACCGGCGGTGGCAGGAACCCGGCCTCAGCCTTCACCTCCGCCCGGCTCTCCCCCTGCTCCGGCCCCTGTCTGGCTGACCTAGGACGTCCTCACCTGTATGCTCTGCACCTTGCACCGTATGTAAATTCTCTCTCGATTAAAAATGCAAAAATAAAATTCCAGTCGGAGAGGGTGGCCGTTGCGCCATCATCACCCTGCAGTGCCCAGGGTGCGGGGAGGCGTGGCGCGTCCGGCCGTCCAGCGAGCCGTGGGTCGGGGCTGGAGGGCCCGCGAGACACTCACCGCCCTTCAGCAGAGGAGCGGGGTGGACGTTCGGGACCTGCTCTGTGCCCAGACCCGAGATGAGGTCGAGGCCGCCTGTCAGGACCGCTGCCGGGGGCCCCAGCTTGGCCCCTCATGTGCGGAGGGCAGGAGGTCCTGTGGGGACGCGAGGGTCAGTGGTGAGGGGTGAGCTGGTTTCGGGGTGTTTCACGGAAGAGCTGGGTCAGCACCCTGGCCCTGCCCGCCGGCCAGGCTTCACTTGGAGGACCCAGTGGCCACGCCCCCCGAGAACCGGATATGTGGGAGGCCTCCCCAGCCCACCCAGCCACCCCAGATGTCCTCCCCGTGGGACAAAGGGGTGTCTGGACCTGTCTGCAAACAACTGGAGGGCAATAATGTTTGAAAGTTACCTATGTGACTCAGATAGTGAAACAGCCCCTCTTCCCCCAGATGGTGGTCACCGGGCTCACCTTGCCCAGCGGGGAGGAGCTGACAGTGCTTCAGCTGGAGGGACGGCCATCGGACAGGGCGGGACGTGTGCAGGACTGGCGGGCGGCAGGAGAGGGGCCGGCCACCCTATTGTCCTGCCTCGGCGACACGAAGCCGCAGAAACAAAGCACATGGTCCCTGGAAAGCCCTTCTCGACCCTCTGCCGTTCCCCGGATGTCTGAGCGCTCCAGGCCGCCCAGAGCCGCCTGCGCCCAGGCTTGGGGCGTCTCCTCTGGGCACGCAGCCCCCAGCTTCCGAAACGACACTAAGCGAGCTGGCCGCCTCGGCCTCCCGGCTCCCCACAAACCCAGCGCGTCCGGCTCTCACAGGCAGTTGGGCGACATGGTCCTCGTCCTCGTCCTCGTCCTCGTCCTCGGGGAGGCGGGTTGCCAGCACGGAAGTGGCCCTGCCGCAGGGGGTGCATCGCTCAGAAGCGTTCAAGAAAAATATACAAACTTCTTTTCTTATTTTCTTAAAGGAAAACTCCAAACTTTCAGGCTTCTTGAATTTCATGATTTGGGCCCTATCGGAGAAAAAGCGAATTGTCGGATGGCAGATCTGAAGTACCTCTGTTGCAAGTCGCCGACTTGGCTCTTAAGGGGAGGGGGCTGGGGGAAGGAGGCCCACACAGCTCCGGGCCCGCCGGGCAGAGCTGGCGCTGGACGCGGCCGCCGTGCGGACGCCCGCGCCATTGTGCCGGCCGCGTCTCTGACCGACTTCCCTTCATCTGTGCCTCACGTAACGGCACTGACTGGCCACAGAGCCCCGTGGTGACAGCCCCAGAGAGGGCACTTTACTCGAATGGACTGGCACCCATGTCAGATGCCACGTCCCTGTGTGGCAGGAGGTCAGCCGCAGGCAGTCACCTGAGTCCTCCCAGCAGTGGCCAGCAATGTCACCGCCCACCCAGCAGGCCCCGGTCACGGCCCCGCCAGGGGCTGGCTTCGCTGCACACTGGGGATTAAAGGGGTGATGTCACGGAACGTTCTGGAGTCCTGTGGTGTATTTATTGCAGTTTCCTCCTCGCCCGACAGCTGCTACCCTGCCCCCCGCCCCCGCCCGGTACGGTACGGCAGCTCGAGGCCTGGAAGGCAGAGTCCCCTGCGGGAGCCGCTGGCTCAGGGCCTGCGCTGGGCGGGGCTGGCGGGGTGGCGGTCAACAGCCTGTGGTGACGGGGGCGGGCGCAGGGGGGTGTCACGCGCTGTGCCCCGCCCTCTCAGCCTCTCTCCCTGGGTCCCGACGTCCCAGCCGGGGGAGGCCGGCGTCCCGCACACGGCCGTAGCTTCTTTCACTTGAGTTTTAGATGGAAGGTAATTTTAGAAGCGCAGGCAACAACCCCCAGCTCAGTTCGGGTTCCCTCAGGCCTTGTGGGGGAATTGCCCCTCACAGCTTCCCTGGACGGTGCCCACCGGGGTCTTACCGGGGACCGGGTGCCCCGTCCATCCGCCTGCTGCTGACTATGGCGTCTCGGGCGTCCGGGGCCATGTGGGGTCTTCGTGCGGGAGTTTGAACCCGAGCTGTTCTCGCTGCAGAGGTCTGGGTGCTGCGGACCAGCCGCGTGTCTGTGAGGGGTGCGTGGGCGGGCGTTTTGGGGAGACTGTCTCCCGGGGTGCTGGGCTCCCGGCGCGCAGGCCCTGTGGGGGCCCCTTCCCCCGTGCGGATGAAGTCGCCACCGCTCGTGGCTGCAGCCCGGTGTCCAGAGGAGGTTGTAACAGAGGAAGGGCATCCGACTGCAGACTTCTTACGTGGGGTGCTCAGGAACGCTGATGCAGGGGGCCGAACCAGCCTGGCCCGGTGGCTTAGGCACCCACGGGAGCCCAGGGCTGGCTGCCTGCGGGCGCCGCGTGCTCTGGCCGAGGAGCCGCGGGCCGAGTGCTGCCCACCGGAGCGTGAGCTGCACCGGCCACGCGGACGCCAACGCAGCCGCTGAGACGAGGTCCCTGCCTCATGGCCCCAGCTGGCCAAGCACCTTGCCAGCCTTCGGTGTGCAGACTGCAGAGCAGCTGGGGACACAAAATGACGAGTGGGTGCACCCGCGGGACCCTGCCGGCGCGCCCGGTGCCCCGTGCCCACTGTCCTGCCGGGGTGGCGATGAAGCTGCGAGCAGAGACAAACGTGGGGAGTCCGCAGCCTGACGGGTGCACGTGCCTCTTCTGGACGTAGACACCCCGGCTCGTGGGGGAGTCGCTGAGCAGCTCCTCGGGCTCCTGCGTCCCGCGACCCGCTGCCCAGCGGGCCGTGCCGGCCACACTGCGGTAAGGGGCCTGCCAGCGACACTCCCAGGGCCTCTGGCTGTGCCCCGACTCCTGTTGCTGATGAGGGGACTGGGCGTGGGGACTGAGTGTGCTGGTGACCGGTGACACCGAGGTCGGCTCGGTCTGGGCCGCAGAGTCCACAGCCTAAGCGGCCGCCCGCTCCAAAAGGCAGCACGTTTGAGGTGGTCACCTGGCTGTTTGCCTCAGTTTTGACAGACAGACAGACAGACGTCAAGTCTCGAGTGCCAAACTTCAGCTGAAACACTCGCAAGAGCTGGGATGTTGTCCCCTCTTCGCCCAAAAGGACACGTTGACATGACGTCTTCTTCCACCAAAGCAGTGGCTTTTAACCCTGGGTCAAAGCCAGAAGTAATTGTCAAGTTTAATAAAGAAAATCACTAGTTATACCCAGGTATTTATATTTCTTTAATTCAAGACTAAATCATGAGCATCGGTTTAATAACTTATACCATTAGCATCTTTAATAAAAACCTCCAGTCTTAGTTGCTGAAACAAGAGCCTTTCACTGAGAAGACTGTCGTTTAGAATGAGGTGGCCAGTGCCTGAGCCGGGTCACCGTGAGTCCCGAGGCCGCTTCCCGTCGGCGTCTGGCGACCGAGGCGCATAGGGCTGCGGCTTACTCGCTGGCCCTCGGGCACCGCCGGACCGGAGCCCGTCCTGTCCTGGCCCCACAGCCACCAGGTGCACGGCCAGGCCGGACGGACAGACGGACGGGCGCGGGGACCCCGGTGCAGCCATGCCTCCTGGCCCCTCCGCGTGCCAGGCCTCCTCGCGGGCAGTGGGGTGGTGGCGCTTCGCTCCCTCACGTCCCTGTCCCTTGCGCGCTTGTCCGGGCAGCTCCCGGAGAGCGGGCATGAGCCTTCTCCACCCTGCAGGCCCGATGCTCGCGCCACACAGCGGAGACGGAGGCCCCGAGGAGCCCAGTCGGTCGGGAGGGTCAAGGTGAAGAGGGCCTGGGCGGGGAGCGGGGGCCTCAGTCCCGCCGTGGCCGCCGGGCAGCCTGACGCAGCCGCAGGAGGGGTGCTTGCCGGGCCCAGGTGGCAGGGCCTGGGTCCCCAACACTACGCCCCCGACCGGGCCAGCTCCCTGCGGTGTGCACTGGAGACAGATGCCGGACTGCGAGGCGCTCAGTGCTGGACGCTCAGTAAAGGGCCGCACCGGTCACGCCACCGACGGCTTGTCCCGCCGCACGACAGAGCGTGGTCCCCGCCCCCGGCTCCACACGAGCACAGCGGAGTTCAAGGCGCTGCTTGGCCACGGGCAGCGCCCGTCAGGCTGCGGTGCTGAGGCCAGCTGCCTCCTCCAGCGTGTCCACAGCCCGTCCTGACGCTTTCCAGAGAACACTGGACTCGGGGCCACTTCACGGGCACAGTGGCCCTGCGAGGGGACACGGAGGTCCCCACCCCGGCCGCCCGACAGCGACAGCGAGAGCAGAAGCGAGCTGCCCGAGGCCACCTGCGGCAGGTGAGTCACGGAACCCGGACGAGAGCGGAGTGAGGGAGTGCGAAGTAATCTGAGCTCGGGGTGGCCGCGGACGCCCTTGTCTGAGGACCGAGGGGCTCAGGGGCGGCCACGCCGGCCCACCTGCGGGACCAGGCCCCATGAGCTAGCGGGAGCTCAGGCCCACAGCCTGCATCTGGCCGCCACCAGGCTGCTCTGTTGGTGGAGCTGAGAGCACACAGGGTCGACACCAGCACGTGGGGGACAGTGCAGAGTCCCCAGGGACCCGTGTCACCGTGGGAGGAGGCAGCACCCTGCAGGCTTCGCGTGACAGCCCGATGCAGGGAACGAAGCTTCCAATGCAGCCAGCGAGGGGTCTCCCAGGGGGAGCGGGCGGGGCGAGGCCGCACCGCCTGGGTCCCCAGCGCGTGCTCATGGAGCAGGGTGCACAGATGTGCCGCCCGCCTGGACTCGGCGGGAGACGCGTGGGTCAGCCACGCCGGCTCCTGCCTCCGCTCGGCTGCCCTGGGAATCCAAATCGTTCCCCCAAATGTCCCCCTCAGTCCCAGGCCGCTGCCAATTAGAGGGTATGCAGATCTGGGTTTAACCTTTTCTGCCCCATCTCCCCCCAAAGTGTAGCTATAATGACTCAGTTCCTTCCTGTCACCCAAGGCAAGAATTCTGGGTGGACGGTCTGCAGAGGCCAAGGCCCCCAGCAGCAGCCAGGCGGTGTGAGGCCGGGCGGTGGGGGGCCAGAGGGTGAGGGGCCAGGCGGTGAGGAGGGAGTCTGGGAGGCCAGGCAGTGTAATGGGCGGGGGTCAGGGGCTAGTGGGTGAAGGGCCAGGCGGTGCGGGGCCAGGCGGTAGGACCGGCCGCGTTTGCCGTCAGTCATGCAGGTCTGCGGACAGAGTGGGGAACCATGGCTTTGTCCATGAGTCAGCACAGCCGCTCCGAAGGCGCCGTGTTGACGAGCTCATTCCAACAAACTCCGTTCCCCCCAGTCGGTGGGGACCCCTGGCACCTCCACCACCTACTGCTAGCTTCCACGTGCCTCCAGGCTGGTGGCCTCAGGGACTGCAGAGGTAGCCGAGCAGACAGGTGGGGGCAGAGGTGACACTTTACGAGGGGCTTCCTGCTGGGTGGCTGCCCCCAGAGGTGGGTGTTGGGGCCCTAGGGGCAGACAGGTGTTGTCAGCTGAAACACTACCCCAAAGGCCCTTTCTAAACGAGGGTTTCATTGCAGGAAGCGTAGGTCTGCAATGCCGCTCGCACCTCGAGCCAACGGCCTGCCTGCTTGGGCCCCCCACCTCTGCTCCCATCCTGGGGGTCATTAAGTCTCGGACCTCGCCCCCCAGGCTTTCCTGTCTGCTCGGGAAAGCCTCCACCCGCCCTCGCCCTGAGCCCCAACCAAGCCCGGCAGGAAGTGCCTCTTTCTGGGAGTCTCAAAATGGCCAAGAGAGTTTCTAGAGCTTGTTACTTTGGTAGAAAGACTATTTCTGCTTTTCCAAAATATGGAATACCCCCAACGCTGACTGTGCTTTTGCAGGCCGGGCACCCCTCCTGGGCACCTCTCCCAGGGCCTGGTGGGGGCCATGGGGCCAGGACACGAGCCGGTCAGGACACAGGCTTCCCCCACGAGGCCCCTGAAGCTCCACTGCTGACGCAGACAAGCAGCAGATGCACCCTAGGGCCTGGGAGCCCCGTCTGCAGTCACCGCCCTCCTCCTCGCCCGGCTCGGAAGAAGCTGGCCAGCGTGTCAGCTCGGCAGGGCCACCGGCGCTCGGACACCTGCTGTCCTCGGCCCCTACTCCACACCCGGGCTTGGGCGCCACTTACCCATGGCCTCTCTCATGTCTGCTTTGGCATCTTGCATTTTATTTATATTCAAGTTACAACCCATGGGGCGGGAGCCGAGCCTTCCTCAGCGTTCTAAGCAGGAAAGAAATGTGTGCACAATCAGATTTAGCCCCAAACCCAGAGCGCTATTTTAAATTTCTTTTTAAGACGTATCTGAGCCAGTGGGCTGGGCCAGGCTGAGAAACGAGGAGCCTGTGTGCGGGTCTCTGGGATCTTGTTAAAGTGCAGATTCTGATGCAAAAATTCTGGGGTGCGGCCTGAGACTCTGCATTTCTAACCAGCACTCAAGTGACACTGGGCGGCCGGCTCAGGGAACTTCCAGAACTTTCTAGAGCTGACATTCCACAAGAGGCAAAATGAAGCTGTGGCCACAGGGCCAGTGAGGCCCCAACGTGGAGTGTTTGCTTCTGAGCTCTGACCCAGCACCACGGAGTCCTCGCTGGGACAACGGGACCTGCCCCGCCGTCTCAGGCGGGTGCAGCAGGCAAGCCAGACGACCATCACAAAGGCCGGCCCTTACCCCAGACTGGGGCTTGCTTGGGGCCTGGGGTGTAGGCCCTTTGCTCCACAGCCTAGTCTCGGGGCGGCTGCCAGCTGCGCTCTGACCAGCGGGGCCGGAAGTCTGTCCTTTCTCCTGCTGGCACCCAGGCCTCTCCGTCCTCGCCGGAGGCCGTGACCACAGGGACAGGAATCAGGGATGGTCTGTTGTGTAAACACAGTCCACGTTTGGAGGGGGAGGAATTCAAGATGCCTGCCGAGCTCAGCGCCCTTTCAAGCCCACGGGCTGCATGGACCAAGCTTTGCAGAGGAGGCAGCCGACACCGCCGTCCACCTGCGGGAAGCACAGTCAGGATGCGGGGATGCAGGCCACGGGGCCGGGGACTCCTGAGTCTGCTTCACGAGGCCACTGGGCATCCCAAGGCCCCGGCAAAGTGGACTCGGGCCCTGCGGCTCCCTGGTGCTCTGTGCCCACAGCCTGGCCCCACATCGCCTGGCCTCGCACGGTGACCGCAGGGGTCCCCACCCCCCGCCGGGGGCAGCCATCGTGTCTGCTGCCTGAACCGCGGCCTGCACGGTCCACCCGCGGTCAGCTCCGACAGAAGCGGGGTGTGTCCTCTGCATGGCTGTGCCCGACCCCCACGGGGACGTTGGCAACGTGATGGCCCTCTTCCTCCTGCTGCCCGGGCTGGCCGAGCTCGGGACCACTCCTTCCTCTGCAGGTGACGCTGTTCAGAGGGGCCTCTCGCTGGGCACAACAGATCAAACAAAATGCAGGTCAGCACCCGTGCCCCAGGCGCTGACTGACCGGTGGCAGCCTCGTGCTGGAAAGGGGTCCCGCAGGGGCCAAGTGGAAGGAGCTGTGGCTGCTGGCCACAGCGGGCTGTGCCGCTGCCCCGCACAGGGGCCTTCCGTCAAGTGAACGGGGCTTTCCAGGGTCCAGGACCCCGGCGGGCAGGAGGCAGGCCGGCCCCCGGCCTCCCACAGATGCAGGCAACCTGCTTTCCGTCAACAAGAGCGGGGTCAGGGAGGCCCAGAGCGGGAGGCCCAGAGCAGGCGGCCAGCGGGCAGGCGCGTCCCGTCTGGGCAGACCTGCTGGAGCCCGGGGGGCTGTGCCGTGACACCCCCGCCCCCAGGCCCGTCCTGCAGTGCTCCCTGGCCCGGGCCTGCAGCTGCTCAGAGCAGGCTTGCTGTCTTCTCCAGCGCAGACAATGCAATTGGCCTTCGATGGTGGGGGGTTCTGTGAATTTTAACGCCCGCGAGTGACCGCCGACACCCCACGCCTCCCCGGCCAGCCCCTCGCAGGCACACCGCACCTCCCCAAAGCCCGGCAACCACTGGTCTCTCTCTCGCCTTGCCTTTTGTCCATGTGTGTCATACATGGGACGACTTGGCATGTGACCTCCGCGGCCGGCTTTCGTGCGGCAGAACGCCCTGCGTGTGGCGTGTGGCTCAGGCCCTTCCCGTCGCCGGCCCTGCCGTGTGGTGAGCCGTGGCGTGCGTGGCCCCGGGCGCTCACTCCTCCGCAGCGGGTTCCGAGGCGCGGGGTGGGGGCTGCATCACGTGGACCACGTTGTCCCCAGGGCGCGGCTGGCCTCGCGTCCCCAGGAACGTCTGTGCCCGGTCACACCGCGGCCTCGTCTGCGCCCGTGGGGCCGGTTCCCGCATTTCCGTCATCGGCAGGTGTGTGAGCGGTTCCCACTGTGGCCTTAAGTCACACCTCCCGCAGGGCCGGTGACACGAACACCTTTCCCTGCTTCGTCACACCCTCTTGGCGAAGCGTCTTCGCCCACCCTCTAATCGGGCTGCTTGCTTCCCTGCTTGAGTTTGTGGTGTGCTCTCTGCGTGTTGGACACAAACTCTGTGCTGGAGACGCGTCCGCACACATTTCCTGCCGTCCACAGGCTTGTCGATTCATTCTCAACGGCGTCTCTGACAGAGAGGAAGTTTTCCCTTTCGAAGAAGTCTAATTTACCGATTTTTCGGGTCGTGCCATGTTTGGGCAAGATCAGCCCTTCTCCGTGGACTTGTCCTTGAACCTCTGTCAGAACCGCCTGGCCAAGGGGTGTGGGCCTTTCGGGTGGTCGGTTCTGTGCCGCCATCGCACTGACTTCGGTACTGCAGCTTTCAAAGTGGGGAGCACGAGTCCTTCTCAAAGTCGTGCTGGCTGTTCTAGCTTCGCTCCTCCACGTAGACATAAACTCAGCCTCTCTACGTGCACAGGCGGGACATCCGCCCAGGACTTGCACGGAGGTCGCGCCAAGTACCTACGCTCGCTGGGGAGGACCACGTGCCTGCTACGCCGCGTTTCCCGGTCGGTTAGAAGGTCACGTCTCTGTCTTTCGGTTCTTCTCCGGCGACGTCCACGCGTGTCCCGCAGGTGGTAGCGCGGGTCCCAGACACGGTTCGTTGGGTCCCCAGTAAACGCTCCACGCGTGCCGCTCTTTCGGGGGCCCCCGGTTCACTTTCAGTCACCGCTCCTGACCGTGACCGTAGGGCCGCGTTCGTGCTCATGTCTTAGTGGCAGGACGTTCGTGTGTGTTTCTCGAGGTTCCTACGTGGACAGTCACGTGGTCCATGAACAGACACAGGTCTGTCTCTTCTCCACCTGCGTGTCTGTTACTGCCCTGACTAGTGTTTCAGGCGTGAGAGTGAGTGGGAGGGAGGACATCTCGCCCTGGTCCCAGTCATGGGGTAAAAGCATCAAATGTCAAAGAATGCAGCACACATGCACGCACACACACATGCACACACACACATGCACACTGCCAGCCAGTGCTACACATGCCTGTATGCACAATGCCTTACCATGCACACACATGCACCTACTTGCTTACCTGCAGACATACATGCACCTGCTGTGATGCTGCGCCTGCACACTGAACCTGCCCTCTTGATATACCGTCTGTCACTGTCTTTTCTGTACCCTCACCTTTTCTGTCTACGTGTGCTGCCTGTCTGATGCCTACTGCTTCCACCTTACTGTCTGCTACAATCTTGCCACCAATGCACATGCGGCGCCCACCCTGCCACACCTGCACACTGCGTTCTTTCCCTGCGATACCTGCCAACGCATCTGCGCATCTGGAATCTGCCAGCCCTGCCGCACCGAACGCACGTGCACGATACGTACGCGTACCCATGCACCACACTCAGCGGTAACACCTGCCCTTTACCACCGGTGCCCACCCCTGCGGGTGGTGCCTGGATTCGTTGGCACCGATCTCAATTAATTTCGGCCACCAGGATCATGAGTTGATGGATAGTACTTTTTCATAACTGTCTTTTCCTGGTTTTGGTGTCAAGGTCATGTTGGAAGCTATTTTGTAAAAAATTACACTATTTTCTTTACATTTTTGGTAGAATTTGGCGTTCCTAGCTTTCCCTCGTTGCCATTTTACGGCTGCAGGTTCTGTGCGGATCTGTCCTCTATGTCCCCAACGCTGGTGTCATGTCCCGTGTTTACCTTTTTAATTTTATTTCTGCTCTTATATGAATTGCTTAGGTTTATTCTACTCTTATTTTTCTAATATATTAGATTTGAAGCTTATTGCATCGAGTGCTTTTTCCATTTATAACACAGAATTTAACGCAGCACTGTCCGCCGAGCATGGGCTGCGACCCGCACATTTCGATATACTGTATTTTCATTTTCATACATTTTTCCAATATTTTCTAATTTCTAAATATTTTCTAACTTCTCTCGAGACTTCCTCTTTGACCCAAGGATTATGGAGAAGAGTTTGGTTTGGTTTTGAAGTATTTGGGGCTTTTCACGTTCTCACCTCGTTGTCAACGCCTGGTTTAATCCCGTTAGAGTTGGGGAACATACATCGTGTGATTTCAGCCCCGTTTAACTCTTAGAGTGTGTTTTGACCCAGGAGAAGGGTCTATCACGGTTCACGTTCAAGTGCACGCACGTGAGAGGCGTGTCCCGCAGTTTCGGGGTGCCATGTGGATGCGCCCCGTGTCCGCAGCCCTCGGTGTCCCCACAGGCGTTCTGTTCACTCGTTCCTGAGAGGAGCGTGTTTTACACCCAGATCCGTGCATTTCTGCTTTCTGTTCCGTCACCTTTCACCTCATCTATTTGGAGCTCTGGGTCCGGCGCCCACACGGGAAGGGCTCTGGGTCTTCTGGGTGAATCGTCCCTTCGTTATTGTGCGCTGCTCCCTTTTACCTGTGACGTCACATGCTCGCTCCATCTTTCTTTAGATGGACGCTTTCCCGGTGTGTTTTGTTCCTGTGCCTTTCGCCTGTCTGTGTTGTTGTCTGTGGCTGTAGCTGAGAAAGTTGGGTCACGTTATTCAGTTTTGTTTTGTTTTGTTTTTTAGCAATCTCTGTCTTTTAATCGATGTGTTTCGACTACGAACATTTACTGTGTTCACCGGTGCGGCTGGATTTGGATCCGCGTTTATAATTTGGTTTCCGTTTGCTCCTCTGCTTTGTGCCCTTCTGCTGCCCTGTTCCCAGCCTCCTGTGGGTCGTGAGAACTTTTTACACGTTCACTGTGACCTGCTCTGTGTCACCGTCAGTGTCATCCGTGGCCGCTCCGGGGACGACAGGGCACACACTCAGCTCCTCACGGTCCGCTTGCCATTTCACGTGGAAGGTAAA
>NW_024340700.1:7111201-7123498 GCF_902729225.1 Pteropus medius | reverse complement strand
TGCGGGGCCAGGCGGTAGGACCGGCCGCGTTTGCCGTCAGTCATGCAGGTCTGCGGGCAGAGTGGGGAACCATGGCTTTGTCCGTGAGTCAGCACAGCCGCTCCGAAGGCGCCGTGTTGACGAGCTCATTCCAGCAAACTCCGTTCCCTCCAGTCGGTGGGGACCCCCGGCACCTCCACCACCTACTGCTAGCTCCCACGTGCCTCCAGGCTGGTGGCCTCAGGGACTGCAGAGGTAGCCAAGCAGACAGGTGGGGGCAGAGGTGACACTTTACGAGGGGCTTCCTGCTGGGTGGCTGCCCCCAGAGGTGGGTGTTGGGGCCCTAGGGGCAGACAGGTGTTGTCAGCTGAAACACTACCCCAAAGGCCCTTTCTAAACGAGGGTTTCATTGCAGGAAGCGCAGGTCTGCAATGCCGCTCGCACCTCAAGCCAACGGCCTGCCTGCTTGGGCCCCCCACCTCTGCTCCCATCCTGGGGGTCATTAAGTCTCGGACCTCGCCCCCCAGGCTTTCCTGTCTGCTCAGGAAAGCCCCCACCCGCCCTCGCCCTGAGCCCCAACCAAGCCCGGCAGGAAGTGCCTCTTTCTGGGAGTCTCAAAATGGCCAAGAGAGTTTCTAGAGCTTGTTACTTTGGTAGAAAGACTATTTCTGCTTTTCCAAAATATGGAATACCCCCAACGCTGACTGTGCTTTTGCAGGCCGGGCACCCCTCCTGGGCACCTCTCCCAGGGCCTGGTGGGGGCCATGGGGCCAGGACACGAGCCGGTCAGGACACAGGCTTCCCCCACGAGGCCCCTGAAGCTCCACTGCTGACGCAGACAAGCAGCAGATGCACCCTAGGGCCTGGGAGCCCCGTCTGCAGTCACCGCCCTCCTCCTCGCCCGGCTCGGAAGAAGCTGGCCAGCGTGTCAGCTCGGCAGGGCCACCGGCGCTCGGACACCTGCTGTCCTCGGCCCCTACTCCACACCCGGGCTTGGGCGCCACTTACCCATGGCCTCTCTCATGTCTGCTTTGGCATCTTGCATTTTATTTATATTCAAGTTACAACCCATGGGGCGGGAGCCGAGCCTTCCTCAGCGTTCTAAGCAGGAAAGAAATGTGTGCACAATCAGATTTAGCCCCAAACCCAGAGCGCTATTTTAAATTTCTTTTTAAGACGTATCTGAGCCAGTGGGCTGGGCCAGGCTGAGAAACGAGGAGCCTGTGTGCGGGTCTCTGGGATCTTGTTAAAGTGCAGATTCTGATGCAAAAATTCTGGGGTGCGGCCTGAGACTCTGCATTTCTAACCAGCACTCAAGTGACACTGGGCGGCCGGCTCAGGGAACTTCCAGAACTTTCTAGAGCTGACATTCCACAAGAGGCAAAATGAAGCTGTGGCCACAGGGCCAGTGAGGCCCCAACGTGGAGTGTTTGCTTCTGAGCTCTGACCCAGCACCACGGAGTCCTCGCTGGGACAACGGGACCTGCCCCGCCGTCTCAGGCGGGTGCAGCAGGCAAGCCAGACGACCATCACAAAGGCCGGCCCTTACCCCAGACTGGGGCTTGCTTGGGGCCTGGGGTGTAGGCCCTTTGCTCCACAGCCTAGTCTCGGGGCGGCTGCCAGCTGCGCTCTGACCAGCGGGGCCGGAAGTCTGTCCTTTCTCCTGCTGGCACCCAGGCCTCTCCGTCCTCGCCGGAGGCCGTGACCACAGGGACAGGAATCAGGGATGGTCTGTTGTGTAAACACAGTCCACGTTTGGAGGGGGAGGAATTCAAGATGCCTGCCGAGCTCAGCGCCCTTTCAAGCCCACGGGCTGCATGGACCAAGCTTTGCAGAGGAGGCAGCCGACACCGCCGTCCACCTGCGGGAAGCACAGTCAGGATGCGGGGATGCAGGCCACGGGGCCGGGGACTCCTGAGTCTGCTTCACGAGGCCACTGGGCATCCCAAGGCCCCGGCAAAGTGGGCTCGGGCCCTGCGGCTCCCTGGTGCTCTGTGCCCACAGCCTGGCCCCACATCGCCTGGCCTCGCACGGTGACCGCAGGGGTCCCCACCCCCCGCCGGGGGCAGCCATCGTGTCTGCTGCCTGAACCGCGGCCTGCACGGTCCACCCGCGGTCAGCTCCGACAGAAGCGGGGTGTGTCCTCTGCATGGCTGTGCCCGACCCCCACGGGGACGTTGGCAACGTGATGGCCCTCTTCCTCCTGCTGCCCGGGCTGGCCGAGCTCGGGACCACTCCTTCCTCTGCAGGTGACGCTGTTCAGAGGGGCCTCTCGCTGGGCACAACAGATCAAACAAAATGCAGGTCAGCACCCGTGCCCCAGGCGCTGACCGACCGGTGGCAGCCTCGTGCTGGAAAGGGGTCCCGCAGGGGCCAAGTGGAAGGAGCTGTGGCTGCTGGCCGCAGCGGGCTGTGCCGCTGCCCCGCACAGGGGCCTTCCGTCAAGTGAACGGGGCTTTCCAGGGTCCAGGACCCCGGCGGGCAGGAGGCAGGCCAGCCCCCGGCCTCCCACAGATGCAGGCAACCTGCTTTCCGTCAACAAGAGCGGGGTCAGGGAGGCCCAGAGCGGGAGGCCCAGAGCAGGCGGCCAGCGGGCAGGCGCGTCCCGTCTGGGCAGACCTGCTGGAGCCCGGGGGGCTGTGCCGTGACACCCCCGCCCCCAGGCCCGTCCTGCAGTGCTCCCTGGCCCGGGCCTGCAGCTGCTCAGAGCAGGCTTGCTGTCTTCTCCAGCGCAGACAATGCAATTGGCCTTCGATGGTGGGGGGTTCTGTGAATTTTAACGCCCGCGAGTGACCGCCGACACCCCACGCCTCCCCGGCCAGCCCCTCGCAGGCACACCGCACCTCCCCAAAGCCCGGCAACCACTGGTCTCTCTCTCGCCTTGCCTTTTGTCCATGTGTGTCATACATGGGACGACTTGGCATGTGACCTCCGCGGCCGGCTTTCGTGCGGCAGAACGCCCTGCGTGTGGCGTGTGGCTCAGGCCCTTCCCGTCGCCGGCCCTGCCGTGTGGTGAGCCGTGGCGTGCGTGGCCCCGGGCGCTCACTCCTCCGCAGCGGGTTCCGAGGCGCGGGGTGGGGGCTGCATCACGTGGACCACGTTGTCCCCAGGGCGCGGCTGGCCTCGCGTCCCCAGGAACGTCTGTGCCCGGTCACACCGCGGCCTCGTCTGCGCCCGTGGGGCCGGTTCCCGCATTTCCGTCATCGGCAGGTGTGTGAGCGGTTCCCACTGTGGCCTTAAGTCACACCTCCCGCAGGGCCGGTGACACGAACACCTTTCCCTGCTTCGTCACACCCTCTTGGCGAAGCGTCTTCGCCCACCCTCTAATCGGGCTGCTTGCTTCCCTGCTTGAGTTTGTGGTGTGCTCTCTGCGTGTTGGACACAAACTCTGTGCTGGAGACGCGTCCGCACACATTTCCTGCCGTCCACAGGCTTGTCGATTCATTCTCAACGGCGTCTCTGACAGAGAGGAAGTTTTCCCTTTCGAAGAAGTCTAATTTACCGATTTTTCGGGTCGTGCCATGTTTGGGCAAGATCAGCCCTTCTCCGTGGACTTGTCCTTGAACCTCTGTCAGAACCGCCTGGCCAAGGGGTGTGGGCCTTTCGGGTGGTCGGTTCTGTGCCGCCATCGCACTGACTTCGGTACTGCAGCTTTCAAAGTGGGGAGCACGAGTCCTTCTCAAAGTCGTGCTGGCTGTTCTAGCTTCGCTCCTCCACGTAGACGTAAACTCAGCCTCTCTACGTGCACAGGCGGGACATCCGCCCAGGACTTGCACGGAGGTCGCGCTAAGTACCTACGCTCGCTGGGGAGGACCACGTGCCTGCTACGCCGCGTTTCCCGGTCGGTTAGAAGGTCACGTCTCTGTCTTTCGGTTCTTCTCCGGCGACGTCCACGCGCGTCCCGCAGGTGGTAGCGCGGGTCCCAGACACGGTTCGTTGGGTCCCCAGTAAACGCTCCGCGCGTGCTGCTCTTTCGGGGGCCCCCGGTTCACTTTCAGTCACCGCTCCTGACGTGACAGGAGCGTTCGTGCCTCTAATTGAGGCGTTAGGTATTGTGTTCTCGGGTTCCTAAAGTGGACAGTCACTTGCGTGGTCCATGAACCGGACCTGGATCTTAATCTGTCAATATCACGCCTCTCGTTGATATGTTGCTGCTTACCTGACCTAGTCGCTCGGGCGAGGGTGTGGTCTGGGACATCACAAGCCCTGGTCCCGATCATCGGGACGATCGAATCCGAAAGATAAGCCCTTACCGCTGCCGCATGCACACCCCATCACGCACATCTTCGCCCTGCGTCGCGTTCACACCTGCCTGTCACGCACAGCTCACACCATGCCCTTTTTGCAATGCACACACACATGCACCTGCCTTTGCACCACGGACATGCAGCCGCGCACCTGCGCAGCAGCATAGCAGCCTGCATAGTTTGCGCATGGCATGCGCCACGGTAAATGCTTTTACGTGCTGCGTAATGCGCACACCTGCAATACGTATTAGCACTTTTTTTGCTATTTGTACACTTTTTCACGCTTTTTATGCCTTGTGCTTGCAATGCTGCCTGTACCGCACCGTGCACACACACACGATATGCGTATTTCGCTGTACCTACTTGGCCTTTAAATAATGCACCTGCGGTCTGCACCTGCAATACCTGCCTTGTACAATGCACCTGCGCCTAGATCGTCTGGGCACACACCAGCACACACACAGAGCGCGCATGCACACACATGTGCACACGCACGCACATGCACACACACTCATGTGCACACACGCACACACACATGCCCACACACACACGTGTGCCTGGGTTCGTTGCTGTCTGTTAAGGAGTTTCGAGCCTGTGGTCATGAGGGGTATTGATAGTACTTTTTCATAACTGTCTTTTCCTGGTTTTGGTGTCAAGGTCATGTTGGAAGCTATTTTGTAAAAAATTACACTATTTTCTTTACATTTTTGGTAGAATTTGGCGTTCCTAGCTTTCCCTCGTTGCCATTTTACGGCTGCAGGTTCTGTGCGGATCTGTCCTCTATGTCCCCAACGCTGGTGTCATGTCCCGTGTTTACCTTTTTAATTTTATTTCTGCTCTTATATGAATTGCTTAGGTTTATTCTACTCTTATTTTTCTAATATATTAGATTTGAAGCTTATTGCATCGAGTGCTTTTTCCATTTATAACACAGAATTTAATGCAGCACTGTCCGCCGAGCATGGGCTGCGACCCGCACATTTCGATATACTGTATTTTCATTTTCATACATTTTTCCAATATTTTCTAATTTCTAAATATTTTCTAACTTCTCTCGAGACTTCCTCTTTGACCCAAGGATTATGGAGAAGAGTTTGGTTTGGTTTTGAAGTATTTGGGGCTTTTCACGTTCTCACCTCGTTGTCAACGCCTGGTTTAATCCCGTTAGAGTTGGGGAACATACATCGTGTGATTTCAGCCCCGTTTAACTCTTAGAGTGTGTTTTGACCCAGGAGAAGGGTCTATCACGGTTCACGTTCAAGTGCACGCACGTGAGAGGCGTGTCCCGCAGTTTTGGGGTGCCATGTGGATGCGCCCCGTGTCCGCAGCCCTCGGTGTCCCCACAGGCGTTCTGTTCACTCGTTCCTGAGAGGAGCGTGTTTTACACCCAGATCCGTGCATTTCTGCTTTCTGTTCCGTCACCTTTCGCCTCATCTATTTGGAGCTCTGGGTCCGGCGCCCACACGGGAAGGGCTCTGGGTCTTCCGGGCGAATCGTCCCTTCGTTATTGTGCGCTGCTCCCTTTTACCTGTGACGTCACATGCTCGCTCCATCTTTCTTTAGATGGACGCTTTCCCGGTGTGTTTTGTTCCTGTGCCTTTCGCCTGTCTGTGTTGTTGTCTGTGGCTGTAGCTGAGAAAGTTGGGTCACGTTATTCAGTTTTGTTTTGTTTTGTTTTTTAGCAATCTCTGTCTTTTAATCGATGTGTTTCGACTACGAACATTTACTGTGTTCACCGGTGCGGCTGGATTTGGATCCGCGTTTATAATTTGGTTTCCGTTTGCTCCTCTGCTTTGTGCCCTTCTGCTGCCCTGTTCCCAGCCTCCTGTGGGTCGTGAGAACTTTTTACACGTTCACTGTGACCTGCTCTGTGTCACCGTCAGTGTCATCCGTGGCCGCTCCGGGGACGACAGGGCACACACTCAGCTCCTCACGGTCCGCTTGCCATTTCACGTGGAAGGTAAAGTCCCCCCTCGTCCTTGCGTCGTGTGACAGCGACACGCGCTCAAGCCCGGGAGAGCCTGCTCCGGCCCTCGCGTTCGCAAGGCGTGAAGACCCCGGAGAGGAACGGGGTTTGCGTGGTGCCCGCAGCCCCGCTGCCCTTCGCGGCCGGCAGCCCGGCTCCCTCGCGTCGGTGCTTCTGAGGCAGGTGTGAGGGGGACGGTTCCGTCACCGGGAGCCAGTTTCTCCCTCCTCGTTCTTGTCCTTCAGCACTTGAAGTCTACGCCGCCACTTCCTCTAGGCCCTCGTAGAGTCTGACGAGCATCCAGCGGCTCACCTGCTCTTCTCTGCCGTTTTCTCTGGCTGATTTGCGTTTGTCTCCGTTTTCGGAAGTTTGATTGTGATGGGAGCTGGCCTGGATTTCTCTGAGTTTGTCCTGTTCGGAGTTCGGTCTTCCTCTTGAACGTGTAGATTTATGTCCCCTGCTAAATCGGGGGTTCTGGTCATTTTTGGGGTCGGCGGGATCTAGCATGGCTCAGGCACACGCTCGACTTCTCATGGTCATTCAGTCACACACTAGCGCAGGTGCTGCCCCCGCGGGCGCTGGAGGCGTAATGAAGGCCGAGTCGATCGTCTGAGAAAGGAGGACCGCCCTGGACGCCTGGCTGCTCAGCCCCTCCCGGAATCCGGACGCGGGGGCAGGAATGCAGGGAGCTTCCATTTCCTTGTGGGGTGTCCAGATCCGGTGACACCCCACAAGGAAATGGGCTGCAGAGACTGCTGCCACCACCATGCGAGCTCAGAGGCCCGTGCTTCAAGGGCCGGCACAGCCCTGACTGACCAGCCGGGCGAGGCCCCGCACACAGGACCTGCGGCCACAGGCTCGCGACCAGCAGGGAGCCGGCACTGCCGAAGCCTCTAGGATTACGGCCGCCCGTCCTGGGCTGCGGTGGGTGGGGGACCCTCCTGACAGCCCTCCCACCTCGCCGGCCTCTCCCGTGGGCTGGGCCGTGTCGGGCCTGAGGGGTGCCCGCGGGTCTTTGAGGCTCACTCTTTCTTTTCCCAATCTTTTTCTCTGTCGCTCATGTGGGGACCAGGGTCTGTCTTATGTCCCCTGACCGCCCCGTCGTCTCTGGCGACTGACCCCCCCAGATAGGGCTTTTGACACATTTTTGCAGTTAACACACTTTTCAGTTCTGAAGCGTCCACGTGGTCCTTCTTTGTCGTCCTCCCGCTCTGCCGAGACCTCCTGTCCGTTCCCCCAGGGCATCTGTCCTCATCGCTGGGACGTGTGCGTGAGCTGCATCCTCAGGTAATTCCAGAGCCGGTGTCACCTTAGCTGTGGGGTCTGCCGATGTCCTTTCCCATGAAGGCTGCGATCGTCCTGGTTCTTCGTGTGCCCAGTGTTTCTTATCACAGGCTGGACATTTAAAAACGCCGGGGGACTCCAGAGCGTCTTCGACTCCTCTGGAAAACGTTTCTGCGTTAGCAGGACGTCTGTCTGGCCGGATTCAAGCTACAAGTACCAACCTGCCTTGTGGGTGTGGTTTTAATGTCAGCTCTGTTTGTAAACTTCTGACATGCTGGTCAGCTCTGTCCCACTGCACCCCCCACACGGGCCATGCTGGGACCCAGTGCTCAGAGGACAGTGCAGTAGGGTCCTCCAGGGACGTCTGCTCTTGAGTCACATGGGAGGTTTCCATCCCACAGCATGAGGCCCCTGGGCTCCTCCTGCTGCCGTGGCCAGGGCTGGGACAGCTGGGGCCCGAGGCACAGAGACAGGAAAGCAAGGGACACGGGTTTCCCCGTGTGGGCACCAAACATCCCCTTTCCTGCTCCATGAGCCAGGACTAGAGGCTTCTCCTGGGTCCTCTGCGTGTGTCCCGTGTCCACAGAGGGCAAAGGTAAAGTCCCTGCCAGCTGGCGGCGCTTGGGGCCCGGCCCCCTCTGGGCTGCGCTGTGCCTCACCCCTCGGGGTCCCTCGGTGCCCCTGCCGGCTCGGCAGCTGCGGTTGGCTGTGGGCGCAATTACGCCTTCTCACCCAGAACCAGATCGCAGATGCAGTTTTGAAAATTGGATTTTGGGGGAATTGAGTTATTTTCTCATCAACCCGCGTTGAAACTGCGCCTGTTTTCAGCTCCGATTGGCCGGCGAGTGGCCAGGATCCGGGTTCTGGCCCCCGGGCCCCGGGCGGCCGTGAACGGGCTCATGTGCTGCAAGAACCATTCCGTCGCCAACGAAACCCTGATAAACACGTTTGCAAAGCAAAAAGTCTCAGCCTGACCCATTCTCCACATTTCCGTTCGGAAGCGAGACGAGACGAGCAGCGTTTCTCCAGAGGGACGCCAGGCGTTGAGCTCGTCAGTTTGCCCTGGGCCGCCCGTCCCAGCCGCCCCGGCAGAGGCCACGGCGCCTCGGCGCGTGCGCGGTGATAACACGGCACGAGAAGGCACCTGTCCACGCTGTGCTCAGCCACACAGCAGAGTCGAGCGGAGATTGTACAGCTCGCAAAAGCTAAAATGTTTCTCCTCTGCCCTGCGCAGATCAGAGGTGCCGACTCCGCGTCCGTCCGTGCAGCGTGAGGAAGGGTTAGCACTGCCCTGCCCAGGTGGACACGCCGACGTCGGCGCCGCCCCGAGCCCACGCCGAGGCAGCCCAGCTCCCCGCACCCCTGCTCACAGGTGGGAGGGGAGATCGGGAAGTTTCATCTTCCTGGGAGAACATACTGGGCTGGTTAAGGTGGGGGTGAAGCAGACGCTGCAGTGCAGCCCCTCGGTGGGCAGGGCCAGGCCTGGGAGGGACGGTGGCCTCCGGCCCCCAGGGGTGGGAAAAGGAGAAGCAGGCAGAAGGCTGCCCCAGAGGGAGGTGGCTCTGGACGGCTGATGGCCCTAGGAGGGGTGGGGCCACTGGGGTGAGGGGAGCTCGGAGCTGGTCCTGCAACCTGGGAGGAGAGGAGGTCCCTGAAGCCTGGAGCACCAGGCCCGGGGACACCGGAGGACAGAGCCAGCGGGCGGGCTCACGAGGGAAGGTCCCGCCGATGACGGACAGCCGGAGCCCCCGCGGTGCCCCGCTCTGCTCCTGCGGCCTCCTGCCCGTCTCCGTCTCCGTGAGGGTGGCAGCTCCCGTCCCGCGGGCCCCAAATGCCCCGGGAGGCGCTTCCGCAGCTCCACACGCGGTCCACACCCCAGGTGGCACGTGGGCCGTCGCCGGGGGTCTCCGCTGTGGCCACACCCTTCCCCGTCAGGCTTCCTCGCAGTGGGGACCGAGGGCCACATGCTCCGCTGAGCGCGGCCGACGAGGACCCACCAAATGGGCCCTCGCTGGGCAGTGACAGTGACGTGTCCCTGTCAGGAGCCGTGTCCCTGAGGGCAGCCTGGTTACTGTGCCTGGAGCTGCACCCGCCAGGGCGACGGTGGTCCGGGCCACTCAGCCGCCTGCGGGACGGCCCGGAGCGCGGCTTCGGCGCTCGCGTAAAGCGCTTCCCTCCCAGCTTCCACTCGGGACAGGTGACGCTCTCTCCCGTGGACACGCCCCGCTGCGGGCGGCAGGGCATGGGGGTACAGCCTCTCCGGTCGGCTTGCGGGTGGAGATCCCAGGCGCCCATGCTGCCCCAGGGTGCAGGACAGGTGCGCGAGCACAGGCGACACTGACCCCACTGACAACCACGTGGCCGCCGTTCCCGGGGAACTCGCGCTGCCCGGGTGTGGGCCTGGGTCCCTGCAGCTCCCTCTCCGAGGTGCTCTGCTGTCCGAGGCCCAAGGGCCCCCTGTGCTCCTGGTCAGTCACGGGGTGAGCCGGGGGACTGGCCGGGGCTGGCCTGCTGCAGCTGGAGGTAACCCATCGGCTCCCTGGCCTGCCCCCCTTTCCTGCCCTGTGGCCCTGTGTCCTTCCCTGGAGGCCCCGCCCCCGCGCTCTGCTGAGTGTGCGGGTCAGCCCTGGACGCTCGCCTCCCCCACAGGAAGACGCAGGCTGCGCTGGAGCCGGCCCAGCGCTGACCGAGTCATCCCTGAGTCAGCATTTGCTGCTTTTTGGGAAGGCAGCTGCTCCATGCCCGGCCGTGAAGAAGAAACGTGTGTGTGTGTGTGGGGGGGCATGTGTGTGCTCCCCGGGGGCCTTGTGGACAGCTGCGGGGGCTCCAGCCCCCGCTCTCACGCCCACGGAACACGCACGGGAGGCGGGGCCTCTGCGGGGTCCCCCACGGGGCCGCAGGACCTGGGCGCTCGCACGTCCCGTCCTCCACTCGGCGGGGTTACGGGGGAGGCCGCATTCCAAGGGCCTGTTTTCTGTTCTAAATTTGGGCGGGAGACAGTTATTTTTAGGGACCAAACGGCGATGATTAGGGCTTAGGCCGTGAGCCGTCGCTTAGTCACAGACGCTGGCTCCACACGCTGCAGGACAGGCCCTCGCCGAAGACGCCCGCCGGGCACGGCCATCGTCCCGGTCTTCGCGCGTGTGGCCGGGCCCCACCTGCTCGCGGGGATGGCCAGGAGGGTGGACGAGGCCTCGCTCGCGGAGGAGGGCGACCGGCCTGCAGCAGGGCGCAGAGCGCGCGGCCCGCCGCAGTTCCCGCGGACGCGTGTGTGCGGGGCTTCCCTCTCCCTCCGCCAGTGCGCGGCCCCCTGACGCCCTGACAGGCCACCGGTCAGAGGTCACTGGTCAGAGGCCCCAGGGACTGGATGCGCTGCCTTGGCGCCGCCGTGTGCTGACGGCAGGTTACATTCTGAGGCTGAGTTCGAGGGAGACTTTGGGGACTGTCACAAAGTCAGAAACGCACAGGCCTCCCACTAAAAGCTCGGGAAGAGCAGGTCCGTTCCCTGGGGATGGGTCAGGGGACTGGGAAGGGAGCAGCAGAGACTTGGCCAAGGTCAGGAGTCAGGGGCCTCGTGCTGGTGCCCGTCTCCATTGATGGAGCTGGAGGAGGGGTGGGGGGCCGCCAGGCGAGGGGCGCGCCAGGAGCTGGGGAGAGGGGGGAGCTCTTGAGGCGGGGATGAGGGGAAACTGAGAGAGCAGGGGAGCTGAGGCGGAGGCTGGGGGAGGCGGGAGGAGCTGGGGAGGCAGTGGTGAGACATGGCACGTGGCAGCCGCTCTCGTCGTTAAGCCCGTCCCGGTATCCATGGCGAGGTTCTCGTCATGGGGGCTCACAGTCGCGGTCACGCGGGGGAGGGACACCCGTCCAGTAGGCTCCCCAGCTCAGGCCCGCGCTGGGAGCCTCAAACCACCGGGAGCAGCAACAGCTCCGTCAGGCAGCCTTGCCTGGGCCACGTGTGCCCAAGCCTCGTTGCCATTGTCTCTGTCCCCCCCCCAAAGCCCCACACACCGTCTGTGAGGACGCAGCGTCCCTCACGGTCCCCAGCAGCCAGCTGGCCCTGCCCATCTCAGCCTTAAAGCTGTAGGCCCCTCGCGGTCCCTCCTTCCATGTCCCCAGCAGCCCCTCTGCCCCATCTGTGCCGTGCAGGCCTCGGGGTGCTGACCCCCCACCTGCGGGCCCCGAGCCCTCGGTGTCTCAGAGGCCCCGCCGCGTCCAGGGGGCGGGGGAGTTACAGGCGGGGCTGGCCGTACTCCAGTACACAGGTCTTCTGGTAGGGCCTCGATTTCAGGCGGCATGGGCCACAGCCACCTGGGGGCTGTTGTGTCACAGCCGCCCGAATCTGTGGTTTTGGGTCAGGACAGGAAACCGCCGACCAGAACGGGCGTGCGGCGTGGAGGACGGGCGGGGAGGGGGCTGGCCAGCCTACGCCTGAATCTCCGCTGGGCCACAGACTCGCTGTGTGACGCCAGGAACGTACTCGCCCAAATGCAGCCCCCGCCCTTCAGGCGGGCGCGTGGGTGTTGGCATGGCAACAGCCGGCAGCGCGCAGTGTGCCGCGAAGATGCCCGCTGGATTTCCTGGGGGCTGGTGCCTCAGCACACGCCTCCCCCTGCAGTCCCAAGGGCTCTACTGGAATCCTGGGGAACACCAGGGCCCCCAAAGTGGAGAGTGTGTGATGGATCCAGCCTGTAAGTAGTGTCCCCCATACTGCCTTTCCTCGTGGCTTTCCGTTCATCTGGTGATGAGCTGTAGGAAAAACTCCCAGAACTGTCTGTCACCCTGGAGGTAGTGAGCTGTCCTGAGCCTGATCTAGACGGTGGG
>NW_024340700.1:7103494-7111190 GCF_902729225.1 Pteropus medius | reverse complement strand
TTGTTCTCTCTCGTGCGTTGCCTACCAAACAGGCCGTCGGCACCCAAGGCGAGGTTCTCGTCATGGGGGCTCACAGTCGCGGTCACGCGGGGGAGGGACACCCGTCCAGTAGGCTCCCCAGCTCAGGCCAGCGCTGGGAGCCTCAAACCACCGGAAGCAGCAACAGCTCCGTCAGGCAGCCTTGCCTGGGCCACGTGTGCCCAAGCCTCGTTGCTGTTGTCTCTGTTCCCCCCCCAAAAGCCCCACACACCGTCTGTGAGGACGCAGCGTCCCTCACGGTCCCCAGCAGCCAGCTGGCCCTGCCCATCTCAGCCTTAAAGCTGTAGGCCCCTCGCGGTCCCTCCTTCCATGTCCCCAGCAGCCCCTCTGCCCCATCTGTGCCGTGCAGGCCTCGGGGTGCTGACCCCCCACCTGCGGGCCCTGAGCCCTCGGTGTCTCAGAGGCCCCGCCGCGTCCAGGGGGCGGGGGAGTTACAGGCGGGGCTGGCCGTACTCCAGTACACAGGTCTTCTGGTAGGGCCTCGATTTCAGGCATGGGAGACAGCCACCTGGGGGCTGTTGTGTCACAGCCGCCCGAATCTGTGGTTTTGGGTCAGGACAGGAAACCGCCGAGCAGAATGGGCGTGCGGCGTGGAGGACGGGCGGGGAGGGGGCTGGCCAGCCTACGCCTGAATCTCCGCTGGGCCACAGACTCGCTGTGTGACGTCAGGAACGTACTCGCCCAAATGCAGCCCCCGCCCTTCAGGCGGGCGCGTGGGTGTTGACATGGCAACAGCCGGCAGCGCGCAGTGTGCCGCGAAGATGCCCGCTGGATTTCCTGGGGGCTGGTGCCTCAGCACACGCCTCCCCCTACAGTCCCAAGGGCTCTACTGGAATCCTGGGGAACACCAGGGCCCCCAAAGTGGAGAGTGTGTGATGGATCCAGCCTCTAAGTAGCGTCCCCCATACTGCCTTTCCTCGTGGCTTTCCGTTCATCTGGTGATGAGCTGTAGGAAAAACTCCCAGAACTGTCTGTCACCCTGGAGGTAGTGAGCTGTCCTGAGCCTGATCTAGACGGTGGGGGAGGGGGACCCAGGGTGGGGGCAAGAGCTGTGCCTCCAGGAACCAGCAGAGCTGAGGGGACGGGGCGGGGTGGGGGGGGCTGATTTCAAAGGCCAGTCGGTTTGGGGTGAGTCAGTTCCCAGAGCAAACCGTCAGTTTCCGGACCCTGCGGCCACAGGGCTGATCCTGAGCCCTAACCCACCTGGGGTCAGCGCCACCTTCGGACGCTGCGGAGGGCAGGGGCGGGCAGGCAGGGGCCTTGGCCTTCTTCACTTCAGAGATTAAACCGCAGTCACCATCGCAGACTGGGCAGCAGAGCCGGCGGTGTGAGGCCTGTGGGGCTGACGGGGGTGCTCCCTGCGCTTGGGCCCAGAAACACACACGGAACACACTCAGGGCCCCGAGCGTCCCCTGACGCTACCTCGGATGAGGCAGAGCCGACCTGGCCGTGACGCCTCCGGAGTCGCTACGAATCTTCGTGTCCTGCAGGCAGGGGCTGTCCCAGGGCACTCTGTGGAAAATGAGTTTCCTTCCGTTTTTCGTTTGTTCGTGGAGGAGCCGAGGATGCCCCCCGGCCTGGGCAGGGGCCATTTGTGGGCCTGCCTCAGGCTAGCCCTTGGGGACCCCCCCGCACCCTGCCCGGTGGCCCGGGGGCCGCACAAGCCCGTCACGTGGTGACGCTGACCGTGCTGCGAGGACTCGGGCGTCTCGGTGGCTCTGGGCAGCGCCTGTGTGGTCACATGGGTGAGGTGGGGCCACACCGGGCCGACTGCTGGCGTCTGGGGTCTCATGCGCGTTTCTTCCCCACGTGGAGCCTCGAGAGTCCGTGTCAGCCTGTGGCCCTTCCCCCCACCCCCCGACCCGCGCCTTTGGCAGAGGCCTGAGCCGGAGCTGGGACCTGCCTGGTCCCGGCCGTGACCGCCCTGTGTCCCAAGCTGTGTCCTTCTGTGTCACACTCCTCCCACCTCACCCAACTCTGGCTGCAGCCGCTGCCCCCACATCCCCGCTGTCTGCTCCCCAGAGGAAGGACAAGGGGGAGGTGGAGACACAACCCCCTTCTTCGAGCCCCTGTGTGACTCTGATGCATCCGCCTGTGCAGCTTCGCTCAGGATCGGGACCGAGGCTGGTTATGACCGGTGCTTCGGTGTCTGCAGGGCACGGGGACACGGCTCCCTTCCAGCTGCTGGTGCTTTGGGCACGTGGCTCCCTGCCAGTGGGAAAGGGGGCCCGGGGACTCCGCACCCGCACCGAAGGGCTGCTGGCGACAGCCGGGCGAGCACCAAGCAAACGCCCGGAGCCCGTCAAGGAGCAGCGCCAGGCCCGCGGGGGCCGGCTCAGGAGGGCCGGGGGGGTGGGGGAAGCTGAGCCCGGTCGCGTTTGCACAGAGACGGGAGTGAGGAAGGTGTGTTTTTTCAGACCGTTTGATGTTAAAGGTTGCAATTAGCTTTGTGAAGCAGGGAAGTCGGGGAAAAGGCACAGTGGGGACGCAGTGAATTTTGTTTAGAACAGGAAGAGGAGCCCGGTGATGGCGAGGCCGATAACGGAAGAGCGAGAAAGTCTATTTCCTGCCCGGACAATCGGTGGCGGCGGGAGGGCTGGGAAGAGCCGCAGCCTAAGGGCAGGGAGGCCCTGGTCAGTGCCAGGCGGCCAGGGGCGGAGTTAACACTCAAACCCAAACGTCCAGGGAGAAGTCGCGAGGTGGCAAGGGCAGGGGAGCCCGCGGCCTGAGATCACGGGACGGTGGGTGCGGGCGCCAGGAGGGGCCTGGGGGTCCGTGGGGCGGGCTGGGCGCAGAGGAGCCACCTCCGTGTGGTGGGCGATGTCAGCAGGCCCGGGCAGGGCGGCCCCAGCAGGAGAATGAAGCCGACGAGTCAGGCAGCGGGGGAGGCTCTGCCTGCAGCGTCCGAAAGCCAGGAAGACCTGGAGTCGCCCTGAGAAGCTGGCTCGGGACGGGAGCGAGGGCGTGGAGCCGATGCCGTGGCCGCCGAGCCGGCGGCAGAGCGGATGGCGTGAGTGGGGCACCCCAGGAGCTGCGCCACCAGCACCGCGCGGCCCCCGGGCCAGTCCCACTGTCCACCCAGATCTGAGTTTCCGCCCGAGGCCTGGGATGGTGTCCCCTGCGCCCGGCTCCCGGTGTGGTCCCCTCCCCGCGACGTGCTCTTGACCTGCAGGACAATGGGATGCGCGTAGTGGGTTGGATGATTTGCAGCAGCCCCTCGACGTGGGGAAACCCCCTGGCAAGGAGTGTGGGCGACCTCTGGGGGCCCCCAGCTCCTGTCAGCACGGGGCCAGGTCCCTTGGTCCTGCAGCTGCAGGGAATGGACCCCGCCCGCCCGAGGGGCCGCGAGGGGCCCCACGGCAGATGCAGCCCAGTGGCGCCATCACCGCGGCCTGAGAGGAGGGCTCAGCCTCAGTACCCGTAGGGCAGATGCGGGGAGCGATCTGGCACCCAGAAAACCGTACAGGCACCAAATGCCCACGTGGCGTGGCTGTCACTGGGGGCGGGCCCCAAAGGCCCGGATTCCTTAAATAGCCATCGTGTCTCGGTCATTTGTGGGCTCATGAAGCCACAGCTGCAGCCGAGGGGGTGTGGCCGCAGGCCGAGCGCCGTGAGGAGGGGTCTGGGAGGGCCGTCCTGCCCTGGAAACGAAGCAGGGCCGTGTCCGCCCAGGCCCCAGCCCACGTCCCCGAGAGCCGTTAGGCCTGGGTCCACCTCCTGCCTCGTCACCCCGGCCCGCCCCGGTCCGGACCGACCCACACCGCACCTTTCCTTCCCGAGTGGCGTCGTCACCCGTCACCAGCCGTCGCCACCGGTGGCCACTGGGGGCCTCCAGGCCCTGTCCCAGGCGCAGACGGACTGGTCCACAGTTTGAAGAGTGAACCGATTCCGTTCACTTGAGTGCAGCGAACTTTCACTGACCACGTGCCGTGTCCAGGAACTGCTTTCATCCCAAGGACAGACGATGAAGGTGACCTGGCTGTCACCTGCAGGAGCTCGAGGACAGCTGGCGAGAAAGACGACTGTGGCCGTGACGCGGGCAGTGGGGACAGACGCAGCACGTGGGCCTCGGCCCCTCCGCTCACCGTCCCCGCAGCCCTCGGCCCCTCCCACCTGTGACACCAGCTTGACTGTTTCCATGTTGGCTTCTCCTTTGAGAGACGTTGGCCGCGTCCTCAAGGACCTCGCTGTGACACCAGCGCTCTGCCCAGCTCTGCCCACGGACTGAGGACTGAGGCTGGTTACAACCCTTCTTGGCAGTTTTTGTTTTTTAAAGCAGGTCCCGTCTACCCAGAATGAGTCTCTAAGGACAAAATGATTCAAAATACACACGGCGGGCTGGGCGGTGGGGAGGCCGCATGAGTCGGGCGGGGCCGACGTGGGCGTGGGGACTGCACGGAGGAGGCGTCCGTGGGCCGACAGCACAGAGCGTCCTTGTGTCACAATGAGCTGAGTATCCAGAGCCCCACAGGCACGGAGGACACGCAAACACGCCTGCCCGTGCGGCCACACCGGGGCGTGGGCCCTGGGCAGGGCCGAGTGGGCGTGGACACCCTGGCCTGAGCGTCCCGCTGGGACAAGACAGTGGCCTTGTTTGCTGATCCCCCCAGAACCAATGGAGAGGGAGGTGTCGACGGTGGGGCCCCCTGCGGACCGCTGGCCCCGGGCCTGCTGAGTCCCCTGAACTGCGGAAGTGACCGAGAAGCAGCGGCCTCTGTGCCGTGAGGGAGAAGCACACGCATCGGCCACCCTGCCAGCGCTTGGGTGGGGGCCGTAGAACGCCTGGGGTGGGTGGGCACACGTGGCGTCACGCACATGGCTACGAAGGTGACCTTGAGGTTTAGGCGGGAAGAGGCTGAGCCAGGTAAGGGCCATGTTTTGTGGCAGCTCCTGTGAGCGGTGGGGTCGCGTGGGAGCAGGCACCCTGGCCCCAGGGCTGGGCGCGAGGCCGGCTGTGGAGGGTGTCTGGAGGGGCAGGCGTGGGGCTGGTGCTCGAGCAGGGGGAGGTGGGGCTGGGGTGGGGCGGCTGCGGTGGCACAGCCGGGGTCTCTGGAAGGGCGGCCCGGCTGCCAGTGCCCGTTCGGCATGGCGCCCCGAGCCCGGCCTCCAGCAAGTTTGCTCAGGCCCAGTGTGGCTGTGGTTCTGCACTGGGCCCACATTGGCACCACTCTGCAGCCACCCCCACTGGCCCTCACCGGGGACCTGGGAGTGCCTAGTGGAGTCCGAGGAGCCTGGCCGCCCCCCTCCCAGGCCTCCGCGCAGGTATCCCTGCTCCGTGTGGATCCGGGTGACCCAACACAGCCCGAGGACTGTGAGGGGCTCAGGCTGTGGCTGGCACCACAGGCCCAGACGGTGGCCACGAGCAAACAACAGGCGTCAGTGCTCTGGTGTGTGCGGGAGGGACCGGCAGGTGCAGCAGGCGGGCCCAGGTGTGGCAGGTGCGCCCAGGAGTGGCAAGTGGGCCCAGGTGCGGACAGCCGCCCTGCAGCAGCGTGGCATCTGCTGGCCATCCGGAGGTGACGAGCAGAGTGGGGCCCTTGCAGGCCCCGTCCACCCCTGCCTGGGTGGCTCCCCGACCCCGAGCCTGTGGCGAGAGGGCCCAGAGCCTGTGCCCGTGTGGGTGGGGGCCACGTGTCCCACGGTCCCTCGTCTGGGGGAGTTGGTGAGGGCCCTGCAGACAGTCCGGGCCCCACGGGTCAGACATGCTGGGGCCCGGGAGTGCTGCCGGGTCACCTTTTCCGTGTGCAGCTGTGCCTGGGTTGGTCAAAGGGCCCCGCCATGCCGGGCCGGGGCGGGAAGCACGGTCTGCTCTGAGACGTGAAGGGAGCGGTGTCGCTGCGTTCGCCCTCGTCAGCTGCCGGATTCCGACGAGGACAGCCAGGTCCAGTGAACACAGCTGGACAGCAGAGTCGCACAGCGGGGTCGGCAGCGGGCGGCGGCATCCAGCAGGCTGTGAGTGGTGAGGTCCTGCGAGGGGCAGCCACTCGACCTGGCTCTGTGTGAGGGGCCTGGGTGGTCCCGGGGGTGGGCGGGGGGCTCAGGGCCGGGACGCCGGCGGTGCCCTGTGGAGGGAGCGTCCGTGAGGACGAGACCAGCAGCAGCGACATGGCCTGTGCCTGCGCCGTGGTCCGGGCCAGCGGGCATGAGCAGCCGCCCTCACCGCCGGCGACGTCTGGCTGGGGTTCCTTTGATGGCTCAGGGGCCGCCCCATCAGCCATCGGCCTTGGCGTTGGTGCTCCAGGCAGCTGTCGCCTGCCTTCTGGGCCCTGGGGTCTACCTGGAGGAAGCCACATGGCCCCTGAGGGAGACGCAGCGGGCAGCCCACGGAGCCCACGGAGGAGCCGCCACCGAGCGAGCGTGCCCGCAGCTCCCAGCTCAGAACTGGGGCGGCACAACGCCGCACACGCTGGGTCGCCACCCTTCCCTCTCTGGTCCGGGGACGGGAGGCTGGGACTGCCCTGCCCGTCAGAGGGGAAGGGGGACACCCCGCGTCTGAAACCTCCTCCTTCACGGCCAGGCCCCGGGAAGGGCTGGCGAGTCCTCTCTACTCGGCCTCCCAGCGCAGGGAACACGGTGTGCGTGGCCTGTTCGAGCAGGCGAGGACGAGCAGAACCATCGTTAGCCCCAAATCCCTAACTCTATGGGGAAGGATGTAAGCACAGAAAACAGGAACTCAAAAGCAATAGAAAAGGAGGAGTAGTTTTATAATCTTGGGGCAGGGAACACCATCCTTCTCAAGTGGCACCGAGGAGACACACGACTTTGGCTCCATCAACAGGATCAGCTTGTGTCGCGTCAGAAGGAGTCCGCAGGTGGACAGCAGACGAGGCCTAAAACACCTCCGCTCAGAGCAAGGGCAGACGCTCCGTGGGCGGCAGAGAGGAGACCCACAAAACCGAGAAGGCCCGGCAAGCAAACGCCGTGCGGACAACGGGCGGGTCTGGGGCTGCTCCGCCTGCCTGGGCTCGGGAGCAGCAGTGGCATGGTGGCCCTCCCCGTCAGGAGCCCCGTCAGAAGCCCCGTCAGAAGAGCCCGAAGCGCCCGCGGCCAGGTGTCGGGGAGGAGCCACGGCGGCTTCTTTCTAATTCCTGGAAGGCACGTCCTTCGGGCCAGGAAACAGGCCGCTGCAGACTGGAGACTGGCGGGCTGAACTTGAGCTGTACCGCCCCTGACCCGTGGGCTCCTCATGCCGAGGCAGCCCCTGGGAGTGGGGATGGGGGCCGGGGCCCCGGGAGCCAACGGCACCCGTCTGTGGGGCCAGACTGCGGCCGCTGTGCTCGGGCGCCATGCAGACGTGGGAAGACACGGCTGTGGCCTGTGCAGAGGTGACGCTCTGGGGACACGCAGAGCACGACTGGAGAGGGGATGTGGAGACCTCAGTGCTCGTGCTCAGAGCCGTGGGTGGGAGGCGCCCCACCCCGAGGGGAGGGTGGGGCACGGGGCTCCTGGGAGCCCCGCCTCGCGGAAGGCTGTCATCAGGTGCCATCCAAAGGGTGGGGTCCGTTGGGCTGCTGACAGGGACTCTCAAGGAAGGGGTCACCCCAGGCAGTGGGGCCTGCAGGCGGCGGCCTTACAGGTCCTATCCAAGGAAGGAACGGGACATGGGCTGAGGGCTGGGGGTGGGAAGGTGACCACCTGGCCGGTGGAGGCCGCCCAG
>NW_024340700.1:7100288-7103483 GCF_902729225.1 Pteropus medius | reverse complement strand
CACGGCCAGGCCCCGGGAAGGGCTGGCGAGTCCTCTCTACTCGGCCTCCCAGCGCAGGGAACACGGTGTGCGTGGCCTGTTCGAGCAGGCGAGGGCGAGCAGAACCATCGTTAGCCCCAAATCCCTAACTCTATGGGGAAGGACAAAGCACAGAAAACAGGAACTCAAAAGCAATAGAAAAGAAGGAGTAGTTTTATAATCTTGGGGCAGGGAACGCCATCCTTCTCAAGTGGCACCGAGGAGACACACGACTTTGGCTCCATCAACAGGATCAGCTTGTGTCGCGTCAGAAGGAGTCCGCAGGTGGACAGCAGACGAGGCCTAAAACACCTCCGCTCAGAGCAAGGGCAGATGCTCCGTGGGCGGCAGAGAGGAGACCCCCAAAACCGAGAAGGCCCGGCAAGCAAACGCCGTGCGGACGCCGGGCGGGTCTGGGGCTGCTCCGCCTGCCTGGGCTCGGGAGCAGCAGTGGCATGGTGGCCCTCCCCGTCAGGAGCCCCGTCAGAAGAGCCCGAAGCGCCCGTGGCCAGGTGTCGGCGGCTTCTTTCTAATTCCTGGAAGGCACGTCCTTCGGGCCAGGAAACAGGCCGCTGCAGACTGGAGACTGGCGGGCTGAACTTGAGCTGTACCGCCCCTGACCCGTGGGCTCCTCGGGCCGAGGCAGCCCCTGGGAGTGGGGATGGGGGCCGGGGCCCCGGGAGCCAACGGCACCCGTCTGTGGGGCCAGACTGCGGCCGCTGTGCTCGGGTCCAAGGCCCCGCTCGGTCCCCGTGTGACACACGCCCCTGTGCACCGCTGTCTTTTATGTCACAGCGTTGAGACGCTCTCATCTATTAAACCGCAGGAAACGGGCGCTGGCGGGAGACAGGGTTGGGGCTCGCTGTGCCTGGACGCGGGAGACAAGGACTGTCCAGCGTGGTCCCTTTGCCGGTAGACATCACCGGGCCTCACACTTCGCAGCGTCTGGATCCGCCACCCGCCAGGCCCCGCCTGCCTGTCTTCCCTCCAGGCGTGGCTGAGTGCTGTGTGCCCCGGAGTCCCGCACACCCGTCCTGCTCCTCAGACACCAGCCCCGCTGGTCTCCCCGACTTCTCCAGACTCTCGGCTCCCACGTGCTTGGAAGTCATGAGCCTCCACATTCCTGCCTGGCCTGTGTTGTGCCCCCAGCCTGGGGCCACCCCCAGCGGCTCACCGGCCTCAGGGTCGTCCCACCTCCTCCGTGAGCCTCTCCCGATGACTCCACTCCCCGCTCGCCCCGACCTCCGAGTCTGAGACATTCGAGGTTCATGTTGAACAGCCGGGCACTTGCCCGTGTCGGCGTGTGCCGTCCTGCCATCCACGCCATCCACGCCTTTCCGCTTTCTCCCCAGCGGGACCGTAAGCTCCTCGGGCAGTGGGAGGCGCTCGCCAGGCTCCGTGGTTTCTCCGTGGAGCCCTGGCCTGGGCAGCCGGCGAGGGTGGGGGACGGCGCTGCTGGCTGCGTGAGGGACGCAGAGGCCCCGTCCTCCCAGACTCTAAAGTGCTCCATTGGTATTGATCCCTCGCAGTCCTGTGAAGGACGGAGACGCAGGTGCTCCGGCCACGGCCTCCGCTTCCGGCCATGTCGGCGCGCCCCTCCGCCTGCCTCCTCGCCCCTCACTCAGCATCCCGCCTGGCTCCTTCCAGCTCCATGTCCCTCCGCCGGCCTCCTGCTTCCCACGAGAACAGCCCCCTTCCTGTCGTCGTCCCTGGGCAGGGCAGAGACCGCACTTTTTGTGGTTTTCTGTGTGAAATGCACCCTCTGTGATCTATAAATATAACTAATTAGTATAAAGACAGTTGGAAACACTTCATTGAAAAATGCAAATAAGATGAATGACATTGTCCCTGCCACCAGCAGTTTCTTAAACATGTTATTTAAGTGGAATTCTGTTTTCAGCAAATGGAAGGATTAATTTGGGGTGGTGCCACACAATAGTTCTTGCACCCTCGGGCCTGAGAAGGAAAAGTAGGTGGTCCCAGGTTGTCCCAGGTCGGCCGGCGATGTTGCACGAGGCCGGGAATGACCCCGTACATGAAACTTTCAATCCAAATGTCTTTTCTTCTCAGATAAACGAGTGTGTCGTTAGTAGCCGACGAGAGGCTGCGGCGCGGTCGCTTAGCTCTTTGGTTTGCGGGGGCGCGGGGTGCCGGGGCTGTGAGGCGCGTGCGCGGTGAACGCGCCCAGGCTCTGAGAAGCCGGGAGGTGGAACACGGCGGGACGAGGACAATGGGCATTGTGTTCCAGCGGCAGGGCGGGTGGACACCTCACCGCACGGAGCACAGAGGTGGCTGGGGCAGGCAGCAGGCCTGCGGGGTCCCTGCGGTGGACGGAGGGGGCGGTGGCTGGGGGTGGTGGCTGGCGGCGGGGCCGGAGGAAAGCAGGCCGGAGCCGAGCTGGGGCCGGCGTCGGGGGCGTCCCAGCTCCTGCGCTCCATCCCGGGCCTCGCCGTCCGGCCTGCGGGCAGACGTCGGGCACGCGGAGGGCCCCCGGCCGGCGGCTCCCGAGCCTTCGGACGCGGCCCCCGGAATAGCCCTCGTTCCGGGCTGCCAAACGCGGCAGCCTGTCATTAGCTCCGCCGTGGGTCCTGGGAGAGCCACGCACATGCCTTGCTGTAGCTGTCAACGGAGACAGGACCAGGGGCCCCCCTGGAAAGTTGGGGGGCTGCCCCGCGGGTTTGGGGAACGCGGGTTCCCATTCAGCACCTCTGCAGCTTGGGCAGGTGGCCATGGGTGCCTCACGCCCCCCGGGACGTCTGGGCCATGGAGACCCGCCCCTCAGTGTGCAGCTATTTTGGGGTGTATCATTAACTGGCGAGCACACAGACATGTAGGTCTGGGGACTTCCTTTGAACACAGGATTTCGGGCTCACTCAGTGCAGAATGTGTTCGCCGCCCGGAGGCAATCAGGCCGCACGTCCTGTCCAGGGACAGTGCGCTCTGGACGTCCTGGCTCCCGGGGCCACGCCCGCTCCTCCCGCGCCTCCGAAGCTTCGGGGAGCTGTGTCCACCGTGTCCACACTTCGCCCCACTTCCCGGACACCCCGCCCTCGCTGAGGCCTGGGTGCCATGCCATCTCCCCTTTCCTGTGGCGGCTTCTCTTCAGCTGTGTGCAGGGACACACGTGGTCCCCGGCAGGGCGTGTGTCCCGCAGTCCCCCCCTGGGCCGCGCTGCCT
>NW_024340700.1:7084484-7098351 GCF_902729225.1 Pteropus medius | reverse complement strand
CCGTCCTCCCCTCCCACCTCTCCGTCTGTCTGTCCCTCTCGGTGTCTTCGTCCCCATCTCTGTCTCTCTCTGTTAGCGGCCTGGCCCTGGCGGAAATGCCCCTGTCCGTATCCTTCGTGCGGCCAGCGTGTGCGTGGAAAGCAGTCTCAGCAGGGGAGTGGCCTCCGCTCTGCCCTCGCCCTGCCCCTGGCCATGCAGGGCTGTTTCTGGGGCTCAGGCTTCAGGCACATTGACATTTCCCCCAGGGAATGGGGCTGTGTCCAGGGCCAGGCCGCACTCGAAGCAGCAGCAGCAGCCTGTACTCTGTGTGGCCAGCCCCACGGGATCTGCCACCTTCTGGTGTGGCCGCTGGACCCAGCCACAGATGATGGAAGGTGGCCGCCAGGCCTCTCCTGGCCAGAGGTCGAATCATCACTTAGGCCTGAAAAGCAGAGTGGGGAGGGTACCCCGAGCCCTGGAGACACCGCGGTGGCACCTGACGTTGCTTCCTAAGCATCAGGTCCCAGAGGTCTTGTCACTGGCCCACGCACCCTGGCCACGCCCTGAGTCTCTGGCCCGAGAGGAAAACTGAACATTTCAATGGCCCGTCAGCCGATATTCGCGTAAAATATCACGAAAATAAGTTACTACAGAAAAAAAATACAAGCCCCTGATTTTATTATTATATTTAAAAGACATGAAATTGTTTCACGCCATAAAATCAAGTAAAATGGAGAAGTAGAGAATAACTTACACACACTCTGCACGCTGTTCCTCAACAGCGCCTGTGGGGGTGTAGGAGTCACACTCACACCTGGCCCTCGCACAATCGCCGCCCAAGCATGAGGGGGGCGGCTTGGCCAGATGCCGCCTGGGCACGACCGCACACGCCCGTACACTCCCGCACACGCCTGCACACGCCTGCACACGCCTGCACGGCGCTGTGCTCACGGCCAGCGGCCTCCTGTCGCCTCCCTGTGGTCGCATGGGTGACACCACCACTGTCAGGCAGGAGGAGCTTCCGGCTGCTTCCGTGTAGCCACAGTGACGGTAAGGAAGTTGTGCTGACGGGTGGAAGGAGAGATTTGTAAAACAATTTCAGCAAGCGGGGATGTTCATGTGTAACTTATTTAAAACAAAGCAGCAGATGTTCTGTTTTCAAAATCGATCTCAATCCTTGATCCGTAGCCGCTCCCAGTACGGGTTTGGCTTTCATACGCTTTGGACCACGGTTGGCCGGCAGGTCTGAAGTGTCTCCACAAAGCTCCTGCGACCTTCCTGCGTGTCGGAGGGTGTCGAGGCGGCTGGGTGCGGGTGTGAAGGCCTGGATGCTCGGCCAGGGAGGCGGCGGTCCCTGTCCTGGGGGGGACCCACTCCCGCCTGGATCAGGCGCCACTCTGAGAGGCACCGGGCTGAGGTGAGCAGGACAGGCAGCCGCTCACGGTCAGCGGTTCGCTGTGCAAGGGCCTCAGGTCCCAGGCCAGGACGCCAGGAGGACGCGGGTGACGGTCACCCATCTATCTCCTTGCAGCTGGCCTGGGTGTGGCTGTCACAGGACAAGCCTTTGCGTCCTCGTCTCTACCCTGGGCATCTGCACCCTGACTTCACAGCCGCTTGGAGACCGAGCTGACAACGTGACACGAGCTGGGGGCTTCAGGTCGGACGTCGAAGCTGGGCCTCCACTGCCCTTGCCCCAACTCGCTCTGCCGGAAACTAGGGACAGAGAGGACAGACCGTGCTGAGCTGACTTCCCTTCTCAAGGCGTCTTCATGGCACCCGGCGAGCGCTTGCCAAGTGTCTTCATGGGGGTTTGTGAAAGGATTTATTGCAAAACAGGAAATTGTTTTGTTTTCTCTTGAAATAAACCATATCAAATTCCAAAATATTTCTGACTTGTCCAGAATTCAAAGCCCAGAAGGCTTCGTCAAGTGCTAAGACAGTCCGCATGCGCGTTCTCGGGGGGCGTCGTGAGAGCGAGGCCAGCACAGCAGGGAGGATGAAGAAGACCAACCTCTCACCCTTGAACTCCGGCCAGGACAAACCGAAACAGACAGACGGCTTTGCGGTTGAAGGAATGTTTTGCTGGGCTCTAGGAGTTTGTCTGGTCAGCTCTTCCCGGCCGGGCGGCGGTGGGGCTCCGGGCGGCAGTGGGGTGGGTCGTGGGGGCCGCCGCCCTCCGGAGCCTGAGCCACGTCCCCCGCCGATTTCTCCTTGGCTGCACCCCCTCTCCGCCCTCCACTTCCATGCTCACACTTCCCTTCATTCCCTCGCTCCTTCTCTGGGCAAGACAGGTCACGATTACAGCCACGGACGCCAGGCGCTCACGCGTGGGCTGCAACATCGGACCAGCGGCGCTGAGAAGTCCAGTCACTCACGTCCACAGGGCACAGTGGGGAACGTCCGCCAGGGCAGCACCTGGCCCCGCACGCCCCTCGGCCCTCGTAGACGGGACGTGGCCACTCTGGGGCCCCTCACTGCCCACTGCACCCTGCCGAGCCTGGGCTCCCTGCGGTTCAGATGTCCCCGGGTCTGGCCAGCACAGGGCACCAGCAGGAGGCCGGAGTGGGACAGGGGCAGCCCCCTTCATGCTCCCACTGCTGGGAGCCCCTGGGGTTTCGCCATCTCATGTCCCTCCCAGCTCTTCCCACAGGGCTGCGGACTGAACGGTGCCCCCAAGTTTACGAGCTGCTGTTGGAGTTGGGGCCTTGGGGTGGCAACTAGGGTGTGACAAGGTCCCGAGGCCCACGATGGGCTCAGGTCCTGGTCATCGACTCAAGGCCTCGCAGACTTTGGGGTGTTTATGTCTCTGGACTTTTCATTCCTGTGTCCTACACGAAAATCGGAGCAGGTCTAGACTTTTTTGCCTAGTTTTTAGACTTAAGATTTTTTTTGTCTCCACCCTGCTCAATGCCTCGCCCCACCCCCGAGCCCAGGTTTCTCCCGCTTCCGAAACATTAGGGGCATTTGGCTAATTCTCAGGCCAAGGAACAGTGTGGCCCTCCCTGTACGTCAAAGGCACCCACAGGAGGCTGACGGCCCCGGCCAGCGCCCTGCTACCCCGCTCTGCCTCGGCCTCACCCCGCCCGCCCCTGGCCTGGTGGCCGGTGCCCACTCTCCCTTGAGGACCGTGGTCCCCGAGCCGTGCACCCTGCCGTGTGCGGACAGGAGGGCTCTGCATCACCACGCCCTGCGAGGGTGGCGTCCCCTCCCTGTCCCCGGGGACACCACCGCACAGCTCCACCGCGTGCTGCGGGTCTCACGCGTTGGGATGACGCGGGAGTACACAGAGCCTTCTGGGGAGACCACGAGGTGCGTCTCCAGGATGAGCCCCGGGCTCGGATCGGCCGGGGCGTTTCAGACCCGCAGCGCGGCACCAGCCCATCCGTTCCGCAGCCCCCAGCAAGTGTCTGCCGCTGCGCAGACTGTGGGCCTCGGACGGCAGGCCGCTGAGCTGTGGCCTGGCCCTGGAGAGCTCACGCTCCGGCGGTGAGCACACGCAGAGGCGGTGGCGTGATGGACGCTGCAGGGGCTCCCAGGACCAGCGGGTCTTGGGGGCGGGGAGCAGGCCTCCGGGGCCCTGGGCAGGAGCGGAGCGACAGCCTGGGCGAGGGGGGGCAGGGGGGCGGTGCCCGCAGAGCTGTGCGTATGGGAGCCTGGAGGCCGAGGGCCGAAGGTCGCGGGCTTGGATGCCACCGCTGGGTGCGGCCCATGCGGTGGGGGCCCTGGTGGAGCAGGGGCTGGCAGTGTTTGGGGTGCAGACTGCAGGGGAGGCTCGGGAGGCAGGCGGCGGCGGAGGCCCAGATGCGGTGTGGAGGCTCCAGGGTGTCACGGTGGGAGGGACGGCCTGGGCTGAGCCGCGCCCCAAGCTGCGGGGCGCCCCCGGTCCCCCCCTTGTCTTGGGAACACATGCCAGGGCGCCCCTCACTGGGATCTCTGTGTTTTTCTGTCAGGCACACCCGCCGGCCCACGGCCCACCGGTGACGGCGACCGACACGCTCACAGCCATCATCCTCGCGGGAAGGCGGGCGCCTGCCTTCCCCACCCTGCCACTGGGGACAGGAGAAGCGGGTGTGGTCAGCACAGCGGACCATCCTGGACTGGACGACCAGGAGCTGAACACGGAACACCCGACCTGTGTCCCCTCCCCCCGTGACCCAGCGTCTCCGCTCAGGCAGGCGGAGCCAGCGAGTGCATGACACGTTGAAGTGAGTGCTCCTCCCCGCTCGCCCAAGGTAGGGCATTTCCCAAACCAAAAAGCTCTGACAATCCGTGTGTCACCAGCGACTGTCCCACAAGGCACCGGCCAGCGTCGCGGCGCATGGTGCTCGGCATCTCCGGCCTGGATACGAGAGCCACTTTGTCACTCGGGAGCGTGAGGCTCTCGACGGGGGCTTGCCTTCCAGGTCCCAGTCTCCGCCTGAAAACGCCACGTGACCAACCCCTCTTCTTAAAAGTTATTGAGATGTAGAAATAAATAATGCCTGTAGAACTCTGGAGGCGCGTTTAGCCCAAGGCAGGAGTTTGGTCGATGTCAGCTGTTCTAACTCGGGATACGCTGTTCTAGGGGACAGCACAGCACCCGCCCGAGCTCTCTGGCCGGCGATGGGGCGCAGCTTGACCCTGAAGAGCTTACGAAGGGCCGAGAGTCCCGGCCTGGGCTGCTCTGCACCGCGCCCCCTGTGGTTACCTGGGTGAGGTGCAGTCACTCCAGAGAGAGGGAGCTGCAGGAACGAGGCCGTCACGAAGGCACTGTCCACGTGGCCGGGGCTGTCCGTGGCCTTGTGTGGGCGTGTCCCAGATGCACCTAGCATGCGGCGCGTGTAAATGGGCACACGTATGTCAATCTCATGTGTGGGCACATGGTGTGTGTAAATGTGTGCCTGGGTGGTCAGTGGTGTGTGTAAATGCACACGTGTGTATAAAAACATGCGTGTTTGTATAGCTGTGTTGCACGTGGTGCGTGTAAATGTGGATTTGTGTGGTAAGTGGTGTGCATTTGTGGGCCATGGTATGTATGTAACTCTGTGTGTGGTCAGTGTGCAATGTGTGTGGCACACGCAGTGTGCATCTGGAGCTGTGGCGAGTGTGTCAGTGTGTGGCGAGTGTGTCACTGTGTGGTGCGTGTGGCTGGTGTGTCAGTGTGTGTCACTGTGTGCCATGTGTGGCATGTGCCGTGGGCAGGGCTACTGAAGTGATGCGTGGATGGAGGCCAGGGGACTGCCTGGGTCGTCCTGGCCGAGGTCCCAGAGCGCCCGTCACGCTGGACTTTTCTCTCCAGCCACCCTGGCCCGGGTGGGGGCCCAGGGGACTGCACGCTCCCCGGTGCTGCCGCTGGGGTCAGACAGGGCTCCGCCCGAGTCCATGAGCGACGGGCAGGGGGCAGAGGCACCCAGGCGGTGTTCATGAGATACCCACAGCCCTGTGCAGACGGCCGTGGCGCCCACTCACTGGGACCAGGAGGCCCTGGCCGGCAGGTGGGCGCCGAGCCGGAGGGAGCCGGGTGCCGGTCCCCACTGCCACCCCTCAAGTTCCGAAGCACGTGCTGCATTTTAGTCTAGTACGACAGTTATTATGCTGCTCAGGTAACAGCAGTCGCTCATAAGAAACATGTTTCTTGAGGTTTTTCTCTGCAAAAGGTGCGTAAATAGCTACACAGCATCCAATCCTCAACACGTGTTTTCGGTGACCGACTGGTCGTCACCGACCCATGCCGGTGGCAGCGCATCCAGGAGTGGCCAGCGTCTGCGGCGGCCGCTCCTCCGTCCTGGCCGGGCTCCCGAAGGCTGGCTCCATGCCACCCTGACCCCAAAGCTGCGACACGGGCAGCAAGCGTCCAGTGCGAGAGATACGCACGGCCCTGATCTAGATGATGAGAGCTTCACACACGACCATTGTCTGAGAACTGGGTGACAAACGGTCCCGCAGGTGAGGACGGGGGAGGGAGCACCCAGCCTGCAGGGCAGAGTGGGGTGTGCTTTGCCTGGGTGGGACAGGGTGGCTGGTGCTCATGCGAGGGACGACAAGCAGATGCTCCGAGGCCCTTGGGGCCCAGTGAGGTCTGGGCTCCAGTCTCCTGACAGGGGCCTCTGCATCTGGGGAGCTGGGGCAAGGAGGTCTAAGGTGTGTCCTCCAGGGATGATAAATTCTCCTGTGTCACTAAGAGCTTTGGAGCCACAGTAGAGCCTGGACGGGCCTGCGGGGTGTCCCGTGTGGCTTCATGCAAATGAGCCTCTGCAGTGCCTGACGTGGAGGTGACATCCGAACAAGGCTTTTCCAGGTCCCAGGGGCCATCTGCCCAGACACTAATCATGTGGCTCGTGTGTGTGTGTCTGAGCACGTGCATGTGTGTCTGCGTGTGTGCACGTGAGTGTGTGCAGATCACGGGGGCCACTGTGGGAAACACTCCTGGGCTGGGTCCCCACTGACCTGTAAAGTGTGATCATGACAACTCGCTTCAGAAACAGGAGTGACAGCCTGCGGAAAGCCTGGGCACACAGCAGGCTCTCGACGCCCTGTGCTGGGGGTGTGCAGGGGTTCCTGGCGGGGCTGCTCCCTGCGGCCCCACCCGCTGAGTCGAGGTTGACGGGGTGGGGGTGCTGGGAGGCCTTGGGGGGTTAAGGTCGGGACTTGGGAAACCCCGCAGCACGAAGGCTGAGGGCGGGAGGGGGCCCTTCATCAGTTAGAGGTGATGACACCAGATGATGGCTTTGATGGAGGAAGCAGAGCCCAGGGGGCTGCAGGGCTCGGCTGCGGCCTCTGCTGAAGGACCCTGGCCACTCGCCTCCCTGTCACTGTCACTGAGAGACCCCGCTGTGTCCTCACAGACAGACACTGTTTACCCCGGACGCTGCAGCGGCGTCTAGGGAAAGACGGGTTTGGCAGAAGGGGTGTCGGTTTCGCTCGGCTTGCTCCTGGGTGGTCCCAGAGGGGCTCAAGAAGGACGACCCCTGGGCCCGGACGCCAGTCTGCAGCCCCGTCACCCAGGGGGGTTTACATGGTGGCCGCGGCCGGCTCGACGGGCGGCAGAGAACGCGGGCGGGTGTGGTGGCTGCATTCCGAAGCCACGGGGTCCGAGTCTGGGAACGGAGGCTCCCGCGTGCCTCAGGGAACGCTGCTGGTTCTCAGGGACAGTCGGCAGGCCATGTGCGACAGTGCCGGGCGTGCGGCCGTGGTCGGGCGTTGGCACACCTCGGCGGCGCTGCCCCACCGGGCACCACGCGTAGCCGCGACGACACAGCTGGCCGAGCCCAGGTGACGCTCACGCCCCCGCGGCCGCCGGTCTGCGTGGCAGAGTCCCTCCGCCCTGCCACCCGGCCCGCCCCTCCCGAGCGGCGCCCACCAGCCGGTCCCTGTGCTGGGGAGGCTGCTTCCGTGCCCTTCGCCTGTTTCGTTTAGATCCCGCGTGTGGGTTAAACCCATGTGTTCACACTCAGCCTTCATGTTTACCAGTAAAAACTGTCACAGGGGAAGAGAAAACGCTTCAGAAAGGCTTGAAATGGAAAGTAGGGTGTCCGCCAGGGTGCGCCTCTCACGCTACCCTGGTGACAGCGTGGTGTCACCCGGGGTCGGGGGCAGCTACGGCGACGTCGCTCTGTGACACCGCTCTGTGTCCCTATGGCACAGATGCGCTGGGATCTGCTTTCCGGGCCGGGCAGGCCGCTGGTTACGTCCAGTTAGTTGCCGGCATCAGCAAACGAGGCCCACGGGTGTCCTTGCTCTCGCATCTCGGGGCACTTGTCACAGCTGCTGTGGACCGTCCAGAACAGAGTTGCCGGGTCACAGGGCATGAGCCGCAGCGAGGGGGCCGGGCTGGGCCGCGGCTCCAGGTCAGCGAGGGTGGGAGGCTGCCCTGGGGAGGGCTGGTCCCCTCCCACCCTGTTCCTCTTGAGGCCAGTGCCAGCTGGTCCCCCAAACAAGCCATAGGCCATGGGGGTGGGGGAGTTGGGCGCCGTGAGCCCCGGTGTCGGAAGCGGCCGTGATTACCGGCGGACGCATTCGCTATGCGCTTCAGTGTCTGCGCCCCGACAGCCCTTGACACAAACTCTGCACTTACGACCCGGGCACCACATGAAGGGCAGTGTCACCCCCCGGGCCGATGAAACGTCACTTCACCAGAACACTGTGTATTCTTCACGGCTCTCGTGACACATGGCCGTGTTTTGTGAGCGGCCGGGGTGCCTTGCGGGCTTCCTCTCCGCAGCCTCCGCCATGCCCTTGGGCACTGGATGTGGGGCGTTCCATCGTGTCCCTCATTCTGTGGGGAGATGGAGGGACAGCCGGGCTGGGTGGTGCCAGGTCCAAGGGACGAGACAGGCGGCAACTTGAGACCAGAGGGCGCCTGCCCGCCCAGCGCTCCGGGGAATTGTTTAGTCGCTAACTTCCTTTGCGGGAGTGGACACGGCGCTTGTGTCCTGGACAGAAACGACCTCATCTGGACAACGGGGTGTGATGCCGTGTCTAATGACCACACCCGTTTGACGGCTGCTGTGTGTGATGTCGGGTGTCCGTGAGCTTTGAAAACGAAGGCAGGACGTGCGTGCTGTGCCGCGTGCGACGCGAGTGGAGTTGTGGTCGCCGCTGCCGCTGCGGTTCTGCCGTTCGCCGGGGACAGAGGACGTGAGCTCCGGCTGTCGCTCCGCGGCTGACACGGGCAGGCGGTGAAAGGGTTCGGAGCTTCGGTCTTCTGTCGTGCAGAGGCGGACGAGTGGCATCGTCTTCGTGGGGCGAGAGGGCAGCGAAGCCCCTGCCCCGGGGCAGCGGTCACTGCCGGCATATTACAGCGACGGCTGCCCGGTCTCCGAGTGGGGCAGAGCGGGAGCCTCGGGTTTTAAAAAACGCTTCGAACCCGCGCCCCGCACCCTGCCATGTGCCCGGAGGTCGGAAGGTTTGTGCATGTATTTAGCCCGGCAGAGACTGACGTGGGCGAGGCCCGTCTTCAGCCCAAGGTGAAGAGTAATCAGTGTCTTTAAAGCAGCTCTCAGAGTAAATGGCGGGGCGTCTGGACTCTTGCTCGGGGGCGTGACTCCGGGCCCTCCCGGGCTCTTTGGCGGCGGCTCTGGCCCCAGAGCCTGCGGCTACCCATCAGCAGCTGTGCCCCCAAAACTAGGAGAAAGGCGAGCGGCTGGCGCTTCAACCACGCCCGCCGCGCGCGCGTCGGCCCGTGGTCACTGCCCAGGCCGGAGTGCGGTCTGGCAGGAGCTGCTGCTCTGGTTTGAGAGATGGTCGCATGTCCCCGTCAGGGAACAGAGCTCGGGACGTGTTCCTTCTCCTGCTTGCCTTCCCGAGAAAACTCGCCGTCTCCCAGGCAGGAGGCGGCCGCCTTTTCTGCACAGAAAGACCCAACAAAGGACGCCACCGCTCGGGCTGTCGGCTGCGGACGGACGCGGCGCTTTACGGACAGTGGCCGCACGCCGAGTGTGAGTGCAGCCAGCTGCTGCTCATGGAGGGGAAAATAATCTTACGACGTTACATTCATTGACGTGAAGTCGGTTAAGGACGGCACTTCCGTTTCGGGCGTTCGCGGCTACGATCCGGCTGCCCCGCGTCTCAGCCTCGTCCCGGAGTCACCACGTACGTGGCCCCTCTGTCCCCTTGGCCCCTCCCCCCTGGTCACCACCCCTCTGTTGTCTGCGTCCGCGTTGTTTGTTTGTTTCCGTTTTACGTCCCGCATATGAGCAAAGTCACGTGGTTCTTGCCTTTTCCATCTGACTTAATTCACTCAGCGTGATACTGTCACGACCCACGTCCAAAACGCATGAAGAACTCACGCGGCTCAACGGCACAAGAAACCAACGATCCAGTGAGAAACGCGCAGAGGACTGGACCGGGCGCTTTCCCGTGGAGACACACAGATATGTGGAGAGATGCTCCGAGGGAAATGCGGGTCAGGCCACAGCGAGGGCCCCTCACCCCCTTGGGGACGGCGAGTGCGGGGCGGCCGCTGCGGCAGACAGCAGACCCGCCCCGCCGCCCCGCCGGCCCTGTCCGGAGCGTCCGCCCAGACCCGAAAGCCTCCCGCAAAGACGCGTGTGCCGGGCGTTCGCCGCGGCGCCCTGTACGACAGCCACGACGGGCACGGCCAGCGCGTCCCTCGGTGGACGCCGGGCAGAGACGAGGCGCGGCGACAACACGGGCTGCTCGGGCGCGGCGAGGGCCCCCCTCGCAGCCTGAGGTCCGCGCGTGCGGCTCTGCGGGCCGGCTGGGCTCGGGGCGGGGACGCGCGTTAGAGCCATGCCGGCCACAGCCCACTGCCGGGCCGGACCCGCGGATGGCCGCTGGCGCTCTCGCTCTGCGTCTGTCAGCGGGACGGCCGCCGGGTCACGTGTGGGATGCGCTCGTCCTCGCCTGCAGGGTGCAACGTCTGCCACTGCTCTCGGGGGGTCGGCCGCATGTGGGAGACCTGGGACCCGCGCTCCCTGGGCGCTGGCCGATTTCGCAGTCCGGCTTCCCCTCACGCCTCGGGGGGAGGCTTGGCAAGGTCTGGCGCAGGCACAGTGCCTCTCGGGGACCCGCCCACAGTGAGTGGCTTTAGTCACAGGCACATAAGCCAACCCGAAGGACCCGAGTGCCGCCCGCATCCCCCTGGCCCCACCCCACGAGTCAGAAGCATCAGATTGAAGTGAGAAGACCCAGGCCAGTGGACACAGTCCAAAGGGCGCGACGGTGGCGAAGCCACCACCCTCCGCGACCTGTGCCCCCTCCACGTGACCTGTCGGGAGCCACGTGACCGTGACCGTGTGGGGAAGGGCTCGGGGTGGGCAGTGACAAGCAGGTCTTACTGGTTTTGCGACGTAGCTTTGTGAGGCGCTCTGCGTCAAGCGGAAGCTGCATTTCCACGCTGTCTGCCGCCAGGCTTTCCGAGTGCCGTCTGAACAGTGTCTGGTGGCTGGCCGTCTCGGACACGGCCCCGAAACCAGGATCCGCAATTTGTTACACGCGTGTGCACCACGAATAGCACAGGCTTGTTAAAGACAGCAGATAATGTGACACAGAGCAGGCATGTTGAACTGACGAGAGACTGGTTTAATTAATGAATCAATTAATCCAACATCGAGGAAGTTGGATTTCCGTGTAGACAGGCTCCTCTCCGAGAGGTGGAAAGTCCTAGAAAAGCGGTGGTGACTCACGGGGTCAGGAAGGACATCTGCAGTTGAAAGGACACATAAGTTAAGACCTGCTCACAGCCGTTGTGTGGGGTCGGGCTCGGGAAGACGGGGCCGAGGAGCCGGGAGGGGGGCGTCCGAGGGTGGGAAGGGAGCACGAGAGAGACGCAGGGGTGCGGGCGGGAGTGGATGAGGGCGCCAGGCTGGGGTGCAGGGCCCGTGGAGAAGAGAAGACGAAGCGTTGAGAGAAAGAGAGACTGGAAGAGACGGGGCTGGGTGGGGTGACCGCCAGATGCGGAGGACAAGCACCTTCGGTCGTGTTCTTGGTCGCAAATCGTCCGTTTAGATTTCCCCTGTGGCTGTGATGAGGCGGCACACAGCACCGACCGACCTGTGTGACGCCGCCACACGGGACAGAACAGGCGGTCGGTTTCCCAGTGGCGGGCGTGAGCAGAGGGCCACCGAACCAGAGCACCGCGCAGACCTCTGCCCACCTGCCCGGCGGTCACAGCGGGTGAGGTTGCAGACAGAGTCAGACTCTGAGAGGCTCAAGGCTGCATCGACCACCCCACACTCAGGTGTTCCAGCCCCAAACTCCTGTAAATCTGGGGCTGGGACACCCTGACCCAGACCCATCAGACAGAACCCTCACTACTCATCCCGACCATGTCCCCAGGTGGTCACACAGCAGCAGAGGTGTTGACTGACTCTGTGTCCCTGTGTCCCTGCCAGACACCTGAGGCTGACCGCCAGCTTCCACCTTCCTCTCGGCTGTGCTGCAGCTTCCTGTGCAAACACCGCTCTGCCCCCCACACCCTTGCGCTGCAACCAGAGCCAGCACCCCTGGCTCAGGGCCAGCACCCCGGCCCAGGGTCAGCACCCCTGGCACTGGGGCAGCTGCAGCTCTGACTCCGCACAATCCACAGCCATGTGCTGCCGCTGTTGCTGTCGTAAAGGGTTTCGTGGCCATGACTTGTGATTATTTGTGGCCGTGACTAGTGGTTATTTGGTACCTTGTCCCTGTCCCATCATCATGGCTTAAAGGAGCACTTACTAAGTCCCCGGGCACCCTGCATGCCTGCACGTGGGGCGTGCGGGAACAAGAGACAGGCCCCCCTCAGGAGCCCAGACACAGCCAGCTCGCAGCCAGCCCAGCGGCAGGGTCAGAGGGCTCAGGGGCAGCCCCCGGCTTCCTGGGCACACGTGGGGAGAGCGGGCGCCTTCCTCCGGTGCCGAGGGCCCGAGTCTGGGCGCAGGCCCGCCGAGGCTCCGCCCCTCGGGGCTCAGAACCGCACGCGTGCACGGGCCGCGGGCCCCCACGGCCATGCCCTCCCCCCCGGCCTGCGCTCGGGACTGAGGCGCGCCCACGTGCCGGGGCCCTGCCCGCCCCCCGCGGCATCGGCCGAGCTGGGCTCGCGCGTGCCTGACCTGCCCGCGGCCGGCGGGGCCGAGCCTCCTGCATGCGCGGACGCCCACGTCGCCCCCCGCAGGGGCCTCACCGGGGGACGGTCGCGCTAAACCGGACGTGGCCGCGTGGCTGCCAGCCGGCCGCGCAGCGGTCTGAGAACGGTCTCCGGCGTTGGGCGGACGTGAGGCCCTTGCTCCGCAGCCCCCCACCCCGGCCGCCGCGCCCACCTGCGTGGGGTCTCGCGCAGCGGGCCCGGGGCCTGGGCCCTGCCCGCCTTCCCCGCACAGGGCCCAGGCAAACCGCCTGGCGGGCCCGGTCTCGGCCCCAGGGGGCCGCCTCCTCACGTGCTCACGCTGCGTGTTTGGGCCGGCGTCGCCTCACGCGTGTCCGTATGGGACTCGGGGTCGCAGCGTCGGCCTCTCTGAGATGTGCTCTGTCGCCCCTGGCTCTCGGCCCCAGGCAGGTGACCTCCGCCGGGGTCACGCTGGGCCCTTCCACGTCCCTGGCGCCCGGATGTCTTGCCCCCCGCTTTCCAGCCCCCCACCACGTGTCGTGCTGAGCAGCCCTCAGCAGCCGGGAGCGTGGCAGGCCTGACCCAGAGGGGCCCCAAACGCAGCCGCCGAGCGGACAGTGGCCGCGGCTGGGCTGACCTCACAGCTTTTCGTGGTCACAGGTTGTGCGGAGGGAATGAAGGTCTGGATCCCCGGCGCCTGAAGCCACAGGCCTGGGGCTTCTCTGCGTGGGACCCATCCCAGGAGGAGCAGGGCTCGAACCCCAGACCCGGCCGCACCAACCTCCACGGGCACCGGTTAGACTGGGCGCCTGGCAAACGGCAGCACCCACGGGCACCCACGGGCACCCCGGGCTCCCAGGACAGCTGCCCGTCGGCCGAGTGACCCAGACCCGGGGTGTCAGCAGCACACGCGGGGTGCGGGGACCTGGGGGCCGCGGTGCGTGGGCTGCGGCAGGCCACCCTGCTCCCCCGCCCAGGCTGCAGCTGGTCTCAGGCACGCGTGGACCCTGCAGGGCAGGCCGAGACCACGTGTGTCGTCCAGACGGCTCTGGTCATCTGCAGGTTTGGGAGACGCGTTTACGTCGGGACACCTTGATTCAGTTAAGCGAGGCGGAGGGTCGGCCCAGTCCACCCCCGCGGAGGCCGAGCCGTCACGACTTCACACGAAATATGTCCTGTGCACAGACACGCAGCCCAGCTGGCAGGCCGCCATCCTAAAGCCGTCCAGATGTGCAGGAGTCACTGCCGCCCCCCCCCTCGTCCGCGGCCATGGGGCGGGGCCGGACTTCCCTCCCCAGCGGGCCGGAGGGCGGGGGCGTCCTGAGAACTCGCCAGGGAGGATGCGCTTCCTGGGGACCGGGAAAG
>NW_024340700.1:7076293-7081869 GCF_902729225.1 Pteropus medius | reverse complement strand
ATCTGGTGGCCGGGAGACGTGCCCTACACCGCCCTTCCCGCCCCGTGGGCATGCTCCGCCCTGCCCCACGTCCCCTGCACCCCTGCACCGTGGCCCCAGCCTGGGGCCCTGGGGCCCTTCTCTGCTTTCCAGGTGACCCCGCATGAGGAAGGGCCCCGCCCACGCCCCCCAGTGTGGCTGGGCCAGGCCCTCGGCTCCCGGGCGCATGGTGGCCGTGTCCTCGGCATTTGGACCCCTGGCCCATCTGCCCGCGTCACCATCCCACCTGCCCACGGCACGTCTGGCTCCCTCTGCTCCGCTCCCCGTGCTCGGTGCCATCAGCCTCTCCTCATCTTCCCGCCCGGCTGACCCGTCGTCCCATCCTTCCTCACGTTCCACCCGGCATTTAGCGGCCCCACCTCTTCCCCACAGGTCACCCAAGCCTGCTGGGTGGTTGAAAGAGCAGCCGGTGGGAGGCACCGAGCCGTCCCGGCTGGTTTAAACGCGCCTAAGCCTGGAGACCACGGGCATGCGACCACAGGGCCCTGCGTATTCTGAAAACCCCCAGCTCCGGCCATGGAGGGTCGCTATTGCGTCGTTCCTTTGTTAAGCTACCCCGTGTCACCCGCCACTCCCCCCTTACCCCACCATATAAGCCCCTTCACCCCATGTTTCCACGTGAGGCCTGACATGGCCCCTCATCTCTACGCTGTCGCCACAGTGCAGGGCAGGGACGTGTGCTCGTCCTTCCGGAAGGTGTCGGCCTCGGCCCCCTCGGCCCCCCTCGCGTGGCCCCCGACTGCAGTGGGCTGCGTTCGTTCTCAGCATTCGCACACTTGAGTCTCATCTGCCGCCGAGGTCGTGAGCTGCTTGCCTCACGGCTTGCTATCCGTCTATTTTGCCAGCTCTATGGGTCGGGAGAAGGTTGGGGAGGCAAATGGGATCTCTGGTCTGTGGGCTCCGACCACCATGAACACAGTTTCGGGCTGACTGTGTCCCCCCCAAACTCACGCGGGAGCCCGAGCTCCCAGCATCTCAGGAAGTGAGGATCTGAAGGCCACGTGGCTGAGTGTGGCCATTCGGTGGCCCCGGTGCAATGCGACTGGTGTCCCCACCAGAAGAGGAGATTAAGGCAGGCACACGCAGAGGGACAACCCCGTGAGGATGCAGGAGGAGGTGGCGTCGACCCTCAGGGGGACCCGCCCCGGTGACAACTTGCTCTCTTGCTTCCGGCCTCCAGGACCAGCCAGCGGCTCCTACTTCTGACGCTGAACAAACTCAGAAACTCGGTGGCAGGAAACCACGTGGGCATGAGCGGCCCCCCGGGTCTGGCCAGGCGTCCGTCTCTGGTCCACCCTGCGGTGCTCCCTGGACTCTGCGTCTCGATAAATTTGCATGTTTAAGCCCCTGGTCGGGGGCTTTCGTTACAGCCGCCTGGGCTGCTGGTACCAGGGGCACAGTGTTTCTTTTGGGGGAGGAGAGAGGGCTGGGGACACAGAAAACAGTTTTCTCATCGGATGTTTTGGTCCTTTGAAGAACAAGAGTTTCCATTAGCCTGTCTTCTGCCCTCTGCTCTGCCTGGCGTCCGGAGGCAGAGCGGGCAGACGGAGGTGCAGACACGTCGCTCCTGTGTTCAGCCTTCACCATGGTCTGTAGCCCACCCCTGGGAGCCTGAACTTCCTCAACTACGAAACGGAGGTGACAGTCATTATGTCACGGGACAGTGAGAACCAGGGGAAGCTGTGTGCAGAGTGCTGGAGCAGAGCCCCAGGGAGCGCCGGCCCCTCCCTGTCCGCTGTGCACGTCGTAAAGACGTTTTCCATGGTAAGGGAGAGCCGTGCCTGGGGATGGCCTGGGGGGCCGCATCGGCTCGGGCCAGCGGCGGCCAGGACCCTTCTGGGCCCACCGGGTCCCAGTATAGCCCTGTGTTCCGTAGCTGGAGGTGAGAGGGAAGCTGCATCGTCGACACACGCCCAGGCCTCCGGGGTCGCCAGGCTGCGGTGAGGGCCGCACACGCCGACCTAACACGGACAGGGACGGGCGAACCGTCCACGCGCAGCCGCAGCCGTGCGAGCCGGGGTCTCGCTCGGGCGGCCCTGCCCGCTGGCGTAGGCACGGGTGAGAGCCCAGGCTCTGGGTGCTGGGCCACCGCCCGGCGTGTGGACTGGGGGCCGCTTTCTCCGCATGCGGGTCCTCGAGACGCAGAGTCCAGGGAGCACGGCAGGGGGGACCAGAGACGGACGCCTGGCCAGACCGGGGGGCCGGTCATGCCCACGTGGTTTCCTGCCACCGAGTTTCTGAGTTTGCTCAGTGTCAGAAGTAGGAGCCGCTGGCTGAGGGTCACGTGAATTCCTTGCAGAGCGACGGATCCTGGCTGTGCTCACGGCCCCTCCCGCTGAGCGGCACGGAGGGGCGAACTCGTGGAGGTGGAGAGAAACGGGGGCTCTGGGGGCCGCGGCAGCAGCAGGTCTGAGGGGGCACTGTGGGCCTAGGACGGAGGGACAGAGGAGAACAGAATGCGGGTTGCAGACACGCCTCAGAGGCCGGCTGTGGGGACCCCGGGCTGCGGTCTGGGACAGTGGACAGCGCGGGGACGAGGACGCAGTGGGCAGCAGGGGGCGATTCCGGGAGTTGGCCGAGCTAGGGCTTGTGACCCCGGTGCGCTCCCCGGGGGGACGGCTCACTGGGCCCCGGCCTCCGAGCCGGGCGAGCCCGCACTTCAGCTGGGCCGTGGGCGTCTTTCCCGCTGGGAGCTGGCGGGTTTGACAAGTGTAATAAAGGAAACAGAATACACTTCAAAATAAAGGTCATAGGATTTCCGTCCGCCACCCAAGACAGACAGGGGTCATATGACCGGACCACAGTCTCAGGCTACCCAGAGCCGGGGCCACACCAACGACAGGAATCCGTGTCTTGGTTCTAGAGGCCGGGGGTCCCCGACTGAGGCACCTGCAGATCTGGTGTCCAGCGAGGGCCGCTGCCTGGGCCGCAGACACGTCTCCCGGCTGTGTCCTCCCCTGGAGGAGGGGGCAGCGCTCTGTGCTCTCTCACAAGGACACCGATCCTGTCGTGGGGGCTCTACTCCCGTGGCCTCATCATCCCCCCAGACACCTCGGCTAACACCTCCACCGTGGGGGTCAGAATGTGGTCACATAAACATTGAAGGACACAGACTCTCAGCCCACGGCTCCGTGAGTCTCTGCAGGTGGTCAGAGGGGCCTGGTCTGTGCTGTCGCACTGGCGTTGATGCCCAGGCCCCCTCCAGCAATCCCAGACTGCAGCCAGAGTGACCTCTGCAAGTGCCTCTCACCCCGTCTTTCTTTGCACCTCCCTTTGGGCCCAAGACAGAGCCTGGTCGTCCGTCCAGCCCCGGCCTTGCCCGACACCGCCCTGTGCTCCCGCTGCAGGGCTGACCCCGGGGAGTGAGGGCGCGATGTTCCGGCAGCCAGCAGAGCTTGGCTCCACGGTGTGGACGGGCTCGGGCTGAGCCGGGGTCCCAGCCCGGGGATGGACGTCTCTGGAAGGAGGTGTGTCTGCTTCCCTAGGACGGCTCCCAGCAGAGCGAGCCCTCGGGGGCGGGAGCGCTGGCCTGGGGTCCCCTTCAGAAGCGCTGGCGGGCCACCCCGACCTTCTTGGGGAGTGGTGCTGGCTTCCAGTTCACATGGGGACAGCCGAGCTCATTTGTCACCCCCCACGACAGTGACCAAGTGGCAGGAAGCAGCTTCTTGGTGGCTATTGAGAAGGACCAGCTGTTTCATGCAATCATGAAAATGCCAAACTCTAAGTTATGCTTTTAGAATGGAATGTTTTAATTGAGATATTCAGTTAGATAAACAAGCTTTTTACAATGTCTTAGTTACTGGTCAGGAAAAGCTTCGGCAGGCGGGACGAGGAGAGAAAGGACAATGTTGAAACGAACCCTCAACTGGGAACCGGCCGGAGTGAGAGCCAAAGAGAAAGCGGCCTTCCTGAGCGGGGTCAGGGGTCGGGTGCCTCCCGGACTTCCTGTGGAGCCCGCTGTCCCTGGCTTCCGCCCCGGGGCAGGCACGAGCGCTCAGAAGGTTTGGGCCCCGAGGAGCAGCAAGGCGGCCCAGTCGGGCCCAGCCACGGATGGTGATGGCGACGGTGACCGTGACGGTGACAGTGACGGTGACCGTGACGGTGACGGTGACGAAGGAACCGAGGGCGCCCGGGGGCAGGTGGGGCCGTGGTCCAGGCCCGGTTCTGGAGTCAGACCAGGGGAGCCGGCCGTCTGACCTGTGTCAGCGCGTGTCGCCTCTCTCAGCCTCGACCTCCTCATCCCGAACCAGAGGAGTGACCGCAGCCTCACAGGACGAAGGCGCGACAGCTGGGAGTGGACAGGGGTCCCCGTCTATGCGGGATCCGCACAGAGGGCGTGAGCACGGGGACCCTGTGCTTGCCGAGAGCAGCGAGTGACGGCGTCTGAGCCCAGGGTCCTCCGGCCAGCCTGCCGGGGTCTCCCCTGAGACGGCTCCCCGCCCCCGGGCCGGGTGGCGCGGGCACCGCCCTCCCGTCCCTTCCCGCTCTGCTGTCCGCCTTCGACTCCACGTGACTGTTCGCTGGGCTCCTGTGGGAACCGCCTGGGTCACGGCCCCGTCACGGCCCGGCCCGCCCTGTGGGGATCACAGTGCCATGGAGGCTGCATGTGGAGCAAACGGCTCCGCACGCAGACAGGCGCCGTGAGCGAGGCATCGGGCACTGTCGCGGAGGACGTCGCTCAGGCCTCTGCACAGGGACGTTCACTGGAGCTCCAGGCACTGGAAAGTCGGGGCGCCACTGAGGGCCGGATGCCCCAGGCAAGGGGCGGTCACGCGGGGGGCCTTGGAGCTGGCCTGGCTTCGAGACCGGGACTCGGCTGTGGGGTCGGGTGGGGTCTGAGGCAGCCTCGGTGAGGGCAGCAGGGCTGGCACCCGAGAGCCAGCACAGGCTGGAGGGGGACTCTCTGTGGGGTGGGCACGGGGAGGTCACAGGGCCCGCTGACTGCAAGGGACCCTGGGCTCACTGCCCAGTGCCACGTCCGCTGACCCTCTAGGCCCCTGAGTTCTTGGTGACCCTCCATCAGTCTTCAGGGTCATCACGTCCTGTCTCGAGCTCCTCACGTTCAGCCTCGGTATCCACAGGTTGCTTTGGCCCCGGTCACTGTCGCCCCTGCACTCTGCAGCTCTCCTGGGCTGTCCCCTCACAGGCTACTCCACAGCTGCTTCTGACGTAAAGCCAGCCATGCCTCTCCTCACGTACATGCCCTCCAGTGCGCTCACGGGGAGCCCGCGACCTGCTCCCCAGCCTGCCCGTACCCCGTTCCCCTTGCTCTTCCCACTCTCCGCCTCCCACGGGAAGGTGCGTCCCCCACGTGGGACCTCGCCGATCCCCGAACGTGAGCTGTGCCCGCCCTCCGCGTGTGCCGCCCCCTCCCTCGGCAGACCCCGCCTCCCGCCTCGCCCTCTGGTCCTGGGTGCCGGGAGCCCCGTCCTCATCGGGCCCCGCGCCTGTGCTGAACAGGGGTCCAGCCACTTGCCACGCCCTGCCACACGCGTGCAAGTGCACGTGCCTCCTCTTCCCCTGGCCGGTGAGGTCAC
>NW_024340700.1:7060992-7076282 GCF_902729225.1 Pteropus medius | reverse complement strand
ACGTGAATTCCTTGCAGAGCGACGGATCCTGGCTGTGCTCACGGCCCCTCCCGCTGAGCGGCACGGAGGGGCGAACTCGTGGAGGTGGAGAGAAACGGGGGCTCTGGGGGCCGCGGCAGCAGCAGGTCTGAGGGGGCACTGTGGGCCTAGGACGGAGGGACAGAGGAGAACAGAATGCGGGTTGCAGACACACCTCAGAGGCCGGCTGTGGGGACCCCGGGCTGCGGTCTGGGACAGTGGACAGCACGGGGACGAGGACGCAGCGGGCAGCAGGGGGCGGTTCCGGGTGTTGGCCGAGCTCGGGCTTGTGACCCCGGTGCGCTCCCCGGGGGGACGGCTCACTGGGCTCCGGGCCCCCTTGGCGCCCCAGCCTCCGAGCCGGGCGAGCCCGCACTTCAGCTGGGCCGTGGGCGTCTTTCCCACTGGGAGCTGGCGGGTTTGACAAGTGTAATAAAGGAAACAGAATACACTTCAAAATAAAGGTCATAGGATTTCCGTCCGCCACCCAAGACAGACAGGGGTCATCTGACCGGACCACAGTCTCAGGCTACCCAGAGCCGGGGCCACACCAACGACAGGAATCCGTGTCTTGGTTCTAGAGGCCGGGGGTCCCCGACTGAGGCGCCTGCAGATCTGGTGTCCAGCGAGGGCCGCTGCCTGGGCCGCAGACGCGTCTCCCGGCTGTGTCCTCCCCTGATGGAGGGGGCAGCGCTCTGTGCTCTCTCACAAGGACACCGAGCCATCCTGGGGGCTCCACTCCCGTGGCCTCATCATCCCCCCAGACACCTCAGCTAACACCTCCACCGTGGGGGTCAGAATGTGGTCACATAAACATTGAAGGACACAGACACTCAGCCCACGGCTCCGCAAGTCTCTGCAGGTGGTCAGAGGGGCCTGGTCTGTGCTGTCGCAGTGGCGTTGATGCCCAGGCCCCCTCCAGCAATCCCAGGCTGCAGCCAGAGTGACCTCTGCAAGTGCCTCTCACCCCGTCTTTCTTTGCACCTCCCTTTGGGCCCAAGACGGAGCCTGGTCATCCGTCCAGCCCCGGCCTTGCCTGACACCGCCCTGTGCTCCCACTGCAGGGCTGACCCCGGGGAGTGAGGGCGCGATGTCCCCGCAGCCAGCAGAGCTTGGCTCCACGGTGTGGACGGGCTCGGGCTGAGCCGGGGTCCCAGCCCGGGGTTGGACGTCTCTGGAAGGAGGTGTGCCTGCTTCCCTAGGACGGCTCCCAGCAGAGCGAGCCCTCGGGGGCGGGAGCACTGGCCTGGGGTCCCCTTCAGAAGCGCTGGCGGGCCACCCCGACCTTCTTGGGGAGTGGTGCTGGCTTCCAGTTCACATGGGGACAGCCGAGCTCATTTGTCACCCCCCACGACAGTGACCAAGTGGCAGGAAGCAGCTTCTTGGTGGCTATTGAGAAGGACCAGCTGTTTCATGCAATCATGAAAATGCCAAACTCTAAGTTATGCTTTTAGAATGGAATGTTTTAATTGAGATATTCAGTTAGATAAACAAGCTTTTTACAATGTCTTAGTTACTGGTCAGGAAAAGCTTCGGCAGGCGGGACGAGGAGAGAAATGACAATGTTGAAACGAACCCTCAGCTGGGAACCGGCCGGAGTGGGAGCCGAAGAGAAAGCGGCCTTCCCGAGCGGGGTCAGGGGTCGGGTGCCTCCCGGACTTCCTGTGGAGCCTGCTGTCCCTGGCTTCCGCCCCGGGGCAGGCACGAACGCTCAGAAGGTTTGGGCCCCGAGGAGCAGCAAGGCGGCCCAGTCGGGCCCAGCCAGGGCTGGTGATGGCGACGGTAACGGTGACGGTGACTGTGACGGTGACCGTGACGGTGAAGGTGACGAAGGAGCCGAGGGCGCCCGGGGGCAGGTGGGGCCGTGGTCCAGGCCCGGTTCTGGAGTCAGACCAGGGGAGCCGGCCGTCTGACCTGCGTCAGCGCGTGTCACCTCTCTCAGCCTCAACCTCCTCATCCCGAACCAGAGGAGTGACCGCAGCCTCACAGGATGAAGGCGCGACAGCTGGGAGTGGACGGGGGTCCCCGTCTATGCGGGATCCACACAGAGGGCGTGAGCACAGGGACCCTGTGCTTGCCGAGAGCAGCGAGTGACGGCGTCTGAGCCCAGGGTCCTCGGCCAGCCTGCCGGGGTCTCCCCTGAGACGGCTCCCCGCCCCCGGGCCGGGTGGCGTGGGCACCGTCCTCCCGTCCCTTCCCGCTCTGCTGTCCGCCTTCGACTCCACGTGAATGTTCGCTGGGCTCCTGTGGGAACCGCCTGGGTCACGGCCCCGTCACGGCCCGGCCCGCCCTGTGGGGATCACAGTGCCGTGGAGGCTGCGTGTGGAGCAAACGGCCGCGCACGCAGACAGGCGCCGCTCGGTGCCGGGCGCCGTGAGCGAGGCATCGGGCACTGTCGCGGAGGACGTCGCTCAGGCCTCTGCACAGGGACGTTTACTGGAGCTCCAGGCACTGGAAAGTCGGGGCGCCACTGAGGGCCGGATGCCCCAGGCAAGGGGCGGTCACGCAGGGGGCCTCGGAGCTGGCCTGGCTTCGAGACCGGGACTCGGCCGTGGGATCGGGCGGGGTCTGAGGCAGCCTCGGTGAGGGCAGCAGGGCTGGCACCCGAGAGCCAGCACAGGCTGGAGGGGGACCTTCTGTGGGGTGGGCACGGGGAGGTCCCAGGGCCCGCTGACTGCAAGGAACCCTGGGCTCACTGCCCAGTGCCACGTCCACTGACCCTCTAGGCCCCTGAGTTTGGGTGTTCTCGGTGACCCTCCATCAGTCTTCAGGGTCATCACGTCCTGTCTCGAGCTCCTCACGTTCAGCCTCGCTATCCGCAGGTTGCTTTGGCCCCGGTCACTGTCGCCCCTGCACTCTGCAGCTCTCCTGGGCTGTCCCCTCACAGGCTACTTCACAGCTGCTTCTGACGTAAAGCTAGCCGTGCCTCTCCTCACGTACGTGCCCTCCAGTGCGCTCACGGGGAGCCCGCGACCTGCTCCCCAGCCTGCCCGTACCCCGTCCCCCTTGCTCTTCCCACTCTCCGCCTCCCACGGGAAGGTGCGTCCCCCACGTGGGACCTCGCCGATCCCCGAACGTGAGCTGTGCCCGCCCTTCGCGTGTGCCGCCCCCTCCCTCGGCAGACCCCGCCTCCCGCCTCGCCCTCTGGTCCTGGGTGCCGGGAGCCCCGTCCTCATCGGGCCCCGCGCCTGTGCTGAACAGGGGTCCAGCCACTTGCCACGCCCTGCCACACGCGTGCAAGTGCACGTGCCTCCTCTTCCCCTGGCCGGTGAGGTCACGACCTACACCTCTGTCTGCGTGACCTGTACCCAACACGCTACCTGAGCGACAGGAGAGATCTCGACAGACAGACAGACAGACAGACGGACAAAAGCGGCACTCAGTGCTTTCCGCTCCTCTCTGATCTTCCAGGGAACAGAAACCGAGTCGTCCGTCCGCGGGTCACCCGTCTTGGATCAGTGACGCCAGTTTATACGGCGCCTGAAGAACGATGTGGTGATGAGCGAGGGGAGCGGCATGCGGTCTGAGGGGATCCCCGAAAACCCGCGGTCGCCCGGCTGCCATTTCCAGGGACCACGCGCTTTCTGTGGCAGCTTCGGTCTCTCGAACGTCCACACCTCGCAGCGGCCGTGCGAGCGACGGGGCAGAGCAAGGCCGCTCGGCCCGCTGGGCACGAGGCTGGGCCTCCCGGCGCGCGCTGACGGAAAGGCCTCTGTTTCTGGGTTCGCTGTGATCGGACCGACTTTCTTTTCGGGACCTTTTCTCTGACCAGCGCGGACTGCACGTCTACGAAGGGCCAGGCGGAGTCCCCGCGGCCCGCACACCCTCCCTCGCTTCGTTCCCGCGGCCGGCCTGTGGCGTCGGAGGAGAAACCCAACCCGCAGAGAGTCACTGACAGGCGCGAAGCCACAGAGCAGGTGAGGGCTGGGGCCAGAGTTCCCGGGCCTGAGGCCTCACCCACGGTCACCTGGCCCCACACGGCCGCGTTTCTGTCAGCTCCTATCAGGGCACAATTTTCAACCGAGGTCCTAGCGTTAAAAAACGTGTGACACGTGGTTCTGCTCCGTTCGTGTGGAAGGCGCCCTCCCTCAGGCTGTGGCGCGTGGTTCCTCTCCACATAGCTAGAGGCTACAACCCTGCGTGGCCAGAAGCGTTCGACGTGGTTCTCTATGTGCCTAAAGATCACACTCCCATGTGTCTACAAGTATCACGCGTTTTTCTTCTCCGTATTTCTAGCAGTTACACTCCCATGTGTCTGGAAGTGTTGAATGCGGTTCTTCTCTGTCTCTAGAGGTTCTGCTCCCAGATCTCGAGAAGCATTCCATGGGGCTGTCCGTGAGTCTACGAGGTACCGCTCCGCATGTCCGTGAGTATGACGTGTGCTGCTTCTCCGCGTGTCTAGCGGTCACTCCCTTAGGACGGAGCTGGGGTGGCTTTCTCCCCATTTCTTTCCCAGGCCCCTCATGGAGCTTTTACCTGCGATTTGAAGCCATCTACGCAGCTCTCGGTTCAAACGAACTTCCCCATGTATTCGAGAAGGAGGAGATGGAAGTCAGCGCCTGTCCCCTGGGAGGAGGCTCAGACGAGCCACAGCCACGCGGCTCCCATCTTTCCTCCTCCAGACAATATGCCATCCCAGAGCTTCCCCAGGTCCCTGGGCATGAGTAGGGACCTAGGGAACAGCTAATCTGAGACCATTTCTGACCGGAAGTGTGTATCTCCTATACAAGAGACTAAAGACACATTTCAGACCCTGAGGCTCTTAGATACGCTCTGCCTTTTGGCCACATCAGAAACGCTCCAGTCAAAATACTGAGAAAAGAGAGTCTGTCCCTCTGTTTCCCCGTTGCTGAGAGAGGGGACTCTCTCCTTCTCCACCGTCTCAGGTGGGAGATGGGTCCTTTCCTCTAGTGGTAGAGGCAGGAGAATTTCTTCTCGTCACGGTTACCGAGAGGCGAGAAAGCCATTCCTCAGCCAGGGCGGGGTCACTCCGTAGCCGTGTCAGCGGATCCCTGGTTTCATTTGCGGCCCAGGCACAGCACGCTCCAGGGGGTGTCACGGTGCCCGGTGAGCACTCCTTTGGTGCACTAGCCCTGTTCCTGTGGACAGGGGTGACGTCATCACCAGGGGTGACACAGGCTGCTGCTGGCTCAGCCCCCAGGCAGGGTGGTGACTCCGTTCTTTTCTCTCCGTGTTTGGGCTGGCGAGAGCGTCCAGGGTAGCGTTAACCATGGCAGAGGACGACCAGGCCAGAACCCTCTTCCTGTTCCACCGCGAGGTCTTTCCTGGTCATCTTGATTCACCCTCTTCTCTTCCCAGTTGGCAGGACCTGTGTGTTGCTTGTCTCTCTGCCAGCAGCAAATTAGGAACATCCTTTGGGGAGGAACGTGTGTGGAAGGGAGCAGCTTCCTCCTTCACAAACGCCTCCGGTGCAGCCGGAGCGCCTCGCCCGTAGCCCTGTGACCTCCAGCCCGATGGCTGAAGCTTCCTGAGGTGCCTGTCCATCCTTGAGAACAGGTCCTGAGCCAGCTGGGCCCAGGCAGAGGGGTCGCACCCTCTCTGGGGGGCTGTGTGGGCCCAGCGGTCGGCCAGCCATCCTCCCTCGTGGGGTTGACGGAATGAACCAGGAGCTCCTTTTTCTATTTCTGAGATGCTCCTGATGGAAAAGATGGCCTTGGGATCTCGGATCAGCCCAGAGATCATGTCGGGGCAGAGGTTTCCTTGAGTCTGGGCCGTGATTCCCCTCCGCTCAGTTACCACTTCCGTGATGAATGGTAGATCGTGGGAGATGCTGGTGGCAGTCGCTCGTCTGCGAAGGCTGGGAGCGGGTCGTCTCACTCAGACCGAGTCCCTGGGCCCAGCGTGGAGGGCTTGCTGAGGGAAGCGGTCTGTTCGGCCTCCTGCCTGCTTCCTTCCCTCTTCTGTCCCTCATCCCTTCCTCCCCCGCCCTCCGGAGCCGGTGCCCGGTGACCGTCCCAGCAACAGACTGGTGGGGAGGACTAATGGCTAAACCTCTGATACGGACTTGCTGTCAGCAGAAGCAGAGTCTCCGAGGGGCCCATGGCAGGGCATCTAAGTCGTCTTTGGGGGGACGTCAGGAGAAATCTCTGAGGGAGAGACTGGGCCTCCAGGCACCCCGCCTTTGCTCTGCTGGGGCCAGGGTGGGGGGGTCTAAATCCCTGAAGAGAAAAGGTGGAAGACTGGCGCCGACAGCGTGTGGGCCTCGTCGTGTGGTGGGCCGCAGACCTCTGAGAGAAAGCTCCCTGGAGGGAAGCACTGATACCCACCTTTTACTTTTTTTTAATTAAAAAAAAATTAGCTTCTTAATACAGAGTCAGTACATCTGTGTTGATAATAGATTAGACAATATAAACATGCAGAATTAGGGGAAGAAAACTTAACGCTGCCAACACTTAGGTGTGTATTCTTTCAGTGTTTTTCCAGGTGTGTGTGTGTGTGTGTGTGTGTGTGCGCGCGCGCACGCGTGTCGCTAAACCACTATAGGACCACACTTTCTGGTCTATTATGTGATATAAATTTTTCACTTGGTAATACATCGTGAACAGTTTCATAGCTACCTCTCTTTTACAATAAATTTTAGAAAGAAGTTAAAGAACCATCGACATCTTTACAAAATGTTTTGGACAGGTTAGATCCTTTATTGTAGCACCCCAACAGTAGAGGCTGTAAGACAGAAGTCGCATTTTGTGCGTCTATTTGGGGGGTGTGTGTGTTATGGGTTGGGTATATTTACTCGATAATATTCATTGAGTAATTTTAAGTGTCAGGGCACCATTTTAGGAACAGAATACATCTCTGAATAAGAATGATGAAGTTCTTGTTCTCAGGAAGTTTATATTTTTTGGACATGAATACAGATTACAAGGAAAAGAAATATATTTGGTACAAAATATTCTTGCTTACAGATAATTTTTGAGATATCAATGAAAAAATCAGTATCTTCTATTGTAACTGAATGTTTGTAAACACTTAAGATGTTATACTCTGATTTATCTGTTCTTATAAACATTCATTAAAAATTTCCCTAAATTGCCATATTTTCATCTAGAAGAATGTGGCACATTAATCTAGTATAAAAGAAATTTTTCTTGTGGTCTGAATTCAAGGCATTAACAGATTTAATTTTTAAAATCCTAATTCTGTATTTAATACGAAATTCAGAGATCAAAGTGACACCCAAGAAGGGGGTTGCAAGCCGGTTTTAACCAGAATGGACCCATCCGCCCGGGAACGGGGCGGGCACAGAAAACTCCCCGAGGGGCTCCCACCCCAAGCAGGGCATTCGGCAAGGTCTCCGCGGCCCATTCTGGCTCCCAGGACGCCAGAAGCTTCTTTCATTTTACTAGAAATGTAGGAAATATAAGAATGTCCATTTCCTAAAACCCCCTGAGGTCAATCCCTGTCTTCCTGGAGACCTACCAGCTGTTGACTTTTTTCTTCAAAATTTTACTGACTCAGCTAATAAAACTCTGGGCATTCCAACGAGCTGAAAATGTGGATGGCCACATCCCTCCCCGAGTGGGATGTCTGACAAGCTCTGGATTACACTCCATGATGGGCATGTGCACAGTCTGGTTGCCATGGACACCAAACTTGGGAGTCCCCACATCTCTCATCTTAAGACCCTTCAACGGGTTCCAAGAAGGTGACACCGAGAACCCGAACCCCTCACAGGTTCTGCAGCCACGCTCCTCCCATGAGCACGAGGGCCGGCATGGGAACAAGTCCTCTGGACGCAACTGTTCTAAGGGATGACTTGTCTGGTGTCCTTGGCATTTGGAGGAGCCCTGCCGGCCTACACCTGTGCCGGGAACAGAGTCCCATGTTCTGCTTGGAGCGGACCGGAAGCCTGGGACCAGCTCTCTGGCCTTTCACACACACCAGCCTTGGTTCTGAGAATACGCCCCCTCAGTGGTTTTAATCACTCCCAGACCTTCTCTCCCGGCACCGAGCGCCCGCGGACCGCCTTCTGCTCCCCCTGGTGCCTCCTCTCCGTGCCCCGCCTGGTTCGCCAGACAGCCGCTCTGCTGTGCATCGCAAATTAGCATTTCCCTGGGATCATGTGCGCGGCACACACACATTAGGAGCTACAAAGGCTGAGGGAAAACACGGACTTTGCTTCGTGCTGAAGCTTAATAAGCAGTAATCAGGGAGAAGGACGCAGAATGATACCGGCTCATTATCCCTTTAAGGAGCAGAGCCAGCGGGCGGCGGTGAAGGAGTTAGGCGTCTGCCTATACCAGAAGTCTTTTGAGAAATTTCTAGGGGAACTGGGGTGAAAAATTATAAACCACATCTATTTTGAGCACGAAGTCCTGCTGCTTAGTTACAGAGCGGAGAAAAAACCCGCAGGATGCTTCTTTAAGGACAAAACAAAAGACAGACAACCTGGTCTGTCCTGGGATTGGAACGTGCCCCAGGTGGCTGGCCCTTTGTCATGCTAATGTCCAGGCTGCTTTTCGAGGTTTTCACCTGAGGCACTCTCAGTGTGGGGGGGCTGCCGCCAACCTGGAGTGTCCCAGGAGACAGTCCTGACGTGGGGACTAGGCTCATTAAAGCACCTGGCACATTGACTGGTTGTGACCATCTGCTTGTCACACTCATAAAATTTTGATTTCTCAAATCTTAGCACAGAATAGCCAAGGCCGGCAGTTTTTCTCCGGGTCCCCGGTCCTCACGCCGCCCGCCTGGGGCCTCCCGTCCCTGCCTCCAGAATGAGCCTCTCCCCGGGCTGCTTTCCCCGGGCCGCTTCCCGTCAGGAGCTCGAACACCGGGGTTGCTGAAGGCAGTCCAGGACGGGGCCCAGCGCTCCCTCCCTGCCATCTCCTGAGAGGAAGGTGGCCCCGTGGCCAGTCACCAAAGCGGCTTTCTGCAGGGCGCCGGTGCCCTGGATTTCCAGCCTGCTCCCGGCCTGAGGGAGGGCCGGCTGCCCGAGCGGTTTAGGACTGCGCTGGCGGCTCTTTCCAGCTTGGGCTGGTTTCCGGTGGCCGCCTGGATGGCCCATGTGCTCCAGTCCAGTGTCCGTGACCTTGACACTGCTGACCCTGGGGCCAGGTCATTCCCTGGGGAGGGGCCGTCCTGGGCGCTGTGGGGTGTAGAGCAGCACCCTCGGCAGTGGGAAATTACCCAGACGTTGGCAGTCGCCCAGGAGGGCGACCCCATGCTGAAGTGCCGGGCCAGTCCGCGGTGCGTTCTGTTCCTTCCAAGTGGTGCGTCCGCGAGGGGCTTTCTCCCAGGCTGCCGAAGCCTCATGGGGCCAGCTCCATAGCTTGCGGGGCCCGGCGCAGATGGAGGTTCCGCTGGACGCATGGGGCACCGATCGCAGCCGGGCCGCGGGCGCGCCTGGCTTGCAGCGTGGTCCCTGCGGGTCGCGGCCCCTTTGCTTTCTCGCGTGTGTTTAAAGCTGACCGTGAAGCTCGTTTCTTTCCAAAGCGCGTGTGGGGACTGGCGAGGGGGGCGGTCTGGCCGCGGGGACCGGTGTAGGAGGCGCAGCGTCCAAGGCCACCTGGACGCCTGGTGATTTGCCGGGGCCAGAGCCACAAGCCCCTGACGCGTTTACTCTTTGGGGCGGTGACTCAAATCTGTTCTCTAAAACGGAACCGCGACCGCTCTGCTCGGGGCCACCCGGCTGCTCCCTCGGTTCTGGGCTGGAAAGCCCGCTCCACAGCGCCAAGCGGTGATTTCGCAAGCTCGGGCACAACGCAAAGTTAGGGCAGATTCACAAAAACAGAAGCTGGGAATACGTTTTGCCTTCTAAAAAATTGAAGAAGTGTATTGGGTCACCTAGGACAGTGACTAGAGCTTGAAATGGTCTTCGTTTTCCACAACAAAGGGCCTGCTACTTCTTCGAACACGTTTTCTTGTTTCTGTTTTGTTTTGTTTTTAAGAAAACTTAAAAAAGTTTCCTATGACTTCTTTTTGTGTGTGTGTTCCCCTTTTATATCATAAGCAGATACTGCAGAAAATTCTAGAAAATACAGAAAGCATGAAGTAGAACACAGAAAGCACAACCACCAGAAGCCAGAGCTGATTATTTGGCCGGTGGCCGTCGTGGCTTCCCGCCCGTCTCAGCTTCTCCACGCTCCCGACAGCTCCGTGTTGCAGAGCCACAGAGCTCACGCACGCGGGGGCGCCGGCCAAGCCTGGGCTCCCGGGACCTCGGGGCTCAGAGCAACAGCGGCGACAAAACGCTGAACTTCAAGGACTTCTCTCCGCCTTATTTCTCTCTTTCCCAAATTCATACATTTACTTTTCAGTTAAATACGTAAACAAAATACAGCACTTGCGCGTCGGCTCGTGCTGCGCTGATCGGGCGTGCTTCAGTGCTGCTGAAGGCTGCCCGGGCTGCCCGGGCCCTGAGCGGCTGCTCCCAATAATTCTGTTTATTGTGGTAAAAATATGCATAATATGAAATGCATCATATTCACCATTTCTAAGTGTACAGTTCCATTGTGTTCAGAACCTTCACACTGTGGTGCAACCAATCTCCAGAACTTTTCATCTTGCGAAACTGAAAGCCCCCCTCATCAGACTACCCTTCGCCCCCTCCCCCCGGCACTGGCGACTGTCATCTCCCTTCCAGTCTCTCTGAACTTGACGACTCTCGGTCCCTCGCATTAGTGGAACCACACGGTATTTGTCCTTTGTGGACTGGCCTTTTTTACTTAGCACAATGTCCTCAAGGTGCATCGTGTCGTAGTGAGTGTCAGACTCCCCTTCCTTTTCGATATTCCTGAATAATGTTCCACTGCCGGATACACCACATTTTGCTTATCGGTTCATCCGTTGTTGATGAACACGGGTTGCTTTCATGTTTTAGCGATCGTAAATAATGTTGCTGTGAACATGGGTATAGAAATAGCTCTTTGAGATGAGACTGTTTTTATTTCTTTTGAATAGATACGCAGCAGTGGATTATATGGTAATTCTGTGTTTAATTTCTTAAGAAATCGCCGTTCTGTTCTCCATACCATCTGCCCCGTTTCGCAGTCCCGCCAACAGCGTGCAGCCGCAACCCTCCAACACTCGTTGTTTCCCGTTTTCTGGTTTTTGTTTTTTGTGTTTTTTTGATAATAACCGTCCTGATGGGTGTGAGCCGATATATCATTGTGATTTTGGTTTGCATTTCCCTACTGATTAGTGACGTTGAGCATCTTTTCTTGTGCTTGTTAGAAATTTATACATCATCTTTGGAGAAATGTCTAGGTTCCTTGCTCATTTTTAGATCAAGTTTTTGTTTGTTTGTTTGTTACTGTTGTTGTTGAGTTATAAGAGTTCCTTATATATTCTGGAAGTTAACCTTTTACTAAATATGTGATTTGCAAACATTTTCTCTCATTCCATAGATTCCTTTCATTCTGTTCATAGTATTCTTTGATGCACGAAAGTTTTAAATTTTGATAAAGTACCACTTATCTATTTCTAACTTTCGTTGGCTGTGCTTTTGGTGTTATATCCAGAAAATTCTTGCCAAATCCAATGTCTTTTACTCTAAGTTTTGTTTTAGACATTTGAGAGTTTGGAGCCTTATACGTAGGTCTTTGATCCTTTCGAGTTGGTTTTTGTATCCAATGTCACCAACTTCGTCCCATTCCTTTGCATGTGGGTGACCCGCTTGCCCGGCACCGTTTGTTAATGAGACCGTTTCTCCCCACCGTGTGGCCGCGGCATCCTTGTGAAGGCCGCTCAGCCGTGTGCTCAATGGCCTCCTCACGGGCCCTGTGTTCGCCCCTGTGGGTCCACGCCCCCGTCCGCGTGCCAGCACCGCACCGTTTGGATTCCTGCCACTCTGTAACCAGTCGTGAAATCAGAAAGTGTGAGACCTCCAACTGCATTCCTCTTTTTCAAGATTATTGTGGCTCTTTGGGACTCCTGAGACTCCATGTGAATTTTAGGATGGATTTTCCTATGTTTACAAAAGAATGCCATTGGAATTTCGATAGAGATTGTATTTTACGAAGGAGAAAACTGAGGCCCACGGGTTAGGGAGCGAGTAGGTTCCAGATGAAGGGCGCACGCCGGCTTCCGTGTCTGCAGAGGACCATGCCCTTTGCAGTAGGGCTCACCGAGCGAATGGATCAGGGCGCAGACTCGTCCATGTGTTTCTTTTGTTGTCATTGCTTTGTTTTTGTTGTTATTCTTTTGATTTATACTGAATCCCTTCGACACATCTTTAGCCATCTGGAACTTCAATTAAAAGATGTTTAAAAGGTCTTTCAAATTATTTTGTCTGTAATCCCCAAAGGCACCCGATGGAGCAATTGACATTTCATCTGTTTTTAATACCGTAGCGTAAACAGACGTTAGTGCTCTTTAGCAGACCACGCAGGCCCGGCTCAAAGGGCGAGCACTCACAGGCTGCGTAAACCAGCAGGCAGCCTCGCCTCGCCCAGCAGAGCCTCGTCGGGGGGTCGAGGCTCGGTGGCCTGCCGGGGCCATGAGAAGCTGGCGCCCGGCACCCTGGGGGCGGCTGTGCTCCACTGGTCACCGCGGGTCATCGGGAAGGGCCGGTGGCAGCTCTAATCGCACGGCAGAGCCCGAGGTGCCCGGCCCAGAGGGGCCTGCCGTCCTGGTTTAAGCTCCATGCAGGCTGGTGCTACTTTGACCTTCGGGGCCCTGTTGGCCCCTGGGGCTCTGCAGAGGAGCAAGCGACCCTGGCTGGCTGTGTCTTCAGTTTCGCACCTGACTTTGAAGGACAGAGGCTGCCGTTCAGAGGGCGTGAAGCTGCATCTTCCCAGCTTCTTGGGATGCGCGTGAGGCTGCGTGTGACCCTGGTTGATGGCAGAGCTTCCTTCTGTCAGGGCAGCAGGCATGAGGGCTGCGGGGGGCGTCCTGGCGGCTTCCACCCAGTGGGCGAAACAGCTCCCTGCCATGACCCCGTGGGGACAGCAGAAGTGGCAGAGGCACGGGGACTTAGCGATGGCCACTCACAGAGTTCTCTCTAACTGCCCTGTCAGGATGTGGGTTTGGCCTTGAAGCTGCAGGGCAGGGGGTTCGGAGTATGTGCCGTGTGGACAGAGCCCACGGCCAGGGGCGTCTGGAAAGCATGCCCCCCGCCTCCCCCGGGGTTTTAAGGACGGTGCTGCTCTGTGTAACTCGGAGAGAGGCTCTGAGAGGCAGTGGGGAGCCACTGAACTCGGGATGGAAGTTCGGACTCAGGGCTGAGTCTGGTGGGAGGCTCGAGGCCTGCACTCCGGCTGGGAGGGACCCCTACGGGAGGGAGCAGGTGCCAAGTCTGGCAGTCCCCAGAAGCTTCAGGAGGGGCCGCGGTCCCTGAGCACAGGTGAGTCCGGGCCTGCGACCAGGAGGGAGGACCCCTGGAGGCCGTGGACACCGCGTCTGCAAGAGCCTCTGAGACCCTTACGCCCCCCACCGGCCCGCCCGCTGCCGGGCAGTGACCACCGCCCGCCCAAGGCCAGCCCACCCGGGGGCGAGGGGCCCTCTCCTCCTCCTCGGCCTTGGTTTCAGCTCCACCTGGTGACGCTGTCAGATCAGCACGGGGGGAGCAGAGGCCACTTCCCCTCGTGTCCTGGGCTGGGCCCCACCTGCACAGTGGACGTTCCTGTGGCGGCTCCCGGACACTGCTCATGGCCCCGGTGGACGTGGGGACGTGTGCTGCTCCTCCCTGCCCTCCGGTTGTTCGGGGTGACCGCCAGGCCTCCTCGAGCAGGTGTCCCTGAAGGTCGGGGGTGAGAGGCCCACTGTGGGGGGCTCGTGGCCTTTAGGACTGCGGCCACCAGCATGGACATGCCCCTCCCAGGATGGCACGTTATGCACTTAGCATCAACTGGGCTCCCGTTCCCGACTCTCCGGGCCCCTGGCCATTTGTGCCTGGACCAGTTTCCTTCCGCTTTTCCAGAGGGGCGTGCAGGACATAGGACACGGCCAGCAGGGAGAGGTCCTCACGCCCCTCATGGTCTTGGGGTCATCACCCCTGGCACCTCCTGGGTGACGCATCGCCCACGTGGGCTACAATGTTTATCCCAAATACTAGCCACAAAATAACACCGTGTCTCAAAATAACCTGGCGGCATGAATTTCAAGGCAAAAAATAAAAATTACCCAAATGAGCAAGCCTACAAAATGTCTTTGAGGGGAGATGGCATGAGGGCCCCGGCCGCGTGTCTCTCTTCAGCGTGGGGAGCAGGGACGTGGGGGGGACGCCCACAGGCTCTGCACCCCCACTGGCATCAGCCCTTCCGTGCGCGCATCTGGCCCCGCGTGTGGTCGGCGGACGATGGGCATCAGAGGCGGCGGGAATGTGTCCCCTACACGGCAAAGCGCCCAACAGCATGGTCGGCGGAGGTTCTGGGCAGGGGAGGTGGTTCCATCGCGCCCACCGAACCACGGGTACCGCGAAGGAGACCAGGGCAGTGAGCCAGAGTGGTCAGCGGAAGGGGACCGGCCCGCAGCTGCCGGTCTGAAGAGGAGGCAGGGCCACCGGCCCAGGACTGCAGCCGACGTCCAGGAGAGGCCAGCAGACGGTCCCTGGGGGCCTGGGGAAGGGACCAGCCCTGGATGCACCTGGGTTTCAGCTTCGTGAGACCCTTTTGGACTTTTGTGGTCCGGAACTGTGAGGGAGGAGGGAAGCCACTACGTTGGCAGTGACGCCTGGAGAGACGCCCCATGCCCCTCCCCATCCTCTGGTCCCTGGCAGGGGCCTCAGGGTCAAGGGCTCGGGGTCAGGGGCTCGGAGTCAGGTCCGTGATTCGGGGGTTGGGGGCTGTGGACCAGAGGTCATTTGTGAAAGGCCAGGGCCAAACGCCTTGGGGGGCTGTCGCACGGGCCACCACGGTGGTCCTCCAGCTCGGTGCTTATCCACTTATCCACTTTGTGGGTGACAAAGCTGAGACCCGGGAAGGCCGACTGACGTGCACACGGCGAGAAACAGAGCAGGGACTTGAGCCCGGGCGCTGGGGGGCCGCTCAAGGGGCCCCCCTGTCCTGTGCAAAGGGCCACCCGCAGTGGCCCGTCCCGTGTCCGCAGGGGTACGGGAAGGGCCATGGTGACACCTCCCTCCAGGGGCCAAGGGTGTGGTGCCAAAGAGGACAGACACCTTGTGGGTGGGTCCTGGGAGATGGCCAGAGGCCGTGGGGGAGGGGCCGGAACAAGAGAATGAGTGAGTGAGGGATGAATGAATGAATGAGGGAATGAGTGAGTGAGGGAATGAATGAGTGAGGAGATGAATGAATGAATGAGGGAATGAGTGAGGGAGGGAATGAATGAGTGAGGAGATGAATGAATGAATGAGG
>NW_024340700.1:7052236-7060007 GCF_902729225.1 Pteropus medius | reverse complement strand
GAATGAGTGAGGAGATGAATGAATGAATGAGGGAATGAGTGAGGGAGGGAATGAATGAGTGAGGAGATGAATGAATGAATGAGGGAATGGGTGAGGGATGAATGGGTGAGGGAACTGGCCGCTTCCTGCTGGCCAGAGGGCACTTTTCACTTGGAGACTCGCAGAATAGGCAGAATGGCCGTTGTGTTGATTTTGAGGCCACGCCCACGCCACCAGGCACCCGGCGACCTTGGAGAGAGTCTGGCCTTCCTGTCCGGCCACTCTCCATGCCGGCTTCTGACCTGGTCCTTCCCGCCTGGAGTGGGGACAGAGCACTGTGCTCCGGTGACAGGAGACGGGGCCTCGAGCCTCAGCAGCGAGGGCAGACTCGGGACTCCCAGTCAGAGCGGAGCCTGCACCCCGAGGGGCGCCTGGACCCCGCCCTGCCCCGCGGCCTCTGCCTCCGAGATGGCTTGTCCCCTCTCGTCCCCTCAGCAGCCCCTCCCACGGTGGCCACGGCCACGAGGTGCAGGCCTGCGGGCGGCTCTCTCCACAGGGTCCCGAGGAGACTGTCCACGAAAACGCTGCTCGGGGAGTGACGGGGAGGCCAGCAAGTGTCGCCGAGCAGTTAACGCCCTCGCAAACCCAGGACGCCTCCCCGCGAGTCTCTGAGCTGCGGGTTCTGGGTGCACGCGAGCTGCGGACAGGCCTCCTCCATCCTGTCCCCACTGCCCAGGCCGCGGAGAGCGCGCTGCCCTCTGGGGTGGGGGCCGTGGAGGCCTGCCACTGCCCGTCCTGTCCTCGTCCCCGTCCTGTCCTCGTCCCCGTCCTGTCCTCGTCCCCGTCCTGTCCTGATGCCGCGGTCAGTCCCAGGCCCCTGTGGGGAGGGAGGGGGTGGAGCATCCGACAGGCCTCTGCCCTGCGGGGCCTTCCTGTGACCAGGGAGGGGGCACAGCTTTGGCACAGAGGCGGGCTGGTCTCGGGCCTCGGCTGGGTGTCCCTGGAAAGGAGCAGACTCCAGAACCTTCCGTGGCGCCTCACACGTCTGGGGCAGGGGACACCGCGTCTCAGGAACCGAACACGCCTTCACATGCTGGCGTCGGCACCAGGCCAGGAGGAGCCGACATTCTGGCTCTTTCCGCACGTTCGTGCAGGCTGCGGGCCACGTCGTCTGTGCGTGTCGTGCTGTGGGCCACCTTCTCCCACCCTTAGGACTCGCTACTTGGGCTGACGTCAGGGAGCATGTCCTGGGCGTTCGCTGTGCCCTCCCAGAAGCCCCACCGCACACGTGTGTGGCGAGCACAGGCAGCTGGACACCTGGTGCCGGCTCTGAGTGACAGGAGAAGCCTTGGGAGCTTCGAGCCACGGTGACGTGCTCGGAACTAAAATGGCCGCACCGCTTGGCGGGTGACCAGGGGCCGGCGAACGCAGGCGGGAGGAGGTCACCGCGGCCCCCAGAGGCCGGGGTGTGGCTGTGACAGCTACAGGGGAAGCGCCCAGGCCCGAGCGGCACCTTTACCGTGGAGCCCACGGGTGCTGGCGGGTGGGAGGCGGGCAGACGTGGGTGAGTCCGGGCTTCTCGGTGGGGGTAGGGAGCCGAAGGCGGGGGCTGCTTCCCAGCCGGGGGCTCCACGCGCGGCAGAGGCGTGGTCAGCGCCCAGGGCCGCTGTCCGAGCAGGACGGTCGGGGAATCTGTTCCTGCAGCAGGTTTGCTTCATGCACAGAGAAGCTCGGGTGGCCGGACCCCCAAATCCTCAGCCAGGGAGGGAGGCAGGGGCCTGAGGCCGACGACATTTTCTCTGAAATAGGACAGACATAAAGGTGCTGTCTCTGCTCGGACCCAAACAAGGCGGCGGTCAGGCAGTGCTCAGCGCCCGTGCTGGCCATCGGGTGACCTCCTGGCCCCCGGCCCCTCCGGCCCCTGCCCCGGCTGAGGACCAGTGAGGGGTCCGCGTGTGTCCAAGGCCACGTGGCGGAGCGAGCTCTGAGTGCAGTGCCCACGTGGCCACAGGCCTCCGTGCGTAAGGCAGACATGCGGGATGCGTGTCCCCGGAGGCGGCAGGGCCCGGGGGAGAGCATGCCTGTGGCCTGCAGCTCCGAGCCCCGGGGGCTGAAGGAGGAGCAGGCCGAGCTCATGCGAGCGGGGACGGTGCTGGACCCCACGTCCCTCCCCCGGAGCAGGCCGATGGGGGCCGAGGCTCAGATTCGGCCTCGCAGGAGGGGCTGCCAGGGGCAGGGTGTGCCTCTGTGGTCCCCACGGGCGCTCGGCACGGCCCCCGCCCACCTGCCTGCACCGCGCCTCCAAGCCCCTCTGGAACTGGCTGTGGCGGTGTCTGTGTCCCATGCCATATCAGCGTCTGCTGCCCGGGGCTGGGGCGGGGTGGCCGCCTTGGGTGTCCCTTCGGGACAGGTCAGCTCGGTGGGCACCCCGAGGGAGGCGGCGCTCAGCAGGCGTGAGTCTGGAACCGTGCACGCAGGTCCTATGCGGAGGGGCCGGCGGGGGGGGACCGTCGCTTTATCTCAGAGATGTCAAATCAGAGTCTCGAGTCTCAGGCGGAGCGTGGCTGAGGCCAGGCGGCCCCCGAGTGTCCACCCAAAGCCATCCTGGCGCTGCTCCACCTCCCCGGAGGGCGACCTGGGCCGCAGCGCTGACCGCGCCCAGCCCGGCACTCAGGCGCGGCTTGTGCGAGGCCTGGGCCTGGCTGTTTGTCTCCCGTCTTCAGCGTCTGAACCAAACCCAAAGCCGTAACCAGGTGGCGTCTGACGCTGGGCTGTCCCAGACAGAGGCGGGGGCCACCTCTCTCTCATGGCCGCAGTCCTCGTCCAGAAAGGCCCCAGCGGCTGGGGGAGGATGCGGGGGGACCCTGCTCAGGAAGCCTAAGTGCGCGGTTCCCCAATTCTGCGTCTGTGATGGGGACTTGACAGCCTCCAGGCAGGGGATTTCCGCAGCCACCGGCCTCCGAGACCGGTGGGGCCCGTGGCCTCTGACACCTCCGCCTGGTGAGTCTGTGGGAGACTCCACACAAGCCATCCACCCTCCTCCCTAGACCCTGGCCCTGAGCACAGACACAGGGGCCCCTGCCCGGAGCTTCTCCCCGACTCCTCCAACAGACAAACCCCCCGTCATTCACTCCCACCTCAAGCCTGGTTGCCCAGGGCAGATGTCTGTCTGTCACCAAGTGCCCCACACACGTGGCACTGGAAGTCACCGTCCAGCAGCTCTTGTGGCCCCCAGCAGACGGCCAGCCAGGCAGGGAAGGAGACCTCACTGCCTCCCATGCTGGACCCCGGAGGCCCGGAGCCCGGCCCGTGCTTCGCGCAGACTCGCACCCTCACGCGGTGCGTGCAGACCCTAGAGACCGGACTGGGCAAGCTCCAGGCCTGTCTGAGCTGTCAGAGCTGGCAAGGACCCGGAGCACGTCCTCCAAACCCGTGATTGTGTTATGGCTTTGGCGGAGGCCTCGGTGCCCGGGGGCCCCACACGGCCCCGGGCCTGGCCCTGTGCCCCCGGGTGGACAGGGGAGTCAGTCACTCGATACATCTCGATTAGCCGATTTCACAGAGGCCGGAACCAAGCTGTGAAGGGGTGACTTATGTCTCCCACGTGGCAGTCCCTGCAGAGGGCACTGGACCTTGCCGGCAGCCCTGGCCCAAATGCGTCCCCACGTCTGAGGCTCAGGGGCTCCCGGCACCCAGAAGTGAGCTCGCAGCTCCCTCCTCACCCCCAAAGGAGAGGATGACCTTTTCTGCCTGTGAGGACAGCCCAGGACTCAAATCTGGCACTGCCCAGGCTCCTGGGGGACCGACCGGCCAGACGCTGGGGAGCCCCCGACGGCGGAGCGGAGAGGCCTGCGGGAGCCCCAGTCAGCTGCTGCCCGTCCCAGCCCAGGGACCCCCCGCCCCCCGCAGCTGCAGGCCTTTGATCTAAATCCCTCCTGGACTCAGCGGCCACTTGCAGCAGCTCTGAGCCGGTGTCGAGTTCCCTGGGCGGCGGCCGCTGTGTCCCCTGCTCCCGGCAGGGTGCTGGGCACCTTTGAGTGATGACAACACATGGGCGTTCGCTCGTCCTCCCGAGGGGAGCCCTGATTTACCTCCTCCTTCCGTGCTGATGGCTTCCACAGAGGTGGCCACAATTCACCAGCTGTCACCTGCCTGCCCCGTCTCGCCCTCGCCGGCCACTCACTTTCCATGCCGGCCTGTCCTCCCTGTGTCCCGGGCAGAGCAGGGCCCGCAGCCACTGGCCCCCGGGGACGCGGGCTGCAGGCGGAGCGGCTCCGGGCTCTCCTCGGCCACTCTGTGTCCCTCTCGGCCTGGCGAACCCCTGCCGGCCACCTCAGGGCCACACGGGACAAACGTGAAGCCTCCCCGAACGCCGCCTGAAGGAAGCTGTGCCCAGCAGAGACCTAGGACCTGCGCACAGGCCTGGAACGGAGCGGGGGACGTCCAGGCATCACCGTGTCTGCCTCGGTCCCTCTCCTTCCCTGGAAACCTGGCCTTGCCGTTTACCTGGAGCGGACGCGGCCTCCGGGGTGTTGGTCACTCGGGGCGCGGACGGAGCCTGCGTGAGTCTGGGGCCAAGGCCGAGCCCCGTGTCCAGGGGCGGCGCTGCTGGGCTGGGCCTGCCCCGCTGGGGGCTGTGGACCCGAAGTTCTCAGCTTCGTGGTCACGAAACCCAGACCGTTACCCGCAGTGGCCGGAGGTTTCACGGCTGGACAGCAATTCCAGTCAGAAAATGCAAACGTCGAGCTAAAGCCACGCTGGGTGGGAAGGGAGTACGCGGCTTCCCGCCCTGCTGTGTGTCAGCCCTCAGGCCATGGCGCCCGAGCCGGGACCCATGTCACACACGTGTCGTAATCGAGCCCGAGAAAGTGACTCTCCGGGTGTTCTGGATGGCAGGCGCGCCGTTGGTAACGGTGCATTCAGTTCGAAGGCTGGACAATCGCCCGTAGTTCGCACCATAGTGGGTTTTACTCGTTCTCTGTTCATGGATTTTTGAGTCGTGTTGATTGTTTTCCTATGACAGACAAGGCTGCAAAGGGAACCCTCACCCATAAGCTGAGGTGAGGTCCAGGGACGCCATGGAGGGGCCGGGGCTGGGGCCTGCGTCCAGGCCCCTGGACCCAGCAGGAGGCAGACTACCCAGCCCCGAGTGTCCCCAGGTGCTGGACAATGCCCTGCCCTGGCCCCCAGAAGGGAGATCACTGGGTGTGGCCTTGGGGCAGTGACGCCTGGGCTGACCCTTGCCTTGTTTGCTAGGAGAATCCTGTATCTTTGCTGGGCATCCCATGCCCCGTTCTGAAATTTGCCGAAGGCGTGCGTGAGAGTTCGCTGAGGAGGGCACGGCCGCTGTGGGGGTGGCATGTGGAGCCGGCCTTGGCTGGCCACACACAGGTGCACGGCAGCCTGGGCACCGCTGGAGGCCGGGGGGCCAGCTCTGGGGAGGCGGCGCGGGTGGGCGATCGCAGGAAAGGCCCCGGGAAGCCAGACGCGACGGGGGTGAGTGACCGGCACCCGCCCAGCGAGGGGCCGGCGTGGGGGCCGCAGCGCCCGGGGCGAGGACGGCCACCACACGTCTGCGTCCAGGTCTCCTCCGGGGACCCGCCCCCCGCGGCTGAGACGGGCGGGAGCCAAGTGGACAGAGTGTGAGACCAGCGCGGCCGGGCCGCACAGCCGGGCACTCCTGCCGGTCGGGAGGCGAGTGGCGTTTCCCGTGGATTCTTAGACGCTGGAGCTCGGCCAGCGGCGCCCGCTCCCGGCCGTGGGTGAGCGAGGCCACGTTTCCTCCGGGCAGACCTGCCAGCCCCTGTCCCCGCCCACGTCCGGTGTCGCTCAGCCGTACACAGCATCCCCTCCACGGGGTTCTATGAGCCCTGGGGGCCGAGGGCCGCCTTGCTGCTGTCCTCGGGGTGTCCCCCAAACCAGGGAGGTCGGCGGTCGGAATGACTTCATTCAGAGACGGCTGTTCACACGCTCGCCGCACGCGCTGGGTCTCGCCGCCGCTTGTCTCCTGCGTGTTTTGTGTGATAAGCACGGTGACCTTCGTCTGCTGTGTCGGAGTGTTTTCTCTCCGGCCACCCTTCTTTTTCGCTTTTGGTGCATTTCGTCGCACGAAAGCTTCGTCACCTGTTTGTCGTTACGTGAGCCTCAGAGTTTCGTTCGCTGCGTAGGGAGATTTTTTCACGCTCCACTTACAAACGTAGACCCCGGTTCTCCTCCGCTGCGGTGTTACGTTTTCCAGTGGAAAGAAGGGTACGGTGACACCGAGCGACCCCTCCCCGCGGTCTGGCCTCAGCGCCCGTCGGCTCGGGCAGCAGGGCCCGAAGACACCGGCCGCCCCGACGGCGGTGGGGGGAGGCCGCCTCCGCACCCTCCTCCCGCGCAGCCTAGACGCAGACCCGAGCGCCTCGGCGTGCCCCCCCAAACAGGCCCGCGCGTGCCTGAAGCACGTCCCCACGAGACCGCCACCTGCCCGAAACGTGACCGGTGGCCGACACCATGGTCCCCGCAGTCGTGCGGAGGCCCTGGGGCGTTTGACTCGCAGTCCAGATGAGGTCGCCAGTCCCTCCCCCGCGCCGGCTCCTGCCCCCGCCCCGTTCCCAGGCAATTCGTGGGCTGATGGTGCCGGGGCCGTCGTGTTTCCTGAATTCTGGGCCGTGGTTCCCCGTCGGGGGCGTGGACGGGGGTTCGGAGACGGGGCCGCTGGCAGACCCATGCCCCACAGCCCGCCGGCCCGCCTCCCGCTGGGGCGTGTCAGCCGTCGACACTGTGGCCTTCATCTGTCCACTGACCAGCTACTGCAAACGGCAGTTTTCTAAGTCCCTTGCTTAGTCCCCAGCTGGAAGACTCACCTGAGGAAAAGCGTCCCCACCTCTTTGTTGCCCGTGGTACGGTTCATCTAAAAAAGCCAAAATTAACGCTTGGTTCTTTCCCTTTACTTTTCTGTTAGAAAGAAAAAGCTGTTTCGCGGACCCTCTAAGGATCAGCAATCGCGTGCATTTTCCTCAAGGCCTTTTACGATGTCCAGCATCGCCAGCTCTGCTCACAGCGGCCGCTGGGGCGCTGACCGCTTATCCGCGGGGAGTGTATCGTTGCCTTTACACGTCGACTTGTCCAGAGCAGCAGTGACCACGCAGAGGCGCGGGCTGTGTGCCTGCAGCTGCTGTGGACTCGCTCGCGGCCTCCGCGTGCCCTGCGTGCCCCGCGCATCCCACACCCGGACACGGGCCACTTTCTGGGCAGAGGTCCACAGCTGTCCTCGAGGCCCCCTTCGTGGGGTTCTGGGCGCCACCCCGGCCGCGGTCTGCCGTGCAGTGCTTCGCGGCATCTCGAGTGAAACAGCACGCAGTGTTTCCTCGTAATTATTTTTTCTGAGGATCCGGCTGTCGTTAGGTGGAAATGCTATTTCAGTGAGCACCTACCGATTCTTTGCAAATTTGAATTTCATTCATTAGCCGAGATACTCGATAGCTCCCCAAAGCATTTGGTGAGCAGGAGTTAGCTGGTCCTCTGGCCGTGGTGGGATGACCCGGGGCTTCTGTCTGCCTCGCGCTGTGGCGGCCTCGGGCCGAACCTGAGAAGTTTCCCCGTGTGGAGGATCTGGAAACGGCCTTCAAGGCCGTGGCTGCTTCACACGGCAAACGCACGTCGAGTTCACACGTTTGGCAGGAACCCGGGCACCGAGGCCCCCCTGACTCGTGGAGGAGCCAGGTCTCGCAGTGGGCGAAGCTTCTTAGAAGGTTCCACCTACTGAGGACCCAGGACATGTCCCCAGCGACCCGCCCAGGGACCCAAG
>NW_024340700.1:7046277-7049494 GCF_902729225.1 Pteropus medius | reverse complement strand
ACTGGCAGCCAGATCCAGGTGTCTTCTGTACTGCTCTGGCCCCGGAGGCATCTGGTGCTGGTAGAGAGAGGGCTCGGGTGGACAGGCATCCCTGCCCAGCTCTTAGGAGGCAATGTGGGAGCAACATCATGTCTGAGGACCGACCATGCCACTCAGGACAACCCTGCTGGACCAAGCTGCGGGATGCTGGCGAGTCTCCCAGCCTGGGCTTTGTGGAACGGGCCAGCGTGGATTCGCGGTGGCCACGGGTATTGAGAGGCTGCTTCTTCCTGCTCTGGGCACGTGCACCCGCCTCCCCGGGCTCCCTCTGTCCCTGCCTCTCCCACCCCCACATGCCAGCTGTGGGTGGTGGTCAGACCAGGGACTCTCAGGTCTTTTTTCCCAAGAGCGTGTTTTATTGACTTGTTTTAGGTCACAAGGGGGACTGGCCCTGGGAAGTTGGCCCCCACGACAGTCAGGTGCTCAGTTACTGTGGCCCTGTGCTGCAGGTGGCCTGTGTCGACTGTCAGTCCCTGGGCTGGGATTGGACACCGGGCCTGATGGCTGCCTCAGCAGACGAGCTCCTGAGCCCTGAGTCGGCCTGTGTTCATGGGGACACGTGGCCTAGTCAAGGAGTCACGCAGTGGCTCCCGTGCCCTTCAGCTGGCCTCCTGCTGCCTGAGAGGCTCTGGTTTTTGGGAACAGCCCCTGCCTGCCCTCCTACACAGGCTGTGTCCAGGACCTCGTGGTCATGCTCCAGCCGGAGGAGGGGACACCTGGGCCAAGCACGCAAGGTGCTAGCCTTGCAGAGCCCAGGCCAGCGCCCCTCTCTGCACCTCCTGGCTCTTGTGGCGCCGAGACCAAGGTCCGGGGTGGAGGCTCACTCGCAAAGGGCCCGAAGAGCGGCCCTCCCGTGGTCACCAGCCTTAATTGTCCTCAGAAGGCATGAGAGCTTCAAGTCTGCTTCTTCTCCAAAGTATATTCTCTTATTGTCTTATAATTAAAAACATCTATTTCTTTCCAGAAGGCAAAGACGCCCCAGATCCATCTCTTTTTCTTCCTAAAACACCCTTTCTTTGAAGAGGGAAACTCGAGACGCAGGTGGCGAGCCAGCCCTCGCCCGCGGTCTCCTCCCTGCGCATCACAGCCGAGCTCCGTGCTGGGCGGCCTCGCAGTGCGTGTGGTCTGGCTCTCCCTTCAGCGTGAGGAAGTGGCATATGACGAAGGCCCTGGGTGCAGTGTCCCCGGGCGGGGCCAGGGAGAACGGCCCAGCACAGGTGCCAGGCTGCCCGCGGGCCTCTCCGCACGGCCACCTGTCTGGACGAGACGCCCGACCCCGTGGCCTGGGAGAAAGTGTGGTCACACCAGACCTTGCTCCACGGAGGACACCTGGGACTTAGGGCGCGGCCTGACCATCGACGCAGGGAAGGTCACCGACGGGAGAGAAGACGGCTCACTGGCCCAGAGCTGAGCCCCAGGACACGGCTGAGGACGAGGCCCCGGGGCCGAGCCACGCGGAGGCCGGACTCGGAGCCCGCGAGCCGTCGGCCGTTGCTGCTCCGGGCCGTGCGAGAGGCTGTCCAGGCTCCCCGCGAACCGCCTGGCCCTCGGCAACCGTTCTCGTTAACTTATTGTCTTATTCCTTCCCCAGTGAGCAGCATGCTGGGTTAGGGTCATGATGAGAAATTACAATAGATTAAAATTAAAACAGAGTAAAAGGAATTCTGACCCAGTCGTGGAGTCAAAATTAAGGCACACGAGAGAACACAATAACACCAGTTCACACGGGGACTGGCCTGTCGCTCCCAAGTCACAGGCACGAGGGATGCCGCTCGACGCTTGGGAGCGGGGAGCGGAGGCGGGGGCTGGTGAGGGGGACCCTCTGCAGCTCACAGAGGTCCCAGCCGGCGGCGGCCCAGCGCTCGCCCGACCCCGTGCCCAGCCTCGGCTCACACTGCCCTCGGGGCTCGCCCACTTTCCTGCCACCTGTCCCCACCCGACTCTGAGCTCCCCGTCCACTTCCTGTCATTCACGGTCCCCCCACCCTGACACTGCTGCTCGGGAGCCTGGTCCCCACGGCCTCTGGAGCAGGCGGTGCTGAGGGTGGCGGAGGGGGAGGCAGGGAGGGGTCCGGGAGATGCCTGAGATCGAAGTTAGTTCCTTGCCTGCCCTTGGTCACCGAGTAACTTCTCTGTCGTTTTGTTAATTGTGCGACAGCGGCTTCGGGAGGGAGAGGGGACTTCTGACGGCTGAAGGGCCGAGGCCCGGGCCCCAAACGGCGGGAAATCAGCTCGGTCACGGCATGGCCGCTGGCACGGGCGGGCAGGCTGCCCTCGCGAGGCGCCGCGACGCAGGGGCGGTGCTGCCGAGCCCAGCTGCCGTTCAGTTTAACGGCATCCCGGGGGCTGGCGACGTCACCATGTCAGCCCTCTCCAGCGGGTCAGAGGCGAGTGTGTCTCTGGCGGACACCACTGGCCCTGGGCAGGAGGAGGCCACCTCTCCCGGTGACATGCAGCACGCTGCGGGCTGGACGGCTTTGCTTATTCTTTGCCACGTCCATCGGTTAGACCGTCCTAAAAGTGTCCGCGTGCCCTGGGTCTGCGGGGAGCATCGGCCGGCTGGGGGTCGTGCCTTTGCTGGCCTGGCAGATTAAAAGTGACGCTGGGATGGCAGTGCTCACTCGGGGTCCCTCTGAGTGTGCTGGCTCCTCCCCCCGCCCCCCCATTTCGCCATTGTCACTGTGGGGGCCAGGATTGTGGGCACACACCCAACCTCAGTGGGCATTGGGTCCCAAAGCACCCAGACCTCAGAAGGAGCTGTGACCTGCCACGCGGGAGATCCCAGGTTGCAGCCATGCCTGCCACATGCAGGAGCCTCCTCCTCCTGGGTGCTACACACTCAGAGTCCCTCCCACGCCCTGGAGGACACTGACCACCCAGGCTCGAGCTCAAAGAGACAGGCCTTGGGCGTGTCTCACTGCCCCCTGCAGACATCTGGGCCTCGTGTGGGGTCCCACATGGCTGGGGACCTCACAGGGCCAGCGACGTGGACACTCGCCTCCCATGACCTCGGGGCCCAGCCGGCTCCTCCCAGCACCTGGCCTTGTCCAGACTGCCCCGGGCCAGCAGCCAACACAGCCATTTCTTGAGGAATCCAGGCTGTGACGGGCATTTTGCTGGAGTCCAGGTTCCCAGCTTCCTGGCCAGTGGCCCCCTCTCAAGGGACCGATCTGTTTGTT
>NW_024340700.1:7033752-7045497 GCF_902729225.1 Pteropus medius | reverse complement strand
CCAGACCCGGCCCAGCAGGGCGCGCAGGCCCATCGACACCCGAGGAGCAGGCAGAAGGCTTCGAGTCACACAGTCATTGATCAGAGAGGCGTCCAGGTCCCCCGGAGGAGGGGCTGTGCCGTCAGCGAGGGGGGTTGAGTGGGGTGGCCTTCGCTCCGAAGTCACACATTCAGGAGTGGGGTGGCCTTCGCTCCGAAGTCACACATTCAGGGCAGCCTGGAGCCCCAGGGGCATGCGGGCTCTGAGACAGAGCCCCCTGAGTGCTCCAGAAACCCCCAGATCTGTGGTCAGACTCCGACAAAGGATGAGAGCGTCAAGAAGAGCAAGCGAGGCTGTTCGCCAGGCGAGGGTGCGGGGGGCGCCCCGAGCGTCTCCCAGAGCGGAGTCCACTGGCGTCTCGCACCTGGGCTCAGGGCCCTTGGGGGCCAGCACTCGGTACGCCCAGCGAGGACGGCCTGCTGGGGATGCGGGGTTCGGCCGTCCGAAGTGATGCTGGCTCAGAGCCTTGACCTGTCGGTTTTCACGGAAAGCATGTGGCCGCTCAGCCGGCCGTTGTCAACACCGTGGGTTCCGTTCGGCTGGGTCTCTGCCAAGGAGCTGACCACCACGATGTCCACGCAGCGTAGTGACTTCCTGCCAAGCGGGAGGCCCCACGACCCAGGTCCGCACAGAGTCTGCCGCCCTGACGACATCGGACAGAGCAGGCCGCCTTGACCCCCCACCCACCCGCGATGCCGAGCGGGCGGGAGATATTTACAACTGAGCAACTAGAACGGGCAGTGGGATGTGCTCGTTCAAGCTCAGTTTCTAACGTGAATTTCTGAGACGCCTGGGAGAGGACCGCGTGCACACGTGCGCACACGCGTGCACACGCTCCCCTCGTCCTCCCCCGAGGGAGGCTGGGCCCCCGCTGCCTGCCGGTGGGTCAGACGTCGCCGCGTCCCTCGCTGTCCTGTCCGGGGCAGGGGCCGCACCGCTGCACACACCGGGCTGGCCGTGGCGTGGCGTCTCCTCAGAACCGCGAGGAGGCACCGGGGTCACTCAGCCCCCTGGATGACGCTGTTTCTTCTTTTTTTAAATGTAGCACAAGTTAAGTGTAACCGCCTTTTTTGTCATGGTGAGTTGTTTCCCTATGCTTCCTGCTTACCGGCCGACTCTGCCGACTCCCGTCACTCGGATGAATGACAGCAGGACGCCTGCCGCCCCGATACCAAGCGAATCGCGTGCTTCTCAAAGCGCACGTGTCTTTGAGAGCAGTTCCTCTCGGCCTCGTCAGGGTCTCATCTGGAGTAGGTGCTCAATAAATTATTGCAAAATGATTTAAATTGAATTACCTTTAATCAAACCGTGTTAATAACGTCCTAGGACATACACGGGCCGTGTCCAGTTAAGGTCCCAGAGCCGGGGTCCCCGGGGTGGGCTTGGCAGGCCAGCTCCTGTGGACCTGCCGTGGGTTCAGAGTCCAGCTGCCTTCTGCTTTGGCAGGCACCCCCGGCTCCAATGCCTGCCCGGGGGCTGATGGGTCCGCCCGCCTCGGGGACCCGCGCAGAGCGCCCTAAAAGCCGACACCCAGGCACATCGAGGGCAAGAGGCTCGTCGTCAACGACTGGGCTTGAAGATCCGCAGCGGGTCGGGGTGCGGTCACTGGGCCAACCTTTGAGGCCTGAACCCGCTTCGCCCTCTGCCGCCCGTCTGCCGGTCTCGCTTAGCTTCTCTGTGCGTTGAAGATTTTCGCAGGGGCGTCTCTCCTGAGACCACGGGCTGCTGCCCCGCCTTCTCCCGGGCGCTCGTTGTCCAAACTGCTCTCTGAGGCTCACGGGCTCGGCAGCTGGGAGGCCTCCTCATCGTTTACCACCAGCCAGGGACACCGTCGGATGGAGTCCAGCCCCGCATTGAGCTGGCGTGGAGCCAGGGAGGGTCAGAGTCACTGGAGAGGAGCCGGGCCCAGGCCGCACCTTTGTCGTGAAGTTTGCCCCCAAAACATGCCGCGGAAGCCAGGCAGGCCCTGCTGATGAATCGCTCTGTCCCCATGAATCGTTGCCATCCAGGGGTCCGGTATTCAGAGGGAAAGAGACCACCTGCTTCAGAGGGGCAGCTGCTCATCCAGCTGGAACGCAGTGGACGGTGTGGGTCTCTGTCTCCGTGGGAAGCGGCCCAACCGCGGGAGCCGAGCCGTGGGCCGTGGGGCATCCGCACCTGGGCTGGATCTCCTGGGCGATCCGCGGGCCGCGGGCGACCCGGCTCGGTCCCATCTGAGCAACTGCCCGAGGCCACGACTAAGAGGCAGCAACTTCGGGTTTGCCCAGGTGTTTAAAAATAACTTTAACCAGTTACCCGAGGTGCAGTCCAACCCCGTGCGGCTCTCATGTGCCCCATGATGAGGGGCGCTTCCTGCATTCCGTGCCCCCCAAGCTCTGCCCCAGCTTCCGGCAGGCGGCTTTTCTAGCGCACACCCCCAAACCCTCCATCCTCTGCCCGGGCCCAGGCGCATTTTCGGGCGTTCCCAGCCGGTTCCGCGTGAGCAGGGCGTGCCGCCCGCGAACCTGGGGCCCGGCCGAGCCAGCGGTGCCGCCTCCGGTCCCCGCGGCGGGGACCTGCGCGGAGGGGACAGGGAGCCGGGCAGGTCACCCCGGGGCGCTCGCCGCCAGGCTGACGTGCGCACCTGCCCGTTGCCGGTTGTCACCGCCTCTGGCCGCTGCGGGTCACCGCATCGCGTGCGTCTGCGCCCGGCACTTGCCGGTGCCGGTTTTGGTTCCATCGCGCAGGCGCCAGAGGCGAGCTGCGACTCGCGGTTCGGCTCGGTCCTGGCTGAGCCCCGGTTCGCACCGCGCCCTCCCGCCGGCGCCCGCTCCTGCAGCCATTCCAGGGGTGCAATCGCCCGGGTCTGTCCGATTCCAAATCTTTCTGACTCCACGTGACTCAAGTTTCCACTTAAAACCGACAAAGGCCATCGCTCACGCCAATTTCCATAGAAAGACTAGAATAGTTTGTTGCATTTATAGTTCAAGTCCAAAGAACCGATTCCTTGTAACATTTTTTTTCTGAAAACCTTCCCACTGAACTAATAATTTCTACCCCAACTCCCACCAGAAGCAAAACCACCCAGCCCCCGGTTCCCCCGCGTCGTCGTGAGCCCCGCCCGCCCCTCGGGGCGGCTCCACCGCTGGGACCGGCCACCCTCTCCTCCTCCGGACCGACCCTTAACGGCGTAAAGAGGCTTCTGTCCTTTCGCGGGTCACAGAGCGGGTGTCTGTGCACCACTCTGTCTCCCTTGGGGTGTCCGGTCATTCTTTGCCTCGCCCCTCACTTTTCCTGTTTCTTTATTCGCCTTTTCCGTCTTCGACCTACACCGTGGCCCCCTGAGAGCACCCCACATTCCTCGTGCGCCGTTGCCGGGGCTGTGGTGCGCGGGCCCCGGAAGCTTCTGTCCTAGAGCACTTGGCTCATGGTGCAGGGCTGGCCCAGGACACCCAGTCCTGGCCTAGGGGACCCAGTCCCGGCTGTGGTCCTCGAGGCCGGGGAGTGACGGCCACTCACCGGACAGCGCTCCGTGCAGCTTGGGACTCGGAGGTGACCCGTGCGCTCTGCAGGCTCCTGTGAGCACAGTCCCTGCCTGGCAGTGAGCACCGGTCACCCCAACTGTGCTCGCTGTGTGCCTGGCACCAAGGTGGCCGATCGACTTCACCGCTCCTCGGGACGGTCCAGTTAGGAGAATGGCCTTCGACTGTGACGGAGGCTGTGAGGGTGTCGGTGAAGGTTTCCCGCAGGAAGTGACGACCGAACTGGACGGGAGGACGAGGCGGCTGGAGCAGAAAGAGGGGTCGGGTGGGGAGCCGGCTGGATGAGGGGCCGCCCGGAGGCCAGGGTGCTGGGGAGCCAGAGGGTGCTCGGCTCGGACCCCGCGGGGCCCAGGAGCCCTAGCAGGTCGGTGGGCCTACTCCACCGGTGGCCGACGGGGAGCTCCAGGCCTGTCCTCAGCACTGGACTTGCCCGGGTCGGTTTCCTCCTCACAGCCACCTGGAGGGACAGGAAGGCACAGCTGTCACCTCCCTGTCCTCAGGTGACGACTCGGGGCCAGGAAGGGTCCAGCTTGTCTGAGAGGCAGCAGAGCTGTGCGCGGGGCCCAGCGGCCAGGCCCTGAGCCCAGCACTGCCTCTCGGGACACTGGACTGCGAGGCAAGGGGCTCACGGCACCCCGGGGTGCTGTGCCCTGGGTGCTGCTGCTGGGGCTTCCCACTGCAGGCTGGAGGCCAGGCCCCTGGGGACCCTCAGGACGGCAGAGACCTGGGTCCACCCCTGCTCTCACTGGACGCCTCTCAAACTCTGTTCTCATCCTCGGCCGCTCCCCGACCCCCGTCCAGGACAGGGCTGACGGGGGACTCTCGCCCGGGACACTGGTGGCGGCAGCTTGCTGCCATGACTGTCACAGCGTGTGAGCCTGGGCTTGCCTTCTGGGAAAGAGAAAGGCTCGTGCTGAGTGAAGCCGAGGGCTGCCCTGTGCCTCCCAGGTCCCTGGTGGACGGAAGAGCCGTCGCACAAAGCCTGAGGCCACGCTGGGGGGCCCCTCAGCCTCACTGCCCCGGGCTGCCGGGCGCCCACGGAGCGAACGGGCCCCGCGGTAGCACCGCAGACACCCACCTGCACCCGCACAGGGCGCTTTCCTCTGCAAAACGCACGCTAACGTTGGGCGAAACACTCGTGCTCTTTTAAAGACAGTCGTAAAAATTCTCGTCTATAAATATTTTTGAATTTAACGAGAGCTATTCGGCGAGACTGTTTAACAGCTTTATTGTGGTATAATTTACATGCCATAAAATTCACCCATTTAAGACGCACAGTTCAGTGGTTTTTAGCACAGAGTGAGCAGCTGTCAGCATCACCCCTGGAAAGAAACCCTGCTCTTGACAGCGCCCCGGCCCCGGCCCCGGCCCCGGCCCCCGGCCCTGCCCCGGCCACCACGAACCTGCCGTGTCTCTACGGATTTGCCCTTCCGAGCACGTCCTATCCACGGATAACGCAGCGTCTGGCCTCCTTCCCTTAGCCGGGTGTCTCCAAGGCTCACCTGTCACGCTGGGGTCTCCACTCGACACGACCAGGAAAGTGGGTGGGGAACTCTAGCCCAGCAGTGGGGGGCAGGGGCGGAGGGGGTCAGTGGGCAGGAAACGCGGGGGGCGAGGGGTTCCGGCCAAACCAACCTGATGGGCATCCCGCTGCAGGTGGCAGGTGACCAGGCGTCGCCAGGCTGTGGAGGGCCAGGACCCCGGCCAGACACTGGCGGTCACGGGCTGAAGCGACGTGGCAGGGCTCCCATTAGGAGTGGACGACGTGAGACGCACCCGGGAGCCGAGGCCCGGTGAGGGAGGGCGCGGGGGACGCGGCAGTGTGGCCGAGGCGTCTGTGGTGGACGCCGGGCCTTCCCGCTGTGGGCTGCGAGCACTGCCCAGCGAGCCGCCTGGAGCAGCGCTTCGGCGGGAACATGTCTTCACGTCTCTGGGTAGATGCTTGGGGGGCGGTTCTGGGTCACGCGATGGCTCCACGTTTAACACTGGGGCCCCGTCGACCGTTTCCCCGAGTGGCCGCACCCCACACTCCCGCCAGTGCTGGGCGAGGCCCCCAGCTTCTCCCCCTGCCAGCGCTCGTCACCTCCCGTGAGGCCTCCAGCTTCTCCGTGTCCTGGCGCTTGTCGCCGGCGCCGCCTCGATTAAACTCGTGCTCACGCCCCCTCGTGGTCCAGGGCTGCGTTCCCTTAGTGACCAGTGATGCTGAGCTGCTTTCCATGCGCTTAGTGTCCATTCATAGATCTTCTCTGGAGAGACAGATAATCATTTAAATCCTTTGCCAACATTGTAATTGGGATTTTTGCCTTTTTATTAGTGAATTGTAAGAGTTCTTTATACATTTTAGATACAAGTCCCTTATTGGGTGTATGATTTGCAAATATTTTCTCCCATTCTCTAGGATGTCTTTTTACTTTCTCAAGAGCATCCTCTGAAATGGAAAGTTTGTTTGTTTGCTCGTTTGACCCTCTCCAGGCCGTGTGGGGGACGCCGGGGGCTGTGACGGCTGGGCCCCTGGTCGGCCTGGCCTCACCCTCCCCTGAGGCGCGGGGCGCGGAGCCGTCTTGTCCTCACGGCTGTGATTCGCAGGCGCCCGCTGGCCTCTCCCCACGCCCTGGCCTGGCCTGGCCCTAGGGTCCTGGCCGGAGGCTCCGCCTACTTCCTGCTTCCTCTGCCGTCCGGGCCCTGCCTCCTGGTCTTTTTTTGGTTTTTTTTGGTCTTCCTTTGGAAAAACAGGTCAGCCAGATGGGTCTGGAAAAGTTGTCTCCAGCAGCGGGTCCCCTCAAGGCACCTTGGCCCCTGCGGGGGGCCGCATGACAGCCGCCCTGAGTTCCGGTGGGTGGCCCCCCACACGCAGCCACTGACCCCCGGGTGGGGGCAGCGGCCCAGCTCCAGCTCAGCCCTGGCTCTGAACCCACGTCCTACCCTGGGCACCACTCAGGACAGTGGTGGACAGGCAGTTGCCCCCACGTGGCTGCACGCTGTTGGCCAGCGCAGCATCTCGGCCGCTCGCCCACTCTGTACCCTGAGTGGGGTCAGCTGCGGTCCCCAGACTCAGATGCAAAGCCCTCACACCTGGCACCTCGGTGTGTGGCCTCGTTGGAATTAGCTAAGAGGAGGCCACACTGGAGTTGGCGGGCACTCGTCCACTGTGGCCATGGACACAGACGGGCACAGCGAGGATGCTGTGCGAAGGCCGGTCGTGGCGAGCCGGCCGAGGCACTTCCAGAGGCCGAGGCGCCCTGCCCGCCTGCCCCGACCACAGCCGCAGACGGGAGGGGTGAGCCGTGCCACGTGAGCTGGTCGGCCACGTCCCGGTAGCTGGGGACGCCGCCGCCCTGGCCCGGCCACGTCACATCTCCGGGTGCGGGTCTCGTGCAGGGTGCGGGGCCCTTGTCACCGTGGGGACTCAGTGAGATGAAGAAGCAAACGTCACCTGGACAGCGCTGCAGCTGCCGTGAGTGTGCCAGTGTGTGCACGCGTGGCAGACTGCCTTGCACGCCCACCAGGCCACGCCACCAGGAGCCATCAGTGCCAGAGTGACACGCTCCGGGTGGTGAGTCCTCACAGGAAGACGTGGCAGCAAAGGGCTTGTGCTGGCCCCAAGGCCACAGACAGAGCTCGGAGCTCGTCCCCATCATGGGAGATGAAAGGGGCCTCGAGCCAGCGGGCTTTACGTGAGACGCAACCACGGGCCTTCTGGGGCTTCAGCCACTCACGAAGGGTGGGCCCCAGTGAGGCACTAATTCCAGGGGCCTCGTCCGCCGTGCTCGAGGCAGGCGGGCTGGGTCCCACACGGACAGCGTCCTCCGTCTCCACTCGGAAGGACCATCACGGCCCCGAACGCAAAAGGACAAATCGCTTCCACACACCGATAACGCGATGAGCTCGCGCGTCTGACTGCTGCGCCCCGGCCGTGAAACGCCAGCTGCCCTGTCGAAAGCCCCGGGGCAGGGGGCCCGGCTGCCTCCGTCCCCCGCGGTGTCACGGGAGGGGCTCGGGCGCCCGGCCACGACCCTGGGGCCGAGCAGACTGGGCGACGGCAGCAGCTGGGCCCAGAGTGGCCATCGGCATTTCACTGGTGACAGCGCTGGGTGTTCCCTAAGTCGGTGACACTATCACCTCCACGCGTCCCCGAAGGCGGGCCTAGGACCACCGGCTGCATGTGTCGGGCCGCCCTGGACGGGGCTCGGGTCCAGCAGAAACCGTCTCCTGTGTCTGAGAGGCGGCGAAGGGGCGAGCAGAGCAGCGAGACATCCCGCCAGACGCCTGGGTGAAGGCCTGCGGGGGCCGCGCTGGGCAGACGCGGTGCCGCTGAGAACCGAGCGCTGGACGGTGTCCCAGAGCCCGGCTGCACGCTGGCCGGACAGGGCCGGGCCACCTCCCCGGGCCCACACAGCAGACGTGTCCTGGAAGAAAAGAGAGGGGTCCACGCACTGCGGGACGGAGCCCTTGGCCTCGGGAGCACATGCTGTGGGCGACGGAGCGGCCGGCGGGCCGAGCAGGTGCCCACAACCCCCGCACCCCACACCGTGACGGGTGGGGCTTCCTTGAGAAAGCCTTGCCCAGAGATCACAGCCACGTGCTGCCGGGAGGACGGCCGCCTGCTGCCCGCGTCGGGACGGCCCAGGGCCTGCACACCGGAGCCGGCCAGGACTCGCCGTTACCTGCTCGTCCCCTCCTGTCCTTTGCTCTGACTCTATGTGGCGTCACACACCCAGGCCCAGGAGCCACTCCCACCCCCAAGGACGGGCGAGGGACAGAGCAAGCAGGGGACAGCAGACAAGGCCGGGGTCGGGATGGTCTGTGCTGAGTAGGTGCTGGGGGTGTCCCGGGCTGCGCACAGTCTGCTCAATTCTCAAAACTCAGACTCAGACGTCTGCATAGAATTTCTGGCTCAAATCGGACGTTTTCAAAGCTTGGGCCTGCTCTGTCGTCGATGGCTCGGATCGGCGTCTGTGAGCAGTGGCTCGGGCGGACGACGAGCCTTGTCCGCGGCCCGACCAGAGTCGCGGGAGACTGGACTGTGCCTGCAGCCTCGCGCGGGGGCTGCCACCGTCCCCAGCCGTGGCGGGGTCACGGGCCAGCCCCGGCTGCCGGGACACCGCGGAGAGGGCTTTGTGGAGCAGGAAGGGAGGATGGGGTGTGAGACTTCCCGACCGGCTTCCTGAGTGACGAGCTGCTCGGCTGCCGGACCCGCCGGCTGGGCGAGTGCCTGGACCCCGGCCCTTCCGGAACATTCTCCGGCAGCTGCAGCTGAGGCAGGTGCCCAGCTCAGGGCCGAGCACAGAGGGAAGGCCAGCAGCCTGCGGGCAGACGCCTTGAGGGCTGGCGGGCCTGGCGCTGCAGGGTGGGGCAGGTCGCCACACGGCCGAGGGCGCGGGTCTGCCCAGCCTGCCCCCCACGCACTGTGCTCCTGCGCCTTCTGAGGTCACTGTTCATGCGGGCGCAGCAGCTGGGAGGCCCCCTGCCCTGCGGCAGCGGAGGTGGCAGGTTAGTGTGGGCTCCAGCTCCACGCCGCCAAACGGGGGCGGGGGGTGAAGTGGAGGAGCCTGCACGCTCTGTCTCTGTCTCCCCCACAGGCACACTCACGTACACATGTGCGACACACACGCTTAGACATGTGCACACGTGCACACATGCTCACATACTCACATATGCATTCACACACATACACATGCACACACTCACACACGTGCACACACACACACACACACACACACATGCGCACACGGCCACCCTCAGCTGTGTGCTCACCCGAGCAGGGAGAAATCAGCAAGCTGCCTGGACTGTCCCCTTACAGGACTCCTACCCCACGGGGCCACACTTAGGGCCCGTGTAAAGTGCGGTGCTCTGCACGCCCTGTCCCCTAGGTGCATGCGTGCAGCCCTGGCCCCCAAGGCGATGAAGTTGGGGTGATCGGGGAGTGAGGTGGAGCCTGGATGGAGGCCCTGTCCTCATGGAAGAGACCCTGTGAGGGGCCACGTGTGGTGCTTCAAGCCCAGCTCTGTGGCTCGGTGACACAGCTAGCACCATGTGGCAGTTACGCCCCCCAGACGACCACTCAGAGACGCTGCACGTCTCCTCTGTGCCCCCCATGCGTTTAGCACACGTCCCCCGTTTCTAAACAGCTTCGGTCGCTGAGAACCAGGTGCAGGCACAGGAGAGCCATCGGCTCTGTGACCCAACACGTCGAGCTCCGTCAAGCTCTGTGTTCCACAAAGCTCTGGCCACCCACGAGTGGGGAGGACCCTGCTTCGGCAGGCGGTGCCACGGGACAGCCACCCTCGGATGGGCTCTCGCAACTTAAGGTCTTGGGACCCTAAAACCACGTTTGACCACAGGCAAGATGTGACAATAGGGTCCTGGAAGCAGGTGGCATTTGAAGCTCCAGGCCCAGCCCTGAAGACCTCACGCTGCCACGCGGGACGCTTCCGGACACCTCAGGACAAGCAAATACTAGACGTGCTTTGGCCGTCACTGGATCAGAAGAGACTCCCAAACGCGGATACTCATTTAAACATCCAACTTTTTAAGCGTTGACATGAGATGATCCCATCGCTTCAGTCACTTCTGCTAAGCAACGACTCGTTAGGCGTCTGGGATGCGCCTGGCGTTAAACACGCCGTGTGCGTGTGTGTGCACGCGTGCATGTGCACACATATGTGCTGATGAGTGTGATCGTGTGGATGAGTGTGTGTGTACGAGCGTGAGCGTGTGGAGGTGGGAAGGAGCCAGGACCAGGCGGGACTGGGTCTGGGGTGCACTGAGAGGCCGGCTGCAGCCAGGTCTGGCAAGGCTCTGTCAGGCTGCGGGGGGAGCTCTGTGCACACAGCAGGTCGTAGCAGGAGAAGTGACCGGTGGGAGCATCTGGAGGGCAGTGACAGCAGAGCCCTGAGTTGCCTCCAGTGGCAGGTGTAGGGTAGGGGGAGCAGAACCCAGATCGGGGAGCTGGGCAAGGAATCTTCCCAGACAAGCTTCGTGGAGTCTAGGCTGGACTCAGGCTTTGCTTCAAATCTCAGATCCTTGGTTAGACAAATGGGGCCCTGACGGTCCTTCCGCTGACCGAGCCAACATGGGCATAAGACACGCCTGACCCAGACGCCACGGGGGAGCTGAGGTTCACCCCTGATACCTCATGCTGGGAATTAGCAGCAGACTAAGACCCAGCTCCCCCTTCCATAAGGCACTCCCACAGGGGAGGCCTGAGGCTCTGCAGCAGGGTGCCCGACCCAGACTGGTACCTGTTAGGAACTGGGCCACAAAGCAGGAGGTGAGCGGCGGGTGAGTGAGCGAAGCTCCATCGGTATCTGCAGCCGCTCCCCAGCGCCAGCATCACCGCCTCAGCTCCGCCTCAGATCATCAGGCATCAGATTCTCATAGGAGCACCAGTCCCTGGTGCCACAAAGGTTGGGGACCGCTGCTCTACAGGACCCAGTGGTGGCTCCTGCCGGTGGCTCGGCTGCCGAAGCGGCAGTAAGACCACAGGTGTTAGCATCGGAGACGTGGGTTTGCAGCCCAGATCTGCTATGGGATGGCGACATCCACCTCAGAGGAACGGGAGAGTCGGTGAGTGATAGCCCCACACTCGCGCAGAGCCGGGCGCGCGGGCCGCTCTAAGGACGGCCCTCGCCAGCGCCTTCACTGCATCCCTTTTCGAGAGCCTCAGAGGCACCCCAGGCATTTCCACATCAGGCCAGTTCCGGCTTCGATCCTCTTTGGGTTGGTGTGAGCTCGTAGGGGCCACGAGGAGGCAAGACGTGTGGGTCAGGGAGCTCGGGGTCTGAGAACCCTTCCAATGAGGGACAGCGCGTGTGAGGTCAGGTGGAAAGGCCGTGGGTGCCGCGGTCAGATCAGGCCGCCCTCCAGCGCTAGCCCCCTCACCTCGAGCTGTGTGACCCGGGCCAGCAAGGTACCTGGATACCTGTCATCCAGGTTCTCCAGGTGTAAGGTGGTGGCAGTGGCACTTTGGGAGAGACGATGTCACACAGGACGGCTTGGCTTCAGTTCCACCTCTCACCTACCAGGTACACGATTGTGAGTAAGTCACTTGGCCTATTGAGCTTGAGTTTCCTCATTTGAAATGCAAACAGGAAACAGGATCTTGGCCGTAGGGTCACAGGAGGAGACAGTCCGTGCAATGTGCTTAACGCAGAGCCTAATGCGATGATCGAAACCATTAGCCTTG
>NW_024340700.1:7028853-7033423 GCF_902729225.1 Pteropus medius | reverse complement strand
AAAGCTCTTTGGCTTGGTTTTCCTCGGCCGGCTCCTCTCAGACGTGTCCCCTTCAGGTCCTCTGCGATGCCCGGCGCTGGCACCGTGGAACCCTCACTTCTCGCGAACACCCCTCCAGCGCCCAGGCGTGCCCGCCCCGCCCCCCAGTGGAAATGTACTCACCAAGAGTATGTGTGTTTGTTTGTCCCAAACCAGTCCATGCCTGTCGTAATTATGTAAGTTAAGTATTATGAGTCAGACACCTAAAAGGCAATGACATTTCTTGGAATTAACAAATGACACGAAACATTGTTGTATGAATATAGAGAAAACGTATTGTTTCTGTGAGAGCAAATGTTCAATGACCTTTTAAAAGTGAGTGTGTAAAGAATATGGTCACACCAGATGTGGGTACGGCACCCACAAGCAGGTCGTGTCTCGAGCGTCCCGTGTCCCCGATGCAGTGAGGCTGGGGAAGCTCGGGCCCTGGAGGAGGCTTGCTCCAGGCGCCGCGGCCTGTTCAGAAGGACGTGAGGCCCAGTAGCAGCAGTGAGGGGCACTGACCTTGCCTTGAAAGACTCAAAAACGAGCATTTACGTTTTCAGAGAAATTAAAGCGCTACATGATGTGTGTAACAGTTTTTTAAAAACTGAAACTGACTTTCAACTCACAGAACAGCAAAGACCCCGCGGCCTGTCAGGCACACGACTTCCTCCCTCTGGATTAGCTGACCAAAGTCAATCCCCGTCAAAAAGGGTCTGCCACAGGTGGCGGGGACGTCACAGGGGCTGCTCCTGGGGCCAGGCCTGGTGTCTGGGCACCTGAGCCGAGAGCCACCACAGGGCCACAGGGCCACAGGGATTGGCTGCCCTTGACTCTGGCGGGGTGATGCCTGCGTCCTGGGAGCCCTTAGAGGCCGACCGTCAGTGGCACTTCCTGTCCGCTGGGCGTCGGGAATGCGCCTTCGTGTCCCTTCCCCGGCGGCCAGTGTGGCGAGGGCAGTACGAAGAGAAGCCGCAGGCTGACCGGTGACCTTGGTAGCGGATTAAACAAATGTATAGAAATTAGGTGTAAATGAAACTTCCTGGGCCCTGGTCTGAGCCTCCCAGCCTGTCCGCCCCCTCTTCCCTCACACCCCATCACTGTCACTGTCCATGACAGCCGCCCGCCCAGCGCGAGCTGGGGACAGGACCAGGCGGCCAAAGCAGCTGAGCCCAGAGCCCTTCCCGGTGGTGCAAGGAGGCCCCATGGCTCCCCAAAGTCCCTCGGGCCTGCCTGTCCCCCTCCTAGGTATCACTGGGTCCCGGGCTCCAGCTGAGCCTCCGAGCAGTGCCACACGCAGGGGCGCTGGTGAGGGTCAGCTGTCACTGCAGCCTCCCTCGCCCGGAGCTCCACACCACCGCTGGCCTCGCGGCTGGCAGGAGTGGGCTTGGAGGGGCGCACGGGCACCCGGTCCTCAGACACCCTCCTGTCGCTGGCCACCACACTCCCGCCTTCTGTGGCCTCCGTCCGTGAATGCACCGGCGTCATCTCCTGCTGCATTCAGACTCGTGGCAGCCACGCTCCCTCATGACGTCACCAGCCGGACAGCGGTGGGCGCAGCCCGGCCGGTGACCGCCCCGCCTTCGCCCTGTGTTCACCCCACGTTCGCTCCGCGTTCGCCCGGTGGCCTCAGAACCATCCCGGCTGGGGAGGGGGCTGACAAACACACCCCCCCATTTCATTTCCATGCGTTTGTGGTTTTGAATTGTGGTGTAATCAACACGTGACGTGTGAGTTCCAGGCGTGTCAGGTAAGGGTTCAACACTCGCATGTATTGGGAACTGTCACCAAGACACGTCTTGCTGACACAAACGTCCCGAGTCTGAGCTGTGACAAGTTTACGATTAAGTCGTCCGCCTGCAGGCCGGGCCCCCCGAGTGTCCCAACGTCGGGCGTCTGTGGCCGGCTCAGTTCGGGAGAGAGAGGTGAGAGCTCCCGGCCTGACCCGGGGACGTGGAGGCCGTTCAGCAGCCACGCTGCTGATGACGGGGGCATCGCCGTCGAGGGCGGCTGCGTCCCTGCAGGCCGGCGCCCTCCTGGGTCCAGCGGCCGCTTGGTCCCTCCCGCCTTCCATACCGAGGGCGCGTTCCAGGAGGAGTCGCCACGGGGTCGTAACCGGGACACGCAGTCGGGTCTCGGCTGGAGGACCGTGGCCCATGGAGCGAGAGCTCCCACTGGAGGGTCTGCCGCTGACGCCGTGGGCGCGCCCTCCGGGGGCGGGGAGCAGAGGCGGGCCGCGGGCACCGAGCTGCCGCCCCGCTGGGAACGTCCCACGGCCTCACTGCCACAGCCCAGAGCACAGCCCAGAGCAGGTCACGTGCTCACTCACTCTTGGAACACACTCGTCCGTCCCTGAGGTCCTCGGGCGGGCGAGAGTCGTCTCCAGCTGTCAGCCCAGAACGCGCGTCGATGCTCACTGCCTGGCACAGGGGGGACGAGCCAGACACGGCCCTGCCGGCGACTTCCGCGAACCAAAGACGCCGTCGGCACAGCCCCCGGCTCCCCCTCACACGCCGAGCGCGGGTCGCAACGCCAGACCGGTTTCCATCCCAACCAGGCGCGGCGGACCGCGCTGCAGGCACACGCTCCCGCCGAAGACGAGGGACAGAACTGCCTGCCAATGGTCACGCCACGCCCGCCGACTCGCGGACACGGACGCCCGATGGCAAACCTCGGCAGATGGCCCCGGCCTCCGTGGTTGGCGGAGACGTGAGGGCTTGCAGAGCTTCCACGGTCGCCCGCATGTCCGGCTCCTGGAGACCGGACGAAGGCTGCGGTGACAGGCTGCGGTGACAGGCTGCGGTGACAGGCTGCGGTGACAGGCCCCGGCCCTGGAAGCAAGCATTGGAAACGGAATAACTGATGGGGAAAAATGCAGACGCTCCGTCCCATCCGTGCAGGTTAAGTTATTTCAGGAAGGGTCTAGTTTCGAGTTTGCCCCCAGGGTGTGACATTCTCGCTCAACTTTATATCGAAAAAGTTCCTTTTCTGGATCTTATGTACAAATGGAAATGTCAGTGAGTTTTAAATGTTTTCTTGGCACTGTTCTCATCTTGGTAATTGGGGAATTCCAACAATAAGGAAAAAAAGTTCACCTCGGATTCAGTGTCTAATAACCGACGCCAAACTCAGAATTTTTAAATCCCAAGTTCATTCTCTTCTTAAACCAGGAAATGATGAAATTCAGTTCAAAACACGCGTTGGGCTCGCTCCATCTTAAGGCACCGCGGCTGTGGGACGCGGGTGGGGGCACCGAGGTGTCATGACCAAGCCTGCGGTTTCACGGGAGGGGAGAGGTGGGCGCTGCACACGTTCAGACCACCCACTGCCTGGCAAGTCGCGACAGCCCGTGGGGACCGGCCGTGACCTTCTGTGCAGGAGAAAGCGCCACTGGCCGGGCCCCTGGCCCTTCCAAAGGCAGAGCCGAGGAGATGGCAGGTGCCAAGGAAAATAACTCACACTGAGGACAACGCCACCCAGAGGAGTCCACATCGTCAGTTGACGTGCTCCCTGACACGCACGCCACACGCACGCACACACACACACACATGCACACACACACGCCACACTCACACCCCACGCTGCCTTTACGCCTGCGCACACCGCGCCTGCGCTGCGCGCAACACGACACAAAGACGCGGCGCTGCTAAGTCTGATCGTTGGTCACAGTCTCGGTGGCGGTGACTGGCCGAGCACATGGCAGGTGCCCGCAGAAGTAGCCCTAGCTCATGGAATACGGGCCTGTGCGTGCACACGTGCACACACGTGCACAGGCCCGTGTGTGGGGTGCACGAGTGTGCCTCTCGTGCCCCGTCCGCGCGCACCGTCCCCCACGTCTGGCACCATCTCCAGACCCCGGAGTTCCCTGGCCCGCTCCATCGTTCCCGGCTCTCAGCGCGAGCAGGACTTCCTCTGACTGACGGCTCCCGACACGACGTGTCGTCCCCGAGCCGCACGGTGTAGTGCGTCGGCCGCTCTGCCCGGGACACAGGCTGGGCTTTCATCTCTGAGTCTATGGTGCCCGCCTCAGTGCTCGCTCCAATTTAATGTCTGTTAAATATGGGTGCGAGAGTCTAGGGCACCATGCTGCCGATGCTGGCCGGGGGATGACCACAGAACCTTCCGGAACCCTCCCGACAGCCTGGCCAGGTAGATGTCACCTCACCTGTCACATGAGGTCACACCCAAGTTGGCTTCCCTCAGAAACCTGGGTGACCTCCACCAGAACACACCAGCTCCCGCCAGCGGACAGCCCCACACAGTCACAGCTGCTTCACAGTGACCGAGATGGTAAACAGGACACGTGTGAAAAATCGCCTCATAAGCCGCGACATATACACACGTGTCAGCCCACATCGTCCCCGGCACAGCGTCCATTCTGTCTTGTCGGATGGCATAGGGTTTTATCTGAGCACTGCGCTCGTATGAGGCCCACCTGAAGCTGGATGCGGACAGGTGACATGCGCACCGGGATGTCGCCCGGCCCAGCACATGGCGGGGGCATTGCAGCCACTCACCCCTGTGTGCCCCGCCCCCAACCACCAGCCAG
>NW_024340700.1:7015737-7028202 GCF_902729225.1 Pteropus medius | reverse complement strand
CACACACACACACGTGCACACACGCACAGCTCCGCCTCCCTCCTCCTGCTCCGTGTCGATTTCGCCTCTTCCCCTTCGCCCCCTCTCAGGACTGAATGTCTCGCCAGGGATCGTGACGATGGCCCTTCTCTGGTGGGCGTTGAGAGAGCGTGGCGCGAGGGTGTGGGCTGTGTTGGGGTTAGGGCGGGCAGAACTGAGCTACGGCCAGCGCCAACGGACCCTGGCCACCCATCCCACCGCTGACTCTGTCTGGGAAGACGTAGTTTGTGGGGTTGTTTATTTGTGTTTTAAAAATTTTTTCCCTCCTGTTCATCTGAAGAGGCGTAAGAAGACGGTGATTTTCACGAGTTAAGACTTGGTTCCTGTTATAATTTCAAGTAGCCTGTGCCCGAGCTTTCCAAAGTGACAGCAGACGACAAGGAGAGTGGCCAGTTCCTGGACTTCTGCCCGCTGCCCGGCCCTGTCACGACGCACGGGCCGGGCCACGGTCTCTCAGATGGCTCCTTAGCTCAGTCCTCGCTCTGCACGAGGCTCCGGGCTTTAGCTCCACTTCCCGGGGCCACCTGGCTGACGTCGTCCTGTGGTTTCTGCCCAAACCGCATCAGCCCCCTCTCGCGCCCGGCCCGGACGGGCAAGGTGGTGACGCGGGCAGCGGCAGCGTGGCCAGAAAGCTCGGTCGGGACGGGCCTGCGGCCAGCCGCCCCTTCCTGCCGGCAACCTGCGTCCTTGGCCTTGCGTGGAGAGAGACGCGGCTGTTCGCAGCCGACGCTCGGGAGCAGCTCTGGGCTGCAGTGAGCGTTCGCCCGCAGAAGGAAGGAGTGGGAAAGCTGGGGCGTCCACCCGAAGTCCACGGCACCCCGTTTCCGCGCCGGCCGCGTCGCAGACCGAGGAAAGCTCAAGTCACCGCTTTTGGTTAATTAATGGGAAGCCGCCTCATCCCATTAATTAACCAAATTAGCAGCCAGCGGGGGCGATGCCGGCTGCTCGCAGGAAGGAGGTGCGACCGGTGGCTCCCGCCACCCCCAACGTGCCGCCTACTCTGCACCTGTCGACCCGGGTGCGGGTGGAGGACGGCCGGGCCCCGCGCCCTTCGCGGATGGCCGTGAGGGCCCCCGCGGAGCCGGCGCTCGGCCGAGGCTGCAGGTCCTGCTGCAGGTCCTCACAGCGTGATCGTCTAGAACCCGATCGAGGCTCGACCCCGCACAGCGATCCTTGCCACGAACGCTCTGACTCGGGGCAAATATCAGTCACTCACGCCTGCAGCAGATCGGCACCTTTCCTTATTCCATTGAGCCCTCGGGTCATGAAATGAATCGAACTGGCATTCTCCCTCATCCTCCCCAGGGTTAAATAGCCCTTAATAAACAACAGTGGTTGTTTTCGATACGAATAAGATAATAATACACAGCGAACGGAATCGTAAAACTTCACGGCGCCCAGAAAGACCTGCAAACCGGGGCGGCTTCGCTGTCTGTGCGGCAGGCGCTGAGGCGGGCGCCCGGGGCGGCGCGGGGACGGCCCGTGCGGGGCAGAGCCGCGGCAGGCGAGCAGCTTCCACGACGCGTCTGCCTCGCGGGCCACGCGGAAGCCCACGCGCCCCCCGCCGGGGAGCAGGGGTCTTGCCCAGCGGGAAGAGGCGTGGCCCGTCCTGTCGCACATTCGCTCCGGAGTGACTCAGGACACCTTCCCGGCACACTTCGGGCACATCCCGGCTGACGGGGAGCCGTGCCGACACACAGCGCGCCCACCGCCAGGCCACCGCTGAGGCGTGGCGGAGCCCGCGTCCCTCCTCCCCAGCCGGCCCGCTCGGCGCTGACTGGGGGCCGCAGAAACCCGCGGCCACCCCACCCCCAGCCCCCGCCCACGAGGACACGTCTGGGTCGGGCCAGCACCGCACACCCTCCTCGCGTGATGCTCCTGTGCTTCCCGCAGGAAAATAGCCTTATTGCTCTTTTCCTAAGAAGTAATTTAAAAAAATATTTTTTGTTATACAAATCCTAACAAAACTGTAAGTTACCAAAACAGCAAAGAAAACCACCAGAAATACATAAGCCTGTGGTAACCACAATGAACATGTTGGTGACCTACGTTTATGCGTCTGTGCACACGACACGCACGCACACACCAAAAGCTCCATGTAAGCAGGAGCGTGTAGCACACGACGTTTTGGTCAGGGCCACTGCCGAGCCCCTGGGCTTCCCGTCCCTCTGCCCCACCCCACCCCAGCCCATTGCCACAAGCCACGGGGGTGTATCTTCTCCCTAGTTCCCTGGACTACACGCAATCACGTGTCCACGTGCACACGTACGCCGGTATGGAGTATTCGTACCATGGTTTAAAAAACAGAACCAGTCTACGGCCATGCCGCCCCGAACGAGCCCGATCCCGTCTGATCTCAGAAGCTAAGCAGGGTCGGGCCTGATCAGTACTTGGATGGGAGACCACCTAGGAAGACCGGGTGCTGTAGGTGTAGAAAATAAAAAAATAAAATAAATAAGGGGTTGTAAGCTGACAAGGACCTTGTAATCTGTGAGGTCCACCAAGGGTTGCCTACCTAAAAATATATATATAATAATAATAAAAGAAGATGTGATCATGTTATAGAATGTTTTCCTCACTGAAGAGCAGGTTCCAGATCAGCTGGTACAGATCTCGTCATATTTACGACGGTGACGGAACTGTCCACGGCGGGAACACACACCAGCCAGGCCCGTTCTGCTGCCCGGCACAGAGGCGCCCATGTGTCCGTCCCCTCCGCGCGTGTCCGTCCTGTCCGTGTCTGTCCCGTCCGTATGTGTCTGTCACGTCTGTCCGTGTCCGTCCCGTCCATCCCTGACGGGTGCGTGTTTACTTGGGCCGTCGCACGCAGCGTGTGAGCTCTCGGGAGACGGAGAGCGTGCGCGTTCCAGTGGCCACGCCCGCATCGCCCCCGCGGCCTGGCCCGCTCACCGCCCCCCCACAGCCGGCCGGCCCTCGCGCGCCCTCTGCCAGCGACCGCCAGGCTTCGGGGCGTAGTGGGCGCGCGTGGGCGGAGAGCTCACGGCCACTGTCAGCACTTTCTGAGTCTCACCCATGGTCATGACATTGGCCTTCGGTCCCTCGCATCCTCTGTCCATTTGCTCTTCTATGGGGTTGGTGTCTTCAGCTGATCGATTTGTTAAATCTCTTCATAGATTATGAACATTTTCTCTCACACTGTGCAAAACGTCTTTCTGTGTTTCTGAGTTCATTTCCGCTAAGGCAGCTTTTTACTGTGTTTTACCTAACACCGCCCCCCCCCCCCCCCCGCCATAACGCTCTCCCTGCCGACCCCGGGCTGTGCGGACGGCCTCCCTCGTATCCCTCTAAAATGGCTGCAGCATTTGTTAAACACGCTGTCCTGACTCGTGCCTTCGTCAGGCACTAAATTTCCATCTGTTTGAGATCCTCGTATTGTCTCCTTGAGCTGTTGCCTGCTTGTCCTGATGTAGCTTAGGTATCTGTCCCCACAGAGCTGGCGTGGTTGGTTTGCGGGTTTTCCTCCCACAGTGGGGCTGGGGATGTTTCGAGCTCAAGTGAAAACTCGCTGTTTACTCGAGCCTGAATACGGGGCGCTCGCCCCTAACGCCCCAGCTGGGACAGTCACCCTAAGTCCCCATAAAGCAGGTGCTGACATTTTAGAGTTGAGGACACAAACGCACAGGGAGCTTAGTAGCCAGCCAAGGTCCTCGGAGTCCCTGTTGGTGATTCCGTGTCTCCCCTTCAGTGTGTGTGAGCGTGTGCGAGTGTGAGTGAGTGTGAGTGTGTGAGCGTGTGGGTCTCACTCTTAGTACAAGCTCAAAAGAAGTGGCATTTGGGCCACCCTCCCTCTGTTCTGTCCTACCGCAAAGAGGCTACCTGCTTTCGTCAGCCACGGGGACCCCTGCCCGTGCTCCAGCCGCCGTCACAGACGCTGTCATCCTTGGGGTGAGAGGCCCCAGGGAAGAAAACGGGGCTGATCCCGGAGAACTGGCCGAGTGGAAGGGAGTAGGGTCACCTCCAGCTGACACAGCAGCTGAGCGAGGTGGGGTGTGTCCGTACGTCCCCCCAGAGAGCGGGTGGTGCCCAGGTCACGCCACCAAGTCCAACAAGGAAGGTCGAGAAAAATGCGAATAAGATGCTATCGTTCGGCAAAGAATGAGAGACACAAATTTTAAAATGTTAAAAAGCGGAAGATAAATCCCAGGCCGAAGGCCCACAGCCAGCAACGGGGCCTGGGAGAAAAATGGCAGACGGACAGGAACAGAAGCCGGGCTGTCCGGGTGTGTCTTGTTTGGCAGATTTGACCTTGGAGCGTGCAAGTATTTCTTATAATTCCTTAAAACTTATTTTTAAAAGTCTCCCAAACTATGAATCCAAGTGGCACGAGTAAGCCTAACTGTGTCTAGAACTGGTGGCAGAGGCGTACCGCGGCGAGCTGTTTCAAGTGACTTCAGGGCCGGCGGTTCCCTGGCGGGTCCTCCCTGGGCTCAGGAAGGTGGAGAAGCCCTCGCCGGCCTGGGCAGCCGTTCTCGGTGTCCACGCCGCTGTTTTACGCTCAGGCCGCGGCGCGAATGCGGCCAGGTGAAGACTAAGTCATCGCGCGGCCGCGGGGAAGGGGGCGCGGGCGCAGAATCCACGAGGCCGCGGCTTGATTTTGAAAATGAACGTGCCGGTTTATCCGCTGGAAGAACCGAGAAACCGAGCCGACCCAGAAGCACTGGCGGTCCCGAGGGCCCGCGGCGTGCTGTCCCCGCCCCTGCGTCCAGGGAGGAGCCGGCCCCGAAGGGCAAGGCCCAGGTCCGCGCAGGAAACACGCCCAAGGAGCCGAGGACGCCTGTCGCCCCGGAGACCCCACGGGGCAGGTGTGGCCCGAGGCCCCGGATGCCCGTCAGGGCGTCCCACTGCCCCAACGCCTGCCGAGGACCCATTCTCTCCACAGAGACAGCAGTCACGGAGGACGAACGGGGGAACCCGACAATCGCGATTCTGCCAGTCCTCACGGAATGACCGTCTGGAGCCGGACCTCTGAGGGCGACTTAAACCGTAGACAGAGAAGCCACCCGACTCCCGCGCCTTCCTGCGGGAGCGAACGAGGTCACCCAGGCATCGTCGTGCCAAAAGCCAGCACGCCTCCCGCCGAGCCTCCGAGCCTCCGAGCCACCGAGAACGGTCGCTGCGGTGGGAGCCGGCGGTCAGGGGTCGGGCCCCGCCGGGCGGGCGTGGGGACCCCGGCCCCAGCTGCAGACACATTTTCCGCTGGCCGCGGTTCAAGGCCTTTCTCTGTTTCCTCAGACCAGGACCCATCATGCAAGTGGCCTGAGTCACTCGTTGATTACATCAAAGACTGTTTGTCTTGGTTTGAAGCCCGTTTGGGTTAAAACCAAGATAAATTGCAAATTGGCTAGAGCCACGAACAAGCACACACATCTTCGGTCGATTCTGCCAAGGCGTGTATGGTGTGTCCTGGCTAAGACTCGCCACTCCCTCCTGTCCTGATTCAGCACAGTAATGATGGGGACAGCACGAGGGCCCGAGGCGGGACCCACTGCCCCAGGGCGTGTCACAGCAGTGCTGGCCTGTGGATGGCGCTCACGGGGGCCGGGTGCGGGGGTTACGGAGAGGGAGGCACGGACAGCCCATGGCCCCTGCTCTGCTGGCACGTGCTGCGTGACAAACAGCCGCGTAAAGTAGCGCGTGGAGCATGGCATGGGGTCTGCGGCCAGCAGTCCGGGCAGGGCCCAGCTCTGCCCGGTCTCACCAGCCTGGAGTCAGGCTGCTCCCTGCACCCGGCCCCTGGGGCTGCCTGCCGGTGGGCGGGCAGCGCGCACACCCCTGACCTGTGCTGCTGAGGGCCCCCTTCGCTCCCCACACCTTTCCTGCTGTTCGTGGACACTGCCCAGCTCCCAGGGGCCACTGGGAGCTCCCTGACTCGTGGCCCTGTCTGCAGCATGGACACGAGCCTTCTCCCAGGTCAGCGGGAGGGTCTCGGACACCTCTTCAGTCACCAACCGGGGAAGTCTGCTCCCAGCCTTCCAGAGTCCCCTAGGATCCCTGCCGGTGGACGCGCTCCCCCCCGCACCGAGGCCCCCGGGTCCAGCCCACCAGGCCTGAGAACCAGTCTCGGGCATGAACTTGGTCCCTCTGCCCCCGGCACCCTACTCTGCCAGTGGCCCCGGCCAGAGGCAGCCCCGGCCCACACCGGGGCCAGGAGTTCTTGCTGTGCCAAGTCCTTCATCAGGGCAAAGGGCCACCACACACGTCCCACCGCTGGTCCCACTGGACCTCTTAGAGTCACCCAGAATGTGCCCGGTCCCTCCTGCACAAGCCGACTGGCATCAATGCACAAATACCTGCCATATTCCTGGGTGGTCAGTTGGTGTGTCCTCTCGGCCGGGCCATGGTGCCGATGTTTGGTCAAACACCCATCTGGATGTCGCCGTGAAGATATTTTTAGATGAACTTGACATTTAAATCGGTCGACTTCGAGTAAAGCCGATGACCTGCCACAATGCGGGTGGGCCCTGCCCAATCAGTTGAAGATGCTGAGAGCAAACAGCAAGGTCCCCAGGGAGGAAGGGATTCTCCAGACGGCCTTCGGCTCCAGCTGCAGCGTCTGCTCCTCCTGGGTCCCCAGCCCACCACCTGCCCTGACGATTTCAGAGGTGCCCGTTCCTTAGGCTCTCCCTCCCTCTCTCCCTCCGAACATGGCTCTGTCGTTCACTCAGCAGATTGCTCTAACGCTTTCATCCACGGTTGTATCTCTGGACCTGTAACATTGCCCAACGCATAGCAGACGGTCAAAGAATAGATTTTGAATATATTCCAGTAATAAAAGAGTGAACTAACAAGTGTCTCTTTGCCGGCATGATATTAGATATGGGAGACGCTCGATGTACAAGGGCCATAGCGTCCTGTCCCCAGGAAACCGACAACACCCTCTGAGTGTCTGGGCCACGGCAGAGCACGTCTCCAGAGCCGCCTGAGCACAGAGTGGAATGGGCCTATCACCTCCTTTCTTCAGGAGTGTATGCACTTGTTAATGTGGCCCAGGATGGCACTGGCTTCCCCGGGGCTGGGGTCTGTCATAGACTGAACCCACTGCTACTCCGGGTTCCCCTCCAGTCGCGCTCATGCAGGGGGAGCGGGGTGCAGGGTGCGCTGGGGACGGAGCGAGGCGGGGAGGTCGTGATGGGTGCCACATGTCTCTTCCGCGCTTTTCCCAGCACAGCTTCCAAGAATGCGGGGTAGGGTGCAGGTCCAGCCCGCCCGCCGGGCCCCTCTCGGGTGTCTCGGGTGTCAGACCGAAGAGCGACAGTGCCAGGCGCGGGGTGAGCCCTTGACACCTGGGCACCCAGACCCCTTTAGCACGGCAGGGCGCACAGCCCAGCCCGGGGGCCAGAGTCACCAGAGGGCCCGGCGGCGGGTGCTCCTGCCCGGCGCCCACCCTGCCTTGCTGGCCCCATGGCCGGCCACGTGCAGCTGCAGGAACAGCCTTTCAGACACCCACACGTTGTTCAGCTGGGAGACCCGAGTCCAGTCTCCGAGGCCCAAGGCCTGTGCCCCTGACCGCCAATGGCCACCTCCTTCCGCTTCGGCCGGCTGTGGCTTCTACCGCCCGTGCACGGCGGGGCCACAGCTAATGGGAAAGAAAGACTGGGGGCCACGGATAACGCCCCAGGAGCAAGAGAGGGCCCTGCTCTGGAGCGCAGTGCTGGTGCTGCCATGGGGTGACCAGCTTCAAGGTCATCCGTCAGGACCCAGGCAACCTCGCAAAGTCCGATCCACCACCATGCACACGCCTGCCCAGCACGGCCACGACACGTGACAGGGACGCACATGACACGCGCTCTCATGCCATTCGGCACACACCCACCCAGGTCACACACACGCACACACTCGCCGAGATGCTGCATCTCCCTCCCACACGTCTGCCTTTGCGTGGCATCCGTAGGGTCCATCTCCTGGCCAGAGGCGCCCATCCAGGCCCCAGCTTGTGCCAAGCCAGAACAAGGAGGCTGGCCTGGGCAGGGCCTCTCTGGGGTGGGCTGTGAGGGAGGGCAAGGAGGAGACATTGTGTGTTATGTCCCCGGCACACCTCCGCCCGCCCGCCCGCCCCGAGCACTGGCCTTCATGCAGGGTACAGGCGGGGACCCTGCGATGCTGAGAGATTAGGACCTATGTGACAAAGCTAAGTCAGCCTGTGCGAGGAACAGCCCAACAGCCCCCGGACACCTCCAGCAGGGCCGAGTGCCGAACGGAAGTCCTGGAGGAGAAAGGGCCAGGTTCCGACACAATGCGGGAGCACAGAGCCCAGCCCGGGTGCTGTCTGCCCAGGGCATCAGCAACCCCGGCACTGAGGGGAGAAAGACTCCGTTCAAGGAAGACCCAAGGAAGGCCAGCAGGACATGGGACAGTTCAGCAGGGCACGAGGCAGGCCAGCAAGACACTGTGGATCCTGACAGTGAGATCAAAAGTAACTAAAAGTGGACAAGCAGCCCCGTGCTTCTCCCTGGACCCTCTGTCCAGCCGCCACCCCCTGGGGCGCCGTGACTGGCAGCCCCAGCTGAGGGGGCTGCTGCGGGCCGGCCCCTCCAGGCTCCCTGACAGATGTTTTAATCTGCTCCTGCACAGCTCTGCTATGCAAACATCTGTTTCTGCTTAGAACGACAGAGGCGTTTCAGGCGGTGCTGGCCGTGCCATGCCGGGAACCGTCTAAACGGCACCCACGTCGCTCACACCCGTTTCAGCCAAGGAAGGATTTACGGCCCGCAGGCTGGACACACTTTTAAGCTCTGTAAAATAGATTATTCTTTTAAGAAAGTGAACAGTTTGGCTTCCTAAGTACATCCTTTTTGAAAGGGGGTATTTACTTTATCAACCCATAAAAAACATCTAAGGCTCATACAGCTTCTAGAACTGTTCTCGTTTCGGCTCCGTAAGCCGCTGTGGGGAGCGGCGTTCTGGCTTTGCCCGGCTGTTCCACGGCCCTCACCGCGCTGCCTCGGGGAGCGGGGGGCACGCCACGCGCACCTGCGCTCCGGGGGCAGAGGGCCTGAGGTGCTGCTGCAGGGCGACTGCCCAGCCACCTGCGTGGGGGGACGGCAGGACGGGCGTCACTCCGGTCTCGGGCGGCGGTGCCCTTTCTCCATCCCGCATCTGGCAACCCACTTGGATGTGGGGCTCAGACATTTGCTCAAATAGGCCTTTCTCATTCGCCTTCCTATCCCGAGATTAGCACACGCCAGGCAGGCGATCGATGCTTGCTGAAGTCGTAATGGCTTTCCAAGTCAATTTAAATACAAATCCAGAGGGATTCGTAACTTAGAAACAAGTAGAGTCTACTTTTGAGAGCATCGAGCCGGGGACTCTTGCTCCCCGTCTGTAAACTGGGTGCTTAACCGAGTCGGAAAGAGAGGGAGAGAGACGTGGACCGAGCGGCAGGTGCCACGCTCGGCCAGCTCCGCGGCGAGCGACAGCCCCACGCGAGCCGGGCAGCGGCCAGCACGCGGCTCCTTGCAGCGCCCTCCCAGCCGCCTCGGAGAATCATGTCCACTCTGTGGAGGCTCAGACGGCGAAGCCCCCAGAGGTCACTCAGCCAGCAGGAGTCGGGTGGAGGCTCCGGCAGCAGCGGCTGCCCTCACCACGAGCTTCGTCGCAAAGGGAACCGGCAGCTTGGAGAGACCCGGACGGTCCCGCGCTGGCTGCATTTCCCGGGAAGGGGCCCGCACGGCCGGAAAGGGATGTGGCTTCCCCATCAGAAGGTGGCTCTGAGAGGGGCCCCTTCTTGCCTTGAGAAGTCGGGTCGACCGCAGAGGCCTCGCCCCCGTGATCCGGGCCCTTGTGCCCGAGGCCAGCCTCCTGCAGGGCAGCCTGGCCGTCATCTCTAGACCCCCTCTGGACGGCTCATTTTGGGCACAGCTCTGTTAGCATTCTTTGGGGACAAGCAGTTCCAGTGCATTCTAGTTCACTTAAGCAGAAAATGAACTTCTCAGGAACAAAGGGAAGGCCAGCGGGTGAGGCTTAGCGGGAGCGGGGCCGCCACGCGCTTCAGGGGTTCTCACGTGGGCAGGGGCCCACAGGCCAGGATTAGAGACGACACCTGTGCCGAATAAATGAGGACACTGTGTCGCTGAGTTGCTGAGGTTCTGGCCTAGCCCAGCGCAAACCCCAGAGGCACAGTCCCCCAGCGGGCGTGCTCCCAGCCCGGGGCCCCTGCTCCGGCACCTCGGCCCCGGCAGCCGGGGGCAGGGCGGCCACAGCTGGCCACAGGGTGGGCACTGTCCACGGCTCCACGACGGAGAAGCAGAGAAACTGAGAGCCGACCGTTGGAAATTGTCACAGACGTTCGAGAGACCAATTTCGTCTATTGACACTAATAATAAAAATAGGGACCTGCCTTTTGTGTGTCTTTGTTTCTGATTTCGTTTTTTTCCAGTACCCGTTTTTATCGTGCTTTTTAAAAGTGTACAACACATCGAAAACAAGATTTTGAAAACTCAGTCTTCACCACGGTTGTTTGGGAAAGTGGCTACTGAGGCAGCAGAAAAACCTGATGCTCGGAAAGACGCGTCACCGCGTTGGGCTTGTCCCTCGGGAATCCTGGAAGTGGCAGGTCCTAGCACGCGGGCCTCACTGCCCGAACAAGCCAGGCATCCAGGTCCTGGTTCTTCCGGGCTCCGTTCACGCTTGCAGCCACTTCGTCAGGCATCAGCCGGGTGGTTCCCACGGTGCGCGCGGCGGCCAGGGACGATCTGCATCCAGGTTTCTCGTTCCGATGCGCGTCGTGGCGCCCGGCGCTGACTCTTCACTTCGGCCACTGGCGAACGGTCCCAGATGGCTAACTGGAGAGTTTTATTTTTGTAAAGTATTTAGTAAGATCTGATTACATTTAAAAAAATTTTTAAATGTAGCTTTATTTAAATAAATTTGAATTAAAAATTTGATATTAACTATAATTAAATAATTTCTTCTATTTTTACTGTACAATTTTGAATATTTAGGAAAAATACATAAAGTATGTTCTAAATTTTTTTGTTTCTTGACATGTAATTTATTTCTTGATGTTTATGTATTTAAATTTGGACATTATAAATATGATTACATTTTTCCAAATTTAGATCATCAATGTCAATAGAACGTAAATGTCATGAAAATCTTTTTAACAATGTTTTTTATAAAATATATAACAATTTACGAATTTTGTCTGCTTTAGTTTTGTATAATCCAAACATTAACAAGCCCATCAGCGGAATACCCAAACATGTACAATAATAATTGATTTCAGTTGTCTTTGACATTTTGCCAACTTTTATCATAAAATAACCACAATTTTGCACTTTTTACTTTCTCTGTGAATTAGCAGCTTTTTAGCACAGTCTCTAACTTTCCAGTACTTAGACATACGGGGCGCGAGCCCACACGTGGGGCAGCGTCAACATCGCAGTAAACCCACTCGACCCTTCGTTCCTCTCTCTCGCTCATCCAGCTTAAGGGTCCCCACAACAGGAGCCTTTCCCACAGGTCCACCCCGGACCCTCCCGTCCCTCAGCTAAGGGACAGCGGGGCCCCTCGGATGACAGGAAACTGTAAAACTGGAAGCAAGTGTTCGCACGCCTCCCTCCTGCCAACTTCCAATCTTTGCAGAAACGTGGGAGGCTCCGCAGACAGGCTCGACAGAGAGTGAGGTACAACCTAAGCCGGACGATGCTCCCAGAGAGAGACGTCTGGGAGGGGTCGGCCCTGGAGCAGTCGCAGGAGCTAACAGGGCTGCAGAGGCGTCCGTACCCTTGTCCCCCAGCCCAGCCGTCCTCCCGCTCCCTGGGGGACACATGCTTCTGTCCCCTCCAGCCCGGCTCTGTGCACAGCGAGAGCACAGACTTAGAGGTTCCGGTCAGACATATGATTGTAATTGCATAATCTAATTAGAAGCCTCATTCTGATGGAACACGTGCATGAAAATAATGAGGCATTATGGTCATGAAATCTAAGTTGAATGCCGTGAAGACTCCACAGAGAAAATTTACGAAAAATTCACATCCACTTTGGCCTGAATGAGACAGCCGTAAATAAATGGAGGGGAAAAACCGCAAACCCACGCTGGATTCTGCTGAGTGCTCCGCGTGTGCCGAGGGCTTGCTCCGCACCTGCCTGGCTCCACCGGCCCCTTTTCAAATGGGTCCATTTCACGGTGGCGGCTGGATGGGACGGATGGTTGGCCAGGGAAGGGGCTGACTGGTGGGAGATGGATGGCTGGACACAGTGACGGGCTAGTAAATGTTCAACAACCTGCTCTCCGCAAAGACGAGGGGACCCCGAATTACAGCGTTTGCCGTTTCCGAGGCGTAAGTGATCCCCGCACAGCCCGTCTCAAGCTGTCGACGTGCTGTCTGGGTGCCGTGTCGGGCAGGTGCTCGGGGCTGCGCACCTGCCGGCCAGCTGAGTGATGGCTGGAGACACAGGCCGCGC
>NW_024340700.1:7013130-7013484 GCF_902729225.1 Pteropus medius | reverse complement strand
TGGTGTTGGGGCGTTGTGTGGTGTGTGGTGTTGTGAGGTGCTCTGGTGCCCTGTGGTGTTGCCCTCTGCTGCCTCCTCTTGTTGAACGCGAACGTACAGGGTGTGGACGGCGCCCTGGAGAGATCGAGAGGCCGGCCGGTGGGCAGAGGGGAGCACTGACCTGTGGGAAGAGGCCGAGTCAGCTGTTGGGGTGACAGAGCCCCCCGCCCCCTCGCTGCCTGAGCCCCCAGCCGCTGCCGGGACTGACCGGCCGGCCCTAACGTCCGCCCTCTGGGCTTGCTCACCCTTAGTCTCCAGAACCCAGCGAGTGCCGGGTGAGTCGCTGACTCTTCTAGAATGGCCGGTGGCTGGTGC
>NW_024340700.1:6998577-7013108 GCF_902729225.1 Pteropus medius | reverse complement strand
ACGGCGTGGGGGGCACGTGAGCCCCGTGGTCTCTCACCAGGGCTCAGCACGACCCACGTCCTCGGAAGGTCCTGTCTACCGTGCCCCTTGCTCTGTGCGCAGCAGAATTAGCGCGCGTCTGAGAGCCCTCCTGTGCGCCAGGCTCTCAGCGAGGCACAGGGGGAGACGCCACACACGAGGAGGGGACCGGCCAAGCGGAGTGGGGTGGAGGCCGCCCTACGGCATGCAGCAGGGGGCTCCCCTGCAACCGTGCACAGATGCGAGGGCCCGTGTGGGGACGTTTACGGAAGGTGACTAAGCACTCGGCCGCCTTCTGCCCGGTTGCCAGTGACAGGCAAAACCGAAACGGTCGCCAGCAAGTCTCTGTCCTGGCTCCTCTCGGCCAGGTCCTCGGAAAACCCCGTTCTCCCAGGACAGCAGCTGCAAACTTGCCGTGTCGAGAAGCGGAGGAGAGGGGATCGCACTCCTGTTTCTTGCCAGCCGGCTACCAGGACGTGAAACGCCTCCTTAGAAGACATCTCGAAGGCTGGACGGTACAGCAGCTCCTGGGCCTTTCACGGAGCAGCTAAGCCAGTGGCCTGAGGCCCAGGAGGAACGTCAAGTGGGTCGGATGCGCTCGTAAGCCTTATCCGGCCAGCGATGTCAACACAAACGTGAAGGAAGGACGGAGAGCTTTGGTGAATTTGATCATTCGAATAGTCGACTGGCCCTGTGCCAGTCCTATCGTGTTACTATTGTTCTTGAAATAAAAATAAAAGAGAAACAAACAAGAGTCACTTAGAGCGTTATTCCTTCTCAGGGCTTCTGGGGCCCATATCCCAGCGGCCAGATGAACCAAGGACCCTAAGCCCTGTGAGGCGGCCTCCAGCCTGGCAGCTCACGCAGGCCTTGCAGCCCTGGCCCCTGAGGATCCTGCCGGTCAGAATTCCTACCTCTCTTTAAGTGAGTGCTTCTCGGACCCCGAGCCTGAGGTCTAGACGAGAACTGATTCTTTTCTCCTCCGTCCTCACCTCAGTGGGCACAGGGACCTGGATGTCTTTGTCCACCACTGCATGTCCCTCGACTAGCACAGTGCCCAATCCATAGCGGGTGCTCGAGGAAGTGGATAAAATGAAGTAGTGGGTACCCTTCTGCGCATATTCAGCAAGTAACAGACAAAACCCCTGCCTCCAATCCCTGGAGCCTCGGTCCTCAGAGAATATGGCGGAAGCGCCGTGTGTCCACCGTGCCCTGGCATGTTCCCCTGGGCCGGACTCGGCCCATCGTTGAGCCCATCTTCTACAAGGATTTGGTCAACACGTTGCCTTCCATTGTCTATGTTTTCAAGTTCTAAAAGGCAAGACCATGGCAAAAGTTTCTCTGTTACCAACAAATAATTTTTTCCGATTCTTCCAGAAGAGCAAATCTACACTATCTTCCTTGATAGGTTAGGAACAAAGCTCGAGAATGTGATCACGGGCTTCTAAATACGTATTAGCAAAGTCCTAACCCTGTGAAACAATTGGTATTTCCAACTTCAGGAAGAACACAGGGTCAGTAGGGCGAGGGCACCAAGGAGGACAAGAGGGAGCCACGGGCGACGGGCGACGGGTGAGGGAGCCCCACGAGCCGGGGCAGAGGGCTCGTGCCGTGTCGTGGGGTCGCGACCATGTGGACTCTGGTGCCAGGTCACCTGGATGGTGACTTTCCGTCTGCACCTCGGATTCCCCACCTGCAGAACGGGGTGACTAAAGCTCGCCGCCTCATGGAGTTGCCATGATTTAACTTAGGTGAGACACTGAGCGTTTCGGCAAAGCAGAGCTCACTGCCCACACGCGCTGAACCCCATGCTGTCGACTGCTGTCTTTCAACTTTCAAATGACAGTGGCCGTGGCCATGCGTGTCACATAGAGGGAGAGAGAGAAGAGGGCAGGGAGACACCCATGAATGAAACGTCGATCAAGTGGAGCATTTAAAGATTCCCGTGGGGTACAGCTCCCCACGCCCGTGTGCTGATGAAGTCAGCTGAACTTCCTTTTCTTGAAAGGCACAGCACCTCATTAGCTAAGATGGGACCAAGGTCAAGCCAAGTGCAAGGAAAGAGACTGTCTTTGCGGGTGGGGAGGGACAGGAGAGCCGAGCTGGCCGGGCGGTGACACGCGGCATGCCCGTGCGTGCCCAGCGACGGCCGAGTAAGCTGTTGAACATTCCCATTTCCACGTGGTCTTCAGCGTCAGCCAGCTGTTCTGGGCACTTTCAGAGGAATAAAAATGTTCTTGGGACAGATCTGGTTCTGGGAGGAGCCCGGCCGAAAGGAAACGAGTGATGAAGCTGAGTGACACATTCGGAGCCCGAAGGCGCGACGCGGCGGCACAGCACGGGAAAGGTGTGTCCGCGGCCCGTCGGCCGGCGCCACGCACGCACGCACTGACGCGCCAGGCCACGCGCAGAGCCGCCCGCGCCGGCCCGCTCGGAGGCTCCGCCCGCGCCAGCGGCACCCAGGTTCAGACGCGTTTCTGGAAGTTCAGTCTCATTGTTTCAGTCCTGTCTCTGACGACGCGCGCTCCCCGCCCTTGAGCATTTGATTGGACCGAAAAGAGCAGACAAGTATCTGAAACCGGTGCTCCTGATGGCACACGCGTGGCACACGCTCGGCACACGCTTGGCACACGCTGGGCACACGTGGGCACACGCTCGGCACACGCTCGGCACACGCTGATGCTACACGTGCACACGTTGGCACACGGCTGCTCAGCCGACACACGCCGCACACACGCCGCACACGCCGCACGCCAACGCATACTTGGCACATGCTTGGCATACGCTCGGCACACACTCAGCGTGCGCTCAGCACATGCTCGGCACACTCAGCACACGCTCAGCACACACTCAGCACATGCTTGGCACATGCTGCTCTACCCGCCCCGCTCACGCCCACGGCAGACACGGCTAAGGGTTGTTTCCCCTCCGGGGAGCGTCTCCTCCCAAGAGCAGTGGGAGCTGGGATGAGAGATGGAACTCGCTTGCTGTCCTTGAAGGAAAAGCTTGTAAGACTCGTGCCAGCGAGAGGCAGGGAGGACAGATCAGGCCCAGGGAGGCTCGAAAGGCACGAGCGCGTCAAACGTTTCTCTGTGACCACTACACGATTCTTTGTTCTACCAGAAGGGCAAACCGGTGTTATCTTCTGGAATGGTTCAGGAAAGGCCTCACACTTGATCCACCGCCGCTAGGCAGAGATCGCGGGCAGGCAGACCAGAAGGACAGAGCGGCCCGGCATGGCCGCCGGGGCAAACCTGGCCTGCCATCCGCCTGCGCCGGAAGCTCGGCGGGCCAGGCCCACGCCACGTGTGCTGGCCGTGGCCGCCTGCGGTCTCTGCCACCACTGAGTGGTTGTGACAGAGGCTGTAGGGCCCGCCACGCCTGAAATATCTACCGTCTGGTCTTCACGGAAACCCCATGCCCCATTCCGAGTTCTGGGTTTTGGAGAGACCCCTAGTCACGTGGACATCGTGAGCTCACCCGGCCAGAGCTGAGCGGGACGACACGGCCCCAGAGCTGCCTCCCGACCCCATCAGGGTGCAACATGAGTGCAGAGAAAACGTGGGGTGCAGGCTGAGACCCTCTGGACACCAAGGGCGGGGTAGACTGGGCTGGAGGTCCCCAGGGGACGGCCCCTGGGCTGCTGCCAGCTGCCTCTGTCCTCCAGGTCCCGTTTTGTCTACGTCAGACTCATCCTGCTGATACCACAGGACAGGACGCCCCCACGTGTTCCTGAAAGTCAGCCACTCTGGCCAGCGCTGAGCAACGAGCTGGTCCACGCCCTCTGTCATAACCTGGCCCCACGTGCCACCTGTGCCCAGGAGGCCGTCCACCTCTGGCAGGGCAGGGCTGGAGGGGCAGAATCAGCTCTGCTCTGAAGCTAAGGCTCTGGGAGGCCGCGGGTCCCACCGCTTAATGGTGGCTTTCTGTTCACCCACAGACTGGAGGCACTTAATTAATCCCTGCTACTCAAAAGGACCCCTTCTCCGGCCCCTGTGTGGGTGGGGTGCCTTTTGGGAGGTGGCAAATCCTCTCTCCTGCCCAGAGGCCCTTGCCAGCTCAAACGGCCGCGAGGAGCCTGGATCGAAGGTCAGGGGCAGAGCTCTGAGAGACGTCCCATCACTGAGCGTGGCCTGGTGGTGTAAAGACGCAGAAGCACCTGGCTTGCGCCCGACGTTGCAGTGGGAAGCCAGGTGAGCACAGACGCCACGAGACCCAGACAGGTGTCTGGGCGTCCTCCCAGCTCCCCCAGACCTGGTGTAGTGTTCCCGCCCCCGCGGCGTGCCCACGCACCTGTCGTTTACACTCCCAGGGGGTGCTCCTTGGTGCTGTCACCCCATCTCCAGGGAAGGCCATCCTGACCTATAAAGGCAGCCATGGGGTTTGGGGGACCCTGTGGTCAGGTTCCTGGCTGACCCTTCCCTGCCAGGCGCCCCTGTGACCAGCCATGTCCTGCTGCTCCCTGGTGAAAGCCCAGAGTCCAGCCGTCACGAGCCAGCCGGGCACTTCCGGAACAACCCGTCTCCCTCATTATCCTCTGCGGGAAGGCAGGGGTCAGAGCCAGCGCCCCCGCGGGCCGGACGCCCGTGAGCCGCCCGACCTGGGCACGCCCGGGAGACACTAAACCAGGAGCACTCGACATGGCAGGTGCTGACCCAGCGTCCAGGCAGAAAGGAGACCGGTGAACTCTGCAGTCACTTCTCAGGCGTGTGTGCTGCGGGGCAGAGGCGCCGATGCCCACCGCTCCCCCCGCACCGGTCCTGTTCGGCGCTCTGGGACCGTCCACGTGGCTCGCCCTGCAGACTGGCCGGGTTGGGCAATGCTGGCATTAGCCCGGGCTGGGCGTTGGGGCAGACAAGACAGCGACGAGCGTTGACTGGGTCTCCGTTCCTGCTGAGAAACCGACCACTGGTCCACAGAGACACACACCAAGGGCACCAGTGGTTTCGGGCACGTCTGTGGCCACGTGCCACACAGCCAGGGCATTGCAGAGCTGAGCTATCTTTCCGTGTGCGTATTTTATTATTGCAAAAAATAAGAGAAAGAAGTTAAACATCTAGAGACAAAATCATTTCTTCAGACCAAGAGTCTCGGTTTGAAGCTGCTCGTCCCACAACACTGTGCTCTCGGCTACACATTCAAGGCAGGTGCGTCGCGTCCCTGTGACAGAGCAGACGCGTGCGCGTGACGCGGCACTGGAGCCTGCTCGTGGGAGGCCGGTCTCCGCGTCCGCGCGTCCACGCTGACCCACGGACGGACGAAGCAGCTTACAGACGCGTCAACCGCCATCACCGATCACGCGGCGGGGCGACCGGGGGGCCTCGCGTCCTGGAAGCGGCAACTGCAGCGGAGATAGAAAACGGCACTTCTGGCAACTCGAGCTGGCGCTGACCGTAAGTGGGGTGCAGTGGCCCTGTCACCTCGCCTCCCGACCCACGCGGCGCTGGTGGCAACAAGAACCGCGGTCGCCGCCCCGCAGCCCGGCCCCACGCGCCCGGGGAAGCCTGCCACCCTCCCCACAAATCCCCGAGGGAGGCCAGGGCTCCGGAGGCTCTCCTCCCGGCCGCGACTCAGGGGCCCACCCTGCAGCCCCCTCGCCCCGACGACAAACGCCAAGGTCACAGCAGGAGCAGGCGCCCTGGCCCCAGCCCAGCTGGACTGACCACTGTTTCTCCGGTGGTCACATGGCCACATCCGCCTGCCCGGGAGGACGCGACGGGAGCAGGTGACAAAACCACGAGGACCACCCGCTCTGGTGCCCGGGCTGGTGCTCATCCTGCACACACATCTCCACCCTCGCCACCGCGGGCTCACACCTCGGGACGCCCTGTGCCTCTCTCCAGCAGGCGGGACGTGTGCAAGGCATCCGCGGCCCGTCTTCCTTCTGCAGCCCTAGGCCAGAGAGGACACGCGGCCTGCGCCGTGCTGCACGGCGGTCGGCAGGGACTCTGCACACAGACCCGTCGCTGCCCCCACAAGGGCAACACGTCCACCCTCCCTGCGCCTCGGTCCTCCCATCTGAGAAATGAGAATAATAGTTACTCCTGCTCCCCACGTGCTGAGTGAGGAGCCTTGTGCGTGGCAGCGCCCTGCGAAGCCGGCTTTACCCGTGCGCATAGTGGGGCTGCTGCGGATCAGCTCCCGCAGACACACCAACAGGAGCCGGGAAAGCCACACTGTCAGGGCTCTGCAAAAGGACTCCAGTGGGGCGCTGAGTGCTCACGTGTGTTTGTGCATGTGCATGTGCGCATGTGCGGCGCATATGTTTATGCGCACATGCATGCATTGTCTGCGGGTGTGCACGTGCACATATGAGTGCACGTGTATGCGTGTGTGTGCATGTGTGCGCATGTGCATGTGTGCACTGCATGTGGGTATGTCTGTGCGTATACACGTGTGTGCGTGCACATGTGTGTGCATGTGCACGTGTGTGTACGTGTGTGCATTCGTATTTAGAGAAAGACAGAGAAGCAGAGAGATTTAAGGAGTTGGCTCGCACAGTCCAGAACGCTGGCACCTGTGACATCTGCAGGGTGGGAAGCAGCTGGGGGCCCAGGAAGAGCTGATGCTGCAGCTGGAGTCTGGAGGCGTCTGGCGGAGACTCCCCTTCTCCTCGGGGACCTCGGTCTTCTCAGCTGATTGGGTGCGGCCACTACATCATGGAGGGTAATCTGTATTACTCGATACCCACCGATTTAAATGTTCATCTGGTCTTAAACACGCCTCCATGGCAACATGAAGAGTAATGCTTGACCAGACACCTGAGTGCTGTGGCCCGGCCAAGTCAGCACGTGCAATGAGCGCCCCCAGGGGTCGATGGTCCCAGCAGGCTCCGAGCTGGCCATGCCACACCTGGGCGCCCGCTCCGACGGGCGAGGTCTGTTCCCTGGCCTGGGCTTCCTTCCGAGGGGATGCGCATGTGTCACATTCATCAGCCCCCATGCTCCACCCTTTTTAATTATGAGAAAGTCGTGCGTGGGCGTCACGGTTATTTCACGTATCCACCATGCGGGGTCATGGTGCCTGGTTGTTTGGTCACACACTGGTCTGGGTGTCGCTACGAGGGTTTCTGTGGATGTGCTAAATGTTCGGTTAGTTGACTCTGAGTAAAGAGATGGCTCTCGAGCATGTGGGTGGGCCCCATCCAATAGCCGAAGGCCTTAGGAGTGAAAACTGACGTTTCCTGGAGATGAAGGAATTCTGCCAAAAATCTGTAACACAGAAACCCCACCTGTGCTTCCGGCTGGCTGGACCACCTGCAGGTCCCAGACGTGCCGACCCCGTAGCCAGGCGAGTCCGCCCTTAGGAGGCTCCCACCCTGGGGGTCCTGCTGGCCTCGGGAGGGCACTGCCGGATACGGTGGGTGAGCTGGCTGTCCAGGACTCAGCCTGCAGAAGGAACTCTCAGCCCAGGACTCCCCCAGAGACCCACCAGGGACGTGGCGTGGAGATCCACCCTCAGCACTGCAGCCTGTCCTGAGCTCCTTCCTTGCAGCCGGCCTTCGACGGCCGCTCACCGTGTCGGGGCTCTAGTTAAGTGATGCCTGCCCACGCTGGCAACCAGACGAGCAGGGTCAGTGTGGTTTCGCACAGTAAGGAGCTGCCCGGTGATGGCCGGATGCTGGCGCTGTCATCTCGCCCGAACGCCACTGCCCACGCTCAGTGTCGCTGTCCTTGCTTCACCCACCTCCCTCAGAGACCCAGGAGAGAGAGGGAGGGGGAAGCCAGACCGGCTCCGCCCCGGCCCCCACGCCCGCCCCGGCCCGCTCCGCCCTGACAGCCCGCTCCTTCGCGGGGGGCACGCCGGTGCACGGGGACCAGGGAGCGCGAGCCGGCGACACAGAACAGCTGCTGCTCTGTAGGGGCCGGTCCTCCCACCGCCGGGTCTGCGGTCACGCCTGCAGCACCGGGACGCTGGGTGTGGACGGGAAGCCGCGGTGACGGGAAGGGAGACGGGCCGGGGAGGCACGTCCGCGACGCTGACTCCCACGCCCGCTGCGCCCGCTGGGCCGGCGCCCTTGTGCGTTCCTGCGGCGTCACCCCCCGAGGCTCGGAGCACTCTGGGGGCGTGTGATGCCCGGGGGCATGAAGTGGGCGTGGGCGGCAGGTGCCCCCAAAGAGCCCGCGTCTCACCCCACGTTTACCTGCCGAGCCGCAGCACACAGATTTTATCACTTAGATTTGGATCAAGTATTTTATTTTCTAAACTATGTTGTTGCTCATTTTTAAAAAGCAAACAGAACAGCCCTCCAGAGCCCATTGCAAAACGAAAGGCTCTGGGGCTATTTCCCATGGATTTGGTCAAAAACAATGCGGGATCTCTCCAGACAGCCTTTATGACCTGTTTTTGTCTCTTGATCAAATACCAGGCTGAAGAGCAGGCCGCGCACATCCCACGATGACCCTGCAGGAAGGAAGCTGAAAAGTCCACCGGAAGTCTGGGCAGCCTTTCTTCGGAGTGTCCGCCCAGTGGCATGAGCCGTTAAACGTTTGTAAAGAAGTCTGTTTCAAGGACACGGTGTGGACTTTTGAACGGCTGCGTGCAGCAGGCGCAGGGGGCTCCCAGCACTGCCCGCGTCCCGAGGGGGGTCTCTCAGGGGCGCGACTGCTCTTGTTGCCCTTACTCCGGAGCCCAGCAGAGGTCCGATGCAAGTGGCCCTCACCTGGCCTGGCCTGCAGCTTCAAGTCCACTTCGACCTGAGAACCAGAGCAAATGCTCGGCCACCTGCCGTAGACCCGTTGCACATACAGGTGATAATTCCCAGCGGTCTTCATGGAGGCCCACTGGCTCCGACTGCGGCACAGTGGCCCATACCTAGACGATGCCCTCGAGTCTTCGCAAGCAGCGCCTCTCAGCACCTCTGAGCTGCAGTCGAGAACCCTTCAGAAGGCAGATCCGGCCTCACCTCTAGACGGGCGCCTGGAGAAGCTGCTCGGGCCGCGCACAGCAGCCTTAGGGGGGGCCGGCCGCCTCGCCTGCTGCCCGGATTTCTGAACAGGCTTTTGCTGGCAAAGGGCCCGATCTCTTACACGTCATCCTGGTGGGTTCTCGCTGTTACGCCAGAGATCAGCTCCGCCCGGCGCCTCACGCGCAGAGCATGCAGGCCCGGCTCTGGGACACCGTGCGTTGAGTCCTCAAGTGACCCAGGGCACAGGGAGAGGCCCCTGCAGCTCCGCGTTGTGTGGTAGCAGCTGGGTTGTGGGTTCATCTCTCCCACAGCCACCACGCACCTGTGGGCGCCAGGCACTGGCCTGGGGTGTGGGCCGGAGGTCCAGGGCAGCATGACCTCACCCCCACGGGACATGCCGTCTGTGTGGGAAGTCGGGAAGGTGAAGCGACAAGGCCCAGGCAGCGTGACCGGATGGTGATGCTCCAGCAGAGTCTGCATGTGGTGTCTGCGAGGGCCACAGACCACAGGGGCATCAGGGAGGCCTCCTGGAGGAAGTGACGCTTGCAGCTGATCAGTTAGCCACTTAGTTAATCAGTCGGTCAGTCAGTCACTTAGTGTCCAGATGATGTAGACAGAGAGGACGAGGAAAGAGACGTCATAAAACATGACAAGTTCTACAACTGTGGTCAGTGTCATTTCCCGTGGAACGTATGTTCCATCAAGTTGCTGAAGCAGTGGGCACTGATCGCTGCCCCAGGGGACCGGGGAGCCTCCGGCCACATCTTCATCCCCCGATCAAGCTTAACTCTTCCTCGTGAGTGTCTCTGCTGAAGCCGCCGTATTCAACAGGCGCTGCTGACTCGTTGGCACTGAGCGCAGGGCCAGCAGCACTGACCGGGCCCGGTGGAAGCTCGTCCGCAACATGCATTTCCTCCCGAAGGCGCGTCGCTGCCTCTCTGCACTTCGGAGCCCTGGCCGGCTGCGGCGCCACACCCGGGGCCACCGCAAACGGCACGCCCGCCGGCCAGAAGCGTGAGCGCGGGAATGCAGCACGACCGGTGACCACGGGACGGACGGTTGTCTGGACCGAGAGCGCAGAGCAGCACCCGGCCCCGCCCGGGCGCGCCCAACAGGCCACGCAGACGCTCCGCCGGTCTGGTCCACAGACGACCTTGAAAACACCACGCGTCTTGACTTAGGGGCTGCAGATAGGTTTCAGGGAGTAGGCGAGTTCCCGAGCGCAGGGCCCAGGAGCAATGAGGGCCAGCTGTGGGAGGGAGGGCGGGCCGCGAGCGACGGCCCGGGTCACGGCGCCGTGTCCGCAGCGGGCCGAGGACCGTGCAGCCGGGGGCCCCGGGAAGCCGCGCGTGGCTCCGTGAGCAGCTCGGCTGGGCTTGGGTTTTTGTGAGGATCTTTCACACGTTGGAGACTTGGCCTGAGCAATTGGACCAGAGTCAGATCCCATCCCGTGAGTCAGAACCTTCTGACTGGGCCACGTGACCTCCCAGACGTGCTGGCGAACACGGCTGTGCCGAGGGTGATGACGGGCCCTCAGGCCGACAGGTGCTCACGGCGCCCGCGCAGCATCTCCTGAGGACGAGGACGGTGGCGGCTTCTCCCACCGCTGTCCCTCCGCACGGCCGGCCCCGCGTGCGTGCACACGCAGACTGATTCTGAGGCCGACACGGCATCCTCAGGTCCCCAATCCCCTCCCGGAGGGCGCATCCCTCCCTGTGTGAACAGCTCGCCAGGGACTCATGACCCCAGGGGCCCCGATGAGGCTGAGGTCGGGGCCCGGGCGGACTCAGAAGCAGAGCCGGCCGCACGGCCTCTCCTGACACACCGGGGTGATGGAGAGTGAGGATCCCCGACCCATGTTCACAGCGCTCAGCTGCTTCCCCCGCTGGGAAGCGGGCGTTTATCACGCGGCCACCAGAGCTGCGGCTTTCCAGGCCTCGGGCCATCACCCCCACCACAGGGCGCACACTCGGGTGCGGCTCCACGGCGCACCCCGTGCATTAATGCCGGTCTGATTCTGGCCAAGTCCACGCTTTCATCCGGGTGGCACAGGGGGCCCTGTGCTAGCCGCCACGCTCCCTGGGCCGTGGGCCTGCCCAGCGTCCTTGGGTCCGAGAAAGCATGTCCGGTCCCCGGCTGAGTGTAGGGCTTGGTATTCCAGATGGGGTGGGGTGGGGAAGCTTGGACCCCTGGAGATGTTCTAGAAAGAAGAGGCAAACACTTAGGAAGCATGTCCTCGGGCGAGCGGCAGCAGTCGCCCCGAACCCGCTCGGGGCCGGGACCAAAATCACGGCACGGATCCCAGGGCCTCGATGAGGCGGCGTCGCTTCTGGAAAGCACTGTGGGCGCCCTTCCCGAGCAGGGGAGCCAGAGAGCGAAGGCCGCCATCGGGGGACACGCCGTGAGTGAGGGGCACGCGGGGCTCCCCCGGACGCCCCTGCGGACCGGCCGCACCCTCGCTCGCCCACGGCGCAGCCACCGCGAGGGGAGGCCTGAGCGCCGCCCTGGAAGGGCCCGGAACCCAGCCCTCCGCACGGCTCACCGTCTCGCACTCGTGTTCCATCGGGTGCCACGGCCGGAGCCGAGCGACAGGCCCCGGGGCAACCACACCCCGTCCTGGCCTCACGACTGTCTTTCCATCTTCGGCAACGCTCTCCTCACCTGAAACACATTCTGAACGTTTTCTTCCCTCTGGCCTAAGTCATCCCTTGGACCGGTGTCCGTCCCGAGAACCCGTGAAGTGACCCCTGGCAAGGGCACCACAGTCGCTGCAGGGCGCCCGTGGAGCCGGCCGCACGGCGAGGAGCGCGCCCGCTGGATCCGCCGGGCACGGGGCACGATGCGGGGTGTCCTTCGTCTCCCCTGAGTCCTCCCTACTCTTCCCGGATCTCCCCCCGACCTGCTGCTTGCCCAAGACCCTCGCCAACCTCCCTGCTTCATGCAGAAAAAACTCCGCACTCTAAAGGCATCCACGGGCACAGACAAGCGCCTCGGGGCCCAGACGTCCACCTCCAAGGTTGTGATTCTTATCAGAGAGATAAGAGGCTGGCTTGGCGTTTTCCTTCACTCGAGGGAGGGGGACTTAAACAGCCCCCCACCGTTCCTTGCCCCTCCGGCACCCTGTTCTGTCTGACCTTCTGAGCGCACAGCGGGGGGGCCCCACCTGAGCGCAGCCGGCAGCCCCTTCCTTCCCGGCCCGCGCTGGGGTCCAGGTCTGTTTCCTGCTCGCTCCCGTGGAGCCGGCCACAGTCTCTTCTCCAGGACTCCAAGCGGCCGGAGCCACTGGGAGTTTCGCACGGGGCAGGCCGCTTGTTCTCACTGGCTCCTCTGACCCCCGAACGGTTCCTTCTGAGCTAAGGGTCAGGTTGGGGTGGCCGGAGTGAGTCAGGAGACAGCCGGCTTCTCTCCCACATGCGGTGTCTGCCCGACCCCCACCTCAGGGAGAGCAGCACCCACCGGGCCCTTCCTACGCCCGGTCATCAGCCTTCTGCACGGGGAGTCGCCGGCCCGAGTTCCAGAGCCCGCACAGACGCGGCGAGGGGAGTGATGAAAGCTGCACAGACGTGGACTCACGAGGCCGCCACGGGTCGGTCTGAGCCCAGAGCTCGTGCTGGTTCAGCTGCAGCGGCCGCGTCGTCACCGGAGCTGCCGCGGCTCCCAGGACTCGTCGGCCTGGCTAGGTGACCCCTCTCAGTACCGGCACCTGTCTGACGCGTCGGGGCCACGACAAACCCCCCACTGAGCTGTGGTCCTTGTTTCGGTCCCGACCAGCGCGGCCATTCTCTGTCCACCCATTTCTCCCATAAAAATCCACCCTGACCCTTCAAGAACTGTGGGGGTTCCTTGGGCCACAGCGATGAGTTGCTTTCACGGCATTGGTGAAGCAGTCCTGGGAAAGATGAGGTTCAGGGGGGCTGAGAGCCGGCCCGGCCAGCGGGGAGGAGGCCCCAGAACGGCCGCGGCTTCGGCGGAAACTCAGACACTCGTGTGTCCTTGGACGGCCTCGCAGAGCCAGTCCGAGCACCCCGTCCCCCTGGGCTGAGGGACCACGAGGGAACAGCTGCAGCCGCTGCCCACTCGGTGAAGAAAGGCACGGTGGGCACAGCCGAGGCGGGACCCTCGTCGCACACGACCGTGGCATGGCAGCGAGGGGAAGCTGGCTCGGCTGCCGTGGCGGCACCGGGGGCTGCCCTCCAGCGGGCAGGTGTGGCACAGTGGACCGTGCCAAGCCCTCGGCGCTCCGACGCTGCCGCCCCCTCGGAAGTCTGCAGCCCTGGAGGTGGCGTCTGTCTGCGGCACAGCCCCTGCCCCCGGTCCGCGTCTGCCCCGCGTCTCGCTGACGCCACACAGAGGACACCTGATCCAGAGAGTGAGGACTCGGCGCTGGCGACGTGCCAGGCGGCCTGCGAGTTCTGCGGCACGAGCCAGGGCCGGGGGCCCCCGCCACGCCACACCCGCCACCCGCGGGCTTTTCCCCCATGTGCAAACCCTACCTACGATTCGTCTACGGTTGTAATGTCCACATTTATTTGCATATGAAAATTTCCTCCTTGTGCTTTGTCTCCAGTAAGTTCCGAAACTTATATTTGCATGTGACATTTGCTTTTTTAAAATTTAACTTGCGTACATCGCCTCTACTTATTTTGTCCCAAAAGGCAGGTGATCGCATATACGTTTGTCTTCTCCTGCCTTGATTATGTTTTGTCAGCAGATACAGATGCCGTTTTAGTCCCGCTCGATCGGGTCGTTAGGGAAAAGCTGTCATTCCTCGTGGTGGAAAACTTTAGCCCGAAGTGGAAGCCGAACCGCAAAGTGTTTCCCTTTTCACAACAGGGGGCCTCCCTTGCTGTGGCTGCAGCGGAGCAGCACTCGGAATGAACACGGCCGCGGGCGGCAAAGGGGCAGCAGAGACGTGACAGTCGGGCAGGAAAGCAGGACACACGCGTGGGCCCAAACCAGAGCGGCCCTCGTCTCCCCAGAACTCCTGAAAGCGCGCGCTTCCGTGCGCATTTTAAATAATCGCATTTACGAGAACCTGGCTGCGCTCAGCGTTTAAAGAACTATTCATCCACGGAGCCACTGAGGGGCTCCCGCCCTGGGAAATATTGGGGGACGACTCCGCTCAGAGGAACACTCGCTCTCTGTGCACGTCCCCATCAGCCAGCCCCACGCCCTGAACGTCACTCAGCCCCAAAAGGGAAGTCTTACCATTTGTGACACATAGATACACCTCGAAAGCATTACGCTTAGTAAAAAATAAGACAGAGATAAATGCCATGTAATGTCACTTCCATGCAGGATCTGATAAATAAAACAGAAACAAACTCATAGATACAGAGAACAAGCTGGCGGCTGCGGGCGGGCGGGAGGCTAAGGGGTTGGGAAGGGAGAGAAGTGAACGCGGCGCGAATCGGCGACGAAACAGTCACGGGATGGGAAACGCAGCGTAGGAAACACCGTCGGTCACAGTGTGACGCGCGGAACAGCGCGGGGCGGCCCCACCCCTACCGGGGGATCACCTCACCAGTTACACAGATGCCCAACCCTGTGCTGCGTGCCCACTGTTTATTTAAAAATAAACAAACAAACGTCAAACATCTTAGGC